>NC_081180.1:42536341-42880392 GCF_029867415.1 Vicia villosa | reverse complement strand
AATCACCCTACAACGAGGCCGGTCAAAACTTTATGTGCTAATGCTGTGAAGGCAAGCTTCTATAACACTATGTTTTGATGAAGACAACTATCATAAGTATGCATCAATAAAGGATGAGCAAAAAGATCAAATAAGCTATGGATCAAGATTGCAACCTTCATGAAGATTAGCGTTGGTTGATTGATCTTCAAGTCATAATGGTACAAGTTAAATACTTTTACATTGATACTACTTAGTGCTCAAAAATCATATAAACTTTCATACATATGCATGCCCAAACTCATATATGCATGGCATAAGTTTCCAACCTTGAAAAACATGCATTTTTACCCTTTGAGTTGAGGTAACCGGTTACCAACATTCATGTAACCGGTTACATTGCTGGCAGTAGCTATTTCTGGGCATTTTTACTTGATGTAACCGGTTACATCATTTTAGGTAACCGGTTACATGATCGTGTTTTTGAATTTCTGGGTTGTAACGTAACCATGTAACCGGTTACATCCTTTAGGTAACCGGTTACACCTGAACCAGTGGCAACTTTTCATGTTGAATCTGTCCCAAACGAATTTATCTTTCAAACCTTTAACCATTGCATTGTTCTATCAATATGCAACCATTCTAAGAGGCATATAGTCACCTATAAATACCATAAACTTCAGATTTAAATGTCACCTCTTTCATTACAATTTACCACCCTTTTTTATCATATATTTTCATCATATATTTTCATACAAGTGTTTCATACTTGAACTTTCATTGAAACTTTTTCTACACATTGTTAGACAAGTTTCTCATTCATACATAAACACTTGAGCACTATTATATCATTGTAAATTGTCTTGCTTGAAAGAGAAGATCAATCTGATTGATTGATATATGTTCATCAACATTTCTACTCAAATATATTTTGTTATTATTGACTTGCTATCCAAGATTGTTGGAAGTAAGGGTTGTTGATTAGTGAGAGGATTGTTCTCATAATCAAGTTAGTAAATCCAAGAGGATTATTCTTGGTAATTGAGATCTTGTTGTCCAGGATTGTTGGAAACAAGTTAGTGAAAAATCCAAGAGGATTGTTCTTGGTGGTTTTGTTAGAAGATTGTAGGAGGAGTCTTGGTGTAGGCTTGTACAAAGATCTAACAATAGTAAAATCTCTTTCATGTTGAAAGGGGACTGGAGTACTCTCGGATTGTGAGGGGAACCAGTATATATCGTTGTGTTCTTTACTTTTCCGCAATTTACCGCTTTCATCACTATTATCAAGAAAAGAAAAGAACCATTCAAAAACCTTCAAACACTTAACCAAAAATAAGTACAAGTATTCTAAAAACCGGATAAATCTTTGAAAACCTAATTCACCCCCCCCCCCCTCTTAGGCGCTCTCTTAAACTTTCAAATGCATGCGAGAGAAGTGATATGTAGAACACTCTCCGAAAGCAATACCGCACGAAAAGAAAAATAGGGAGCGATCTCGTCTTTACCAAGAATCCATAAGAATTCTCAAGGTGTTAAGACTTTCATCGATCAAAAGAAAAAGAAATAAAGATGGAACCACATCAAAGGCTCCTTTCATCCATAATTTCAATCACTTAATATTGCGGATTCGGATTCCCATCCTATCGACGCCCTAAGTCCATTGAAATTAGAGAGAAATTAGGCCTCTAACTTGTGATTCAAAGAAAATATCAAAAGAAAGGAGTAGAAGATGAGTTAGAACCAAAAACAAGTCAAAAACCACAAAAACAAGCATTCTGCCCAGATGTAAATCGATTTGCACAGAGTGTAAATCGATTTGCATAACTCTGTTTTCAAATCTGCGCAGTTTTTCAGTTGTGTAAATCGATTTGCACCAGATGTAAATCGATTTGCATAACACAGTTTTCAAAAAAATAGCAAATCAAGAGAAGAAAACTTGTTTAAACATAAAACCAAACACCTTGTGATCTTGGATCAATTTGTGCACGAAAATGTATCAAGTAAGCAAGCAAAACTCATCAATGTAGCACCAAAGGTGCATCAAGCATAAACAACAATGGATCACATCTTGAATTATGGAATGGATCTAGAATTTTACCAAATCTTTCACAAACTTTGAATCTTCTTCAAGAACACACAACCACAAGCCTTGATCTCTCACAATTGATGAAGAAAAAGTAGTGTTTATGTTGAGGTTTAGCTCTAAATTAGTGAGGTTCAAGATGTGACTCACTAATTTATGTGGAAGAAAAAGAGATTTGAGTGAGGGGTTTGGAAGAGGTGAGGAGAGAAAGAGCAAGAGTTTTCTTGGCTATCAAAGCTTGAAAAATGAGGAGGGGAGTGCCTCAATTTATAGCAATTAGGCTTGGGAAATTTTGTGGCTTGGAGTTAGGATTGGAAAATAGAATTAGGCTTGGGAAAAGGATTTGGAGCCAAAAATGAAATCCAATGGTCTTGATGCAATCACATGAGGGTTTATGATTAAATGATGTAGAGAATCAAATGTAAGAACTAAGTCATGCTTCCCATGCTTGCAAATGATGTCAACACTTCAAAAAGCTGAATTTTGCCTTCATTTTTCCAAATTCGCACTGGTGCAATCGATTTGCACCTTATGCAAATCTATTTACATAGCTGAAAAAGGCAAAATCTGGGGCAAAAACAGTTATGCAAATCGATTGCTGTCTTATGCAAATCGATTTGCACTGATGGCAGAAGCAAATCTGGTGCAGAAACAGTTGTGTAAATCGATTTACACCTTATGCAAATCGATTTGCACAGTGAAAATGTTAAAAAATGCTCCTTTGATGGATATTTTGACTTGGTACCTACAAAACACAAACATACAAAAGCACAAGGCAATATTTTTGGTATTTTGGTTAGTAAAACAATATATACAAGACTAAACATGGGTGCTTGATGATTCCCTTGCAGATGACTTGAGCATAACATCACAAGTAGAGTTCTAAGTTGAAACTTCTTGAGTGATGATTGGCATGCAAATAATGTGTGATCTTAGGGTCAAAAATTGGGGTATGACAATACCTATGAAAGCGCTTTTGAAAAGCGCTGGCGTAGCTCATTTTAAAATTAAATTTTTTAAAACAAATTAAAACAAACGCGTTTTGTATTTCATTCTTCATCGTTTCTTCACTGTTTTTCTTCACAAACAACCAGTCACTGTTCTTCACAAGACACCGCCGCCGCCAACCTCCACGGGGCCGTCATCGTTCTTCTTGCCAACCGCCGCCGCCGTCGCCGTTCGTTTTCTGCTTCGTTCACAGCTGGCTGTAGCAACCTGCCCTAAAAATAAAGATTTTAGAGTCGCCACCTATTCTGAAGGGCGAATAGGAAACCCTACGCAGTTAAGAGATTCGGGGTAAGTTATTATAATCAGGTCGAGGGAAGGTGTTAGGCACCCTCAACCCTTTCCTATTGGCTTTGAATCTAAGGGTCAAGTTTTATGGCTAAAAGTTAAGGTTAATAGTTAAGGAATTGAATAGGGGGGAAATTGAGATTTTAGGGAAGGGGACTCGCCTTGGTTATCCAAGTGCCTACGTATCTCCTTATGGAGAATCAGAGTCAACGTAGTTCGGGCACAAGGTTGTACGCCTTAGAATTGATTATGAATGTGTTTGAAGTTGTTTGAAGGCTTTTTGAATGGCCTGATTGCAAAGGATGAAAATCCGTAGTATCGTGGTTTAGTGTTTTTTTAGATGTTTTGGGCGTACAACCCTGATTTGATATGACACCGTTAGATGCGGTGACCAATAGGTTTGGTCAGTATAGCTAACGGATTAAGGGGCATTGCTGGTTACTCAGATCGATAGATTGATCGTCGCGGGCAGCAAATTAAATGTGTTTTAAATTTTATATTTTATTGCTTTATTCAGATATTTGATCAGTACGACATAGAGAGTCGACTAATTCGAAGGCGGGATGAAATAGATATTCATCCGCCATTTATCCGTTAAAGAGGAAGTTAGAATTGATTGTTTTTATTATTTTTATCCCTCGTCTAATGCGACTAATAGATTTAGTCGGGTCGAGGAGAGAATTAATTAAGGGTTAATGATTTGCCAAATGGCAGTGGGATTGGACAAACCCTAATATTTATCATAAACCTATCTCTAGGGTTTTTGTGATTTTAATAATTAAATTAATTAAGTCGATATAACCGAAATAATCGGGACAATAATCTTAATTAATCATAACCTAATGCTAATTATGAATCCTAATCCTATTTTAAATATCAAATTATATACATAATAACAATAATTAATTTATATAATTCTATAAACAATATAAAATAAATAATTAAATGAAACCTGGAAGTAATCCTGTGCAGCAAGCTTGTGAGCATCCATGGTATGCCCTCAGCCCTGGTACGTTAGATTTAGATTATAGGCAATCCGGTGGTGCTGGATTGAGTGTGCATGGTAGGCGTGAGAAGAAGCAAAGCACAGGATCTGGATCGAATAACACACAAAAAGCAAGGCTCATGCCTGGGATCGAACCCAGGATATGAGGCTCACCCTATCTCACGTTTTACCACTAGTGCTACACTTGCCTTGTTGTTTATTATACGCTTCACAGAAAATAAATAAAGAACCTGAAATCAAATAAATGGATTCAAAAAGGCCAGTCAAACCTGGGTCCCACGTGCGCTGCTGAGCCAATGAAATGTTGAGAGAGGATGCTTTGACTTGTTGACTCGCGAATCAGATGGAGAGAGAAACCTGTTTGCTTTGACCCTCCAATCAAACCGCCTGGACGCGCCACGCAAGCAACGACCTCCCCTGCAAATATCTCCCGCCGCCGGAACAGTGAAGGAGTCACCTTCTCCGGCCACACGAACCATGCGCCTTGACGGAAACAGGCCTTGTGCGACGGGAAAACAACCCAGATCGGGTAAACCACGTGCTGCGAGTTCGGTGGTGATGTTATTTTTGCCATACGATGCCTGCAAGTATGAGAACGCAAGTGTTGCAATTCGGAGCTTCAACAATGGCGTTTTGCTATTCTTGCGCCAAAGCTCGCGATTTATACGTTAAACCTGCTCTAATGTCACATATTAAAAGTAATATACGAATGAAATTAAACCATGACACCTGGTTTTAGAAATCCAAGAATGGCAAAGAGAGGCAAAACGGAGATGATGAATGGGGAGGTTCCGGCCGCTTACAGACTTGCATAGGGATTGGGATCGACTCCTGGTGCTCTCAGAAACGTGATGCAAGGCTTATAATCCTGTGAAACTAGCCATAGGCAAAAAAATCTTTATTGCCCTAGTTCTCCTTGATATTTGTAAGCTTTGAAAACCCTATTTATTTGTTCCTCCTCCCCTTTTGATTTCGTCCTCCCCTAACCCTGATTCTCTTTGCCCTTTTATATCACAAGAATAGGTCACAAGTAAATGGAAATAAAACATGGGCTTGGGTGAGAATTTTAATTGAAGTTTTGGATAGAAACTTGCTATTTTTACTTGAATCTTTCCCAATTTTTCAATTAATATCTTATGATTTATAAGTCAACACTTGCATAATATTTTATTGAGAAATTTACTATATCATATCTTTTATGTTCATCACTATCTATTTATTAAATCTTGAATAAAATGAAAATAATTCAAAATAATAATAAACAATCATGTTACTAGTAAAAGATGGCATGGTGGGATCTTGGGCACTTCATGGGTATGTTTAGGATCAACAAACTTTGGCCCATTTGGTCAAAATTCAAAATTCTCCAATTTGCCTTTCATGTATTTCACCAAGATCGACCAACTCCTGAACCTTGTATCTCCTTCAATTTTTTTCATATGAACATGTTCCAGGTTTTCTTTGGAGGACTTATAATCTCTTGTACCCTTCAGATGAAATGAACGGGCAAATTTTGGGGTATGACAGCTGCCCCTGTTCAATCTTCTTAAACCTGAAGAATCAGATAGGCACGTCTGTCTATCGTGATCTAAAGGTAGAAGATGATTGAACACTGAGAATGCCCTGAAATTTGCACTTGTTGGGAAGAAGTTCTATGGGAGATGGGCTTACGGATGCCACCCAAGGTAAATACCATTTCTCAGGATTGTGAAGCATATGCTTTCGAAGGGAACCACCTGCTTTGATTGTGGTACGGCCTAAAAAGGCAACCTAAATTTTATGCAATGTTATGATGCATGTGATGTATGATGCAGTGAGCTTCTCAAAATAAATGAGAGCGAAGTATGTATATGCATTATGTATGAAATGAGATATGTTAGTTGAATGATGCATGATTGTTAGTTGAAGCATGTTAGTAACTTTGAAAAAGAAAAATAAAACATGTGTGTGTTATTGATGATGTTTTGGAGAATATCACTGCCGAGGGACTAACGTGATAAACCCAATTGAGGCACCCCTTTGAAAAACGATATTGTAAAACCTTTTGTGAACCCCTTTGTAGTCTTTGAAGAATATCACTGCCGAGGGACTAACGTGATAAACCCAGTTGAAGAAACCCTTTGTAGAACCTTGTGCTCAAGTGTGAGAGAAGAGAACCGTCCTGCTAAAGCCTGAGTCTTACATAGCGAGGATTTGTAAGAGGGATCACTTGTTATGGTTCTAACAAGCTCACCTGCACCAATAGGATCATTTGCGAGGGTTATCGCAAACTCACCTGCACCATTAGGATCATCTGTCCTAGTTCGGACAATTCACCTGCACCATTAGGATCCTTCGCGAGGGTTATCGCGAATTCGCCTGCACCATTAGGGTCATTTACGAGGGTTATCGCAAATTCACCTGCACCAATAGGATCATCTGTCCTAGTTCGGACAATTCACCTGCATCATTAGGATCCTTCGCGAGGGTTATCGCGAATTCGCCTGCACCATTAGGGTCATTTACGAGGGTTATCGCAAATTCACCTGCACCATTAGGATCCTTCGCGAGGGTTATCGCGAATTTACCTGCACCATTAGGGTCCTTTGCGAGGGTTATCGCGAATTTACCTGCACCATTAGGGTCCTTCGCGAGGGTTATCGCGAATTTACCTGCACCAATAGGGTCCTTTGCGAGGGTTATCGCAAATTTACCTGCACCATTAGGTTGCTTACCCTGGTTCGGGCAAGTTTACCTGTGTAGAAGTTTGTTTTGTAGATGCACATGCATCATGCTTATGCATCGTGCGTATGCCCCTGTTGTTTATGTAATGTATATGTATGAATGTTGATGCAATCCCGATATCTTATCTCCTTATTGAACCCGTTGAACTTGTTTACTCCATGCTTGCACCTATACCATGACTATGCTTTATGCTGGCTTGGTAATGTTTATGTATGTGGATAATGCTTGTGTTTATGTTGATGTTGATTGATGTAATGAGGGGAACGAAATAATGTCTTCTATAAGACTACCTGAAAAAAGGTTTCCGGAATGGATGTGAACATTTGTCTTGAAGAGGCTACCTGAAAAGGTTCTTAGCAAAGAATGAGGAATGTCTTTAAAGACGACTACCTGAAAAGGCTGAAAGATGTCTTAGAAGGACTACCTAAAAAGTTTCTTGGAGAGGACAGTGAATGTCTTAGAAAAGATCACCTAGAAAGGTTCGTAGAATGTCTTAAAGAAGACCACTTGCAGAGGTTTCTGAAAAGAATGACAAATTGTCTTAAAGAAGACTACCTAAAAAGGTACTTAGGGAAAGAATGTCCTGAAGAAGACTACCCAAAAAGGTTCTTAGAACAGTAATGTCTTAAAAAGACTACCTGAAGAGGTTCCTAGAAAGGACCGTGTGATTTGTCTTAGAGAAGGCTACCTGAAAAGGCTGGAAGATGTCTTAAAAAAGATTATCTGGAGAGGTTCTTAGAATGTCTTAAAGAAGACTACCTGAATAGGTTCGTAGAAAAAGAATGTCTTGAAGAAGACTACCTTAAAAGGTACTTAGAAAAGGAATGTCTTGAAGAAGACTACCTCAAAAAGTACTTAGAAAAGGAATGTCTTGAAGAAGACTACCTGAAAAGGAGCTTAGAAAAAGGAATGTCTTGAAGAAGACTACCTGAAGAGGTTCCTAGAAAGGATCGTAGGATTTGTCTTAAAGAAGACTACCTAAAAAGGTTCTTGGAAATGACGATGATTTTCTTAGAGAAGACTACCTGAAAAGGTTCGTAGAAAAGAATGTCTTGAAAAAGACTACCTAAAGAGGTTTTTGGAAATGGCGATAATTCGTCTTAAAGAAGACTACCTAAAAAGGGTTCCTAGGAAGGATCGTAGGATTTGTCTTAAAGAAGACTACCTAAAAAGGTTCTGTGTACTGTATCGACCAATGCATGCGATGCATGATTTGTATGTATTTGCATGATGCTTCAATGATAGGTTGTTAACAACCAAAGCGTGTATATCTTGCTAATGTTGTAGGTTTGTTGGATGCTAGCGCGATTCCCAATCCCTGTTTCTTGAAGATCGTAGTTAGGAGAAAGATTTGTAAAGTGTGGGAACACCTTTTTCTTTTGTTGTGCGCCTTGCCCCAGTTTGCTCCTTTGAATTACTCCACGCCTTTACCCATTTGAATTGTTTACTTTATGGATTTGATATCCAACGCCCCAATGTTTAGTGGCAAAAGATGCCTATGATCTCCAAGCCATGAAGGAAGTGCCCCGAGCAATAACCTTGTCATATGCTTCGACGTTTTAGATTGCAGGGTATGCTCTTGATCTCCAGGATATGGAGGGTTATCCATGGTGTTCTATCGTTTGAATTTGAATTCTTCCCATATTTGACATGCCCCTGATTGCTGTTGCTTCGAGATGTGCCCCAGGTCGATTGAACCTTAGGAAGAATGCCCCCAGTTAATAGGATTTTTACTCGTATGCCCCTGCGATCCTCGAGTTTTTGCCCCTGTTAAGGGAAACCCCCTAGATGTGATTCCCCCCATTCCAGAGTCTTTATTAGAAAGATAGCCTTTGATTAAAACCAATTTTGAGGTCTCCTCGATGCTAAGTGTATACTTGTAGATGACGTTGTACCCTTTGAGAAGCAACTCCAATGCGATGCGTATGCATGTTTTGAAATCAAAGTCCGTTATGAATTAGGACTGGATGATTAGAAATGAATGCTTGAAGAAGCGTAGTGGTTAGAAATAGTTTTAACAAACATAGGAGTCAGTATAACAAATCCTGCGTAATATGCTTTCATAGTTAACCTTGCCTCAATTAGGGCTTTTGAATGTTGTAACTTTGCCTGGTTCATAGTTTTAAGAAACAATGGATATAAGGCTCAAAGTTTATTTACCCCACCCTTTTCTCCTTGATATTCTCCGAATCCTAAAAATTCGCTTAATTCAATGAATGTGCTTTGTATGTCAGAGAATCGTTTTAGTCTTGACGTTGAGCAGAAGCCTTAGTAGAGATCCAAGCATTGATGAAAAATATTGTGGAGATCCCAGCATTGATGATTTAGCAGTCACAAGATTATCCTTTGTATTTCTCCTTTATTTTCCCCTTATTTTTGCATGAACCAACTCTTTTGAGTTTGATCCATCGGGATGCCCTAAATTTTGCCTAAGTCATTTTTGTTTTCTTTTATGAAATTTTCCGTTTTGACTTAGCGGGCGCTTTTCTCCTTTTTCTTTTGAATACTCCTTTTGAGATTGATCCTTGGATATTGAATGTTGTGACTGCTATGTTGATTTTGATTTGCAAGCTTCGCCTTTGATACTTCCTCGATCTTGAATGATGTATTGAGGAAGAAGATGTTGTGAATGTTATCTCCATTGCTTCCTCAATCTTGAATGCGAGGAAGAAAATGTGCTTGCACCGTTGCTTGAACCTTTGCTTGAATCCTTGTTTGGATTGATTGATTCTCTTGACAACCAAAATACACCATTGAATTAATTGAAATCTACCCTGCCCCCGGTTAAAATCAAGTTTTTTTTTTGAAAAGTATAAACAAACTCCAACTCCTGGCTCGAGGGGGCAACGAGGGATTAACATCCTTATATCTCCACTGTTTGGGAATTGAAGCAATGCCTGTACATCCTCGGCTCGGTCTTACCTTGAAAGCATATGTTTAGCGAGTTTTAGTTATTTGTATTCGTCATTCTCCCTCAAGTTTGTTAATAACCCTTAGATCTGAAATTGAAAATAGAAGCGTGCGAGTGGAAAGTCATAGTGGTGAGCGAATGAAGCGAATGAATTGATTCCAAAACCTGCATGGTCGTCCCATTAGAATTGCTAAATCCGAAGGTACAACTTCTATCCTGAGTAACACTTAGCGGTCGTAAGGGTTGAAATTGTGAGCATGGTAAACACCTATTGATCCTAGGGATAATCTCCTTTGTAGATCCACTGACCTTGTTTCACTCCTTAGTTCTTTTAGACTTGTAGAAGTGAGGGCAACCTCGAATTTTCCTTGGACATGTCAAACCTGTTGGGAATAAATCGTTAGCGGTGGGTTTTCGTCGTATCGAAACTTCATGAGTTTCCTTTGACTGAGCCTCTTTTGCTTTTCCTAAGGATAGTATCACCTATGACCCTTTTTCCCTTGGTGTGGGGTTGACATATGTCGCATTCCCTCCATCGTAGTCATGCATCTTTGTTTAGGGTATTGCCCCAGTTGGACTGACCCTTGCCCCTAGGTTATCGTTGAGCGTCCTTGAAAGTTTGATATGTTCTAAGATGAACCCCTTTATGACTAGATACATCTTGAGTGCATCTATGAGGGAACTCTTTGTTGAACTAATCCTTGCTCGATGAAAACCTTTATTGTATTTATAATCCTGTTATGACAAGACATGGACATGCGGCTGGCATGGCGAAAGGCATCCTTTTTTTCTCCTTGTAAGGTTAAGATCCTTCTCAATAATTTATCCTCCTTTCTCCATAGTCTACGATCCTTTGATCTTCTTCGGGAATTTTGGGAAATCGGTTAGCGCGGTAAGTGTGGGTGCGGGCGAAGATGCGAATGTAGATGTATGAATGCATGAAAATGCAAATGCATGCGTATGCGAGAGACTCCCCCTTTTTTAATAACTCCGTGTATGCAATGCAGACGTGTGACGTGTAATCCTAGGGATAGCCTTAGAGGCGACATTATACCCTCGTGAAATCTTTGTAGGATAAACGTTATGACACGCTAAGGGAAATCCCTTAGATTAGGGAATATGCAGAAGGTAGCGATTGGTGACCGTTCAAGACAGTCACCAAGTCTCATGGCCATCGAGAGGCCGTTCAACGTGTACCAATGAAGTTGTCCTTAGTGGGAAGGTTCTCTATGCGGAACACAACCTATAGAAGGACGATATTGGATGAAGTGAAATCCCTACAGGCTAGGGATGAAAGATGTATAGATGGACATCCAAAACTCCACAAGTTAGTGGGTGCGCGGGAATAAGCATGGAGTGATCATTCAGGACAATCACTAGACCTCATAGCCATCGAGAGGCCAATCGAACGCATGCTAATGAAGTTGTCCTATGAGGGATGTGATATTTTTTTTTAGAAATAGAATCCCTGCAGGCTAGGGGATACGTAGTTGTAAGCACCGGGTGACCGTTCAAGACAGTCACTGAAACGCATGGCCATCGAGAGGCCAATCGACGTGCGTAAACGAAGATGTCCTTCGTGGGAAAAATGCGTAGTTGTAAGAATACAAAGATGTAAAAAGGAAAGTCCCTACAGGCTAGGGAGCGCGTAGATGTAAGCATGGAGTGACCGTTCATGACAGTCACTAGGTCTCATGGCCATCGAGAGGCCAATCAACGTGCATAAATGGAGGTGTCCTTCGTGGGAAGGACATGGTCTTAGAAATGAAGTCCCTGCAGGCCAGGGAACGCGTAGGGGTACCTGGAAAATTGACACGCAAGACATTCGCAGTATATAAACCACACATATATAATAAGCACGTAAGCACATGAGCCCTAGGTTCATAGGTTCGGCGTAACGGCTTAGGGTGCCTACCCTTCCCATTGGTATGTTCTAGAAGGTCTAATGGGATCGTTCGTAGCCGCCGAGACTTTTTGTCTCTTTGGATTTTAGAACAACTCATTTATCCATGAGGTTCGAGTTTTAGGGGTAGGTTCCCAGAGAGATCAGCCAAATATCAAGTCCAGCCCTCAACAAGGTCGAGCCTCGTATCAGACCTTTCCGGATATTCAACCCACTCTGAGTGGAATTATAATAAGACTCGTAGGCGATGTATTTCCCCTCTGGTCATTATTATAATCCCCACGCTTAGGTTTAACGCAATTTATATATCCCAGAAAGCGATAAAACAACACATTCAAATAAATAAATATTTAATTGAATTGTAGTAAATAAATCATAGTGAATAAATAAAATTGCAGATAGATAAATAAATAAATAAATAAATACAATTTAAATATTTATAAAAAAAACCATAAATCCTAATCCTGGCAAATTAGCCAAACCCTAAAAATTCGGCAAAACCTAAATGATTCGCCAAAACCTAAACCCCGCCAAAACCTAAAGGAGCATAATAATTTACAGTTTTGTTATCACTAATCCCCAGCAGAGTCGTCAGCTGTAGCAACCTGCCCTAAAAATAAAGATTTTAGAGTCGCCACCTATTCTGAAGGGCGAATAGGAAACCCTACGTAGTTAAGAGATTCGGGGTAAGTTATTATAATCAGGTCGAGGGAAGGTGTTAGGCACCCTCAACCCTTTCCTATTGGCTTTGAATCTAAGGGTCAAGTTTTATGGCTAAAAGTTAAGGTTAATAGCTAAGGAATTGAATAGGGGGAAAATTGAGATTTTAGGGAGGGGGACTCGCCTTGGTTATCCAAGTGCCTACGTATCTCCTCATGGAGAATCAGAGTCAACGTAGTTTGGGCACAAGGTTGTACGCCTTAGAATTGATTATGAATGTGTTTGAAGTTGTTTGAAGGCTTTTTGAATGGCCTGATTGCAAAGGATGAAAACCCGTAGTATCGTGGTTTAGTGTTTTTTTAGATGTTTTGGGCATACAACCCTGATTTGATATGGCACCGTTAGATGCGGTGACCAATAGGTTTGGTCAGTATAGCTAACGGATTAAGGGGCATTGCTGGTTACTCAGATCGATAGATTGATCGTCGCGGGCAGCAAATTAAATGTGTTTTAAATTTTATATTTTATTGCTTTATTCAGATATTTGATCAGTACGACATAGAGAGTCGACTAATTCGAAGGCGGGATGAAATAGATATTCATCCGCCATTTATCCGTTAAAGAGGAAGTTAGAATTGATTGTTTTTATTATTTTTATCCCTCGTCTAATGCGACTAATAGATTTAGTCGGGTCGAGGAGAGAATTAATTAAGGGTTAATGATTTGCCAAATGGCAGTGGGATTGGACAAACCCTAATATTTATCATAAACCTATCTCTAGGGTTTTTGTGATTTTAATAATTAAATTAATTAAGTCGATATAACCGAAATAATCGGGACAATAATCTTAATTAATCATAACCTAATGCTAATTATGTATCCTAATCCTATTTTAAATATCAAATTATATACATAATAACAATAATTAATTTATATAATTCTATAAACAATATAAAATAAATAATTAAATGAAACCTGGAAGTAATCCTGTGCAGCAAGCTTGTGAGCATCCATGGTATGCCCTCAGCCCTGGTACGTTAGATCTAGATTATAGGCAATCCGGTGGTGCTGGATTGAGTGTGCATGGTAGGCGTGAGAAGAAGCAAAGCACAGGATCTGGATCGAATAACACACAAAAAGCAAGGCTCATGCCTGGGATCGAACCCAGGATATGAGGCTCACCCTATCTCACGTTTTACCACTAGTGCTACACTTGCCTTGTTGTTTATTATACGCTTCACAGAAAATAAATAAAGAACCTGAAATCAAATAAATGGATTCAAAAAGGCCAGTCAAACCTGGGTCCCACGTGCGCTGCTGAGCCAATGAAATGTTGAGAGAGGATGCTTTGACTTGTTGACTCGCGAATCAGATGGAGAGAGAAATCTGTTTGCTTTGACCCTCCAATCAAACCGCCTGGACGCGCCACGCAAGCAACGACCTCCCCTGCAAATATCTCCCGCCGCCGGAACAGTGAAGGAGTCACCTTCTCCGGCCACACGAACCATGCGCCTTGACGGAAACGGGCCTTGTGCGACGGGAAAACAACCTAGATCGGGTAAACCACGTGCTGCGAGATCGGTGGTGATGTTATTTTTGTCGTACGATGCCTGCAAGTATGAGAACGCAAGTGTTGCAATTCGGAGCTTCAACAATGGCGTTTTGCTATTCTTGCGCCAAAGCTCGCGATTTATACGTTAAACCTGCTCTAATGTCACATATTAAAAGTAATATACGAATGAAATTAAACCATGACACCTGGTTTTAGAAATCCAAGAATGGCAAAGAGAGGCAAAATGGAGATGATGAATGGGGAGGTTCCGGCCGCTTACAGACTTGCATAGGGATTGGGATCGACTCCTGGTGCTCTCAGAAACGTGATGCAAGGCTTATAATCCTGTGAAACTAGCCATAGGCGAAAAATCTTTATTGCCCTAGTTCTCCTTGGTATTTGCAAGCTTTGAAAACCCTATTTATTTGTTCCTCCTCCCCTTTTGACTTCGTCCTCCCCTAACCCTGATTCTCTTTGCCCTTTTATATCACAAGAATAGGTCACAAGTAAATGGAAATAAAACATGGGCTTGGGTGAGAATTTTAATTGAAGTTTTGGATAGAAACTTGCTATTTTTACTTGAATCTTTCCCAATTTTTCAATTAATATCTTATGATTTATAAGTCAACACTTGCATAATATTTTATTGAGAAATTTTCTATATCATAACTTTTATGTTCATCACTATTTATTTATTAAATCTTGAATAAAATGAAAATAATTCAAAATAATAATAAACAATCATGTTACTAGTAAAAGATGGCATGGTGGGATTGTAACACGGTGAACTGACTTTTATTTTTTAAGCAACCAATGTTGCGGTGAGCATGAGTCGCCACCGACTTTTATTTTGTCCAATGTTAGGAAAGGTAAAAAGTACAGAAAAAGACCTTTTTGAAAAGAAACGGGCTCGGGGGGTAAGTTATGAAAAGGGAAGGTGTAAGCACCCTTTTCATCCGTAGTTATCTACGAGCTCTTAACTTGCTTAGCTCATGTTGTTTGTTTGTTTTGAAAGGAGCATAAGGACTTTAGCGTAAATGCGTAGCCTTAGTTTTTTGAAATGATATTGAAAAGATATTTTTATTGAGCTAGGCAGTTTAAGAGCACTACCCTATTTGACTGGTCTTTTTCTGTAAATTTTAAAGTTCCCAGGACTATCCATACTATGTAGGAGTAGGTAGTCCTTGTTATATTGGACGTGCGGGTCATCGAAGGGTCATCGAGGTCGTTTTGAAGGCAATAGGTAGAGGTACCTTTAGCAATTTCGAAGGGACGATCGTCATTTTTCCGTAGGCAACAGTCGAGGGTCATCGAGGGACTTAGTGACGATTTTGTATTAAGGGACCTTTGCTAATGGGTACCTCTACATTTTGAGGGACACGACCTTATAATCGAAGGCAACCAAGAGAGGCGTACCCTAGAGGTGAGTGTGTGAACAAGAGTGTGTTAATTACAATTATATTAATCTTGGTGTTAGTGATCTAACGGTTGATTATTAGTCTTGCCATACAATCCTAAGCATTCATCTAACAGTTAATATATATGCAGGAAATTAAAATGCGGAAATTAAATACTACGCTATTACATCGCCTCGGGATGGGGGTTACATATCTACCAAATGGGGAATTAAAAAAAAAATTATTACAAACTCAAAAAACGAAAAATTAAAGCGAAAATAAAATAAAATTGTAAGTGTCCACCAAATAGTCTAATGCTCAAAATGGTAGTACCTCACAAAAATAAATAAAAAAAATGTTAGCACGGATAGATATAATAATAATGCATGAATAAAAGTGACAAAATACTCGCAAATATTAATTATAGTCAGCGAAAGAAAATATAAAACTAATCATATTAAAGTCTAAAAAGGAAAATAAAAATAATAACATATTTTTGAGTTTTTAATAATACGGAAAATAAAATTTAAATTCTAAGATAATAAAATATTTTTGGTATTTTTAATATAAGAAAGAAAATTCAATCACATGTATTTTTTTGTATTTTTGAGTATGAGAAATAAAAACTAATCGATTAATATTTTTGTGTTTTTTACAAGAAAATAGTCTAGTTAATCTAAATATATCTTGATATTTTTAATAAGGAAAATAGAATTTAATTAATCTAACTCTAATTAAACTTAATTATAATAAACAAAATATAAAATTAAAATTAAAAAAAAAAAAAAAGGAAGGATGGGGTGCCGTACAGAGGCACCACTTTAGTTTTATGATGTATATTTTTATAAAACAAAAAAAAAAGGTATATAGTAACAATAGAAATTAAAAAAAAAAAATGACCTTTTCCATACTAATTAATAAAAAACCAGCTGGTACTTGTTTGATACATGGCACAATGAAATAATAAAATATAATACAGTATATTGGAACAAAAAGGGGGCAAATCATCATCTCTCACAGTTTCAAACTATAGAAGCATAAATCAAAATCTCTTTTCCTCTCCATTCTCGTGAAACATCAACAACAACAACCACAACTTTCAAAAATCAAATTCTATCAAGAGGCAAAACTAATAAACATTAGTCATGAGACATGAAAATTAAACAGAGAGTAGAACGGAACATTACCGGCAATGGCGGAGGTTGAGGGCGAGGTGGCTAACGCGGCGGATCCTTCACGGCTGGATCGGATGTGCGTTTCCGGTGAAACCGCGACTGACTGAGAACGTGGGCGCGATGGGGCATGCTCCGGCACGGCTCCGTGCGGTGGTGGTGGGCGGTTCTGTACGTGAAAATCTCTGTTAATTGGTGAAAGAGACCCTTTTAATCTTGAAACCATGTCACAAAATGGTATTGAACAAACACATTAATTAATTGATATTATGAGCTTTGTCTATTGTGTTAATTTCTTTTAATTTTTCATGATTCTTGTCTTACGGTTGTTTTGGAATGTTATTGATTTGTGATTTTGTGGTTAAATGATATTAAAATAAAACTAACTTCTAGAAATAATCTAATGGTTATTTTTTTGATATTTTTGTGATAAAAATGCATAAAATGAAAAATTAATAATTACTAAAAATGTTTAAAATAAAAAAACGAAAATTAACATAATAAAATTATTTTTGTGATTTTTTAAATAAAATACTACTAAAATAAAGTTAGAAATAAATAAAAATGGAAAATGTCAGAAGTGGGATTTGAACCCGAGACCTTGTACCTGCGACCCTTGCTTCCTTACCAATTGTGCTATATTATTTATTCGAAATAAAAAGCCAATTGAAAGTTTATGAAGCATCAATCAACATTTCGCTATTTAAAATATAACAATTTAAGAGTAAACTATTATATTTTAAAATAGATTTTAAATCGAATATTTATAAAATTCAGGATATCAATGTAAATGAAACCTAGATTTTATAAAAACCCAATTTTTGAAATAGTTTTGAATTTTTGAAAAGTGTGGGCAAATTTTGGGGTATGACAGCTGCCCCTGTTCAATCTTCTTAAACTTGAGGATGTAGATTGGCTTGTGTGCCTATCGGAATCTGAAGGTGGAAGAGGATTGAACACTAGAATACCCAGAAATTTGCCCTTGTTGATGGAGGGACTTTTGTATGAGATGGGCTTAAAGATGCCATCCGGAGGTTGACAGAGAACTGTCTGAGATGGGCTTAGAGATGCCACCTAACTGAGATGCTTGTCAGCAACCTGGGGGGTCATGCTTCCCATGGCGCGTATATGATAGATCTTCAGAATGTTTGGGGTTCAAGCTTCCAAACGTATATCTGGAATAGAGATTCATAGATGTTCGGGGTTCGAGCTTCCGAAACATCTACCATAGAATTCAGATCAATCGGGGTTCAGGCTTTCGAAACATATCTACCGTAGATTTCAGAACATCCGGGGTTCAGGCTTCCGGAACGTTTCTGTTGTAGAATTCAGATCATCCGGGGTTCAAGCTTCCGGAACATATCTGCCGTAGAATTCAGATTATTCGGGGTTCAAGCTTCCGAAACATGTCTGTCGTAGTTTTTCAGAACATCCGGGGTTCATGCTTCCGGAACGTTTCTGGCGTAGAATTCAGATCATCCGGGGTACAAGCTTCCGGAACATATCTGCTGTAGAATTCAGATCATCCGGGGTTCAAGCTTCCGGAACATATCTGCCGTAGAATTCAGATTATTCGGGGTTCAAGCTTCCGAAACATATCTGTCGTAGAATTCAGAACATCCGGGGTTCATGCTTCCGGAACGTTTCTATCGTAGATTTCAGATTATCCGGGGTTCAAGCTTCCGGAACATATCTGTTGTAGAATTCAGATCATTCGGGGTTCAAGCTTCCGAAACATATCTGCCGTAGATTTCAGAACATCCGGGGTTCATGCTTCCGGAACGTTTCTGTCGTAGATTTCAGATTATCCGGGGTTCAAGCTTCCGGAACATATCTGGCATAGATTTCAGATCATTCGGGGTTCATGCTTCCGAAACATATCTGTCGTAGATTTCAGAACATCCGGGGTTCATGCTTCCGGAACGTTTCTGGCGTAGAATTCAGATCATCCGGGGTTCAAGCTTCCGGAACATATCTGGCATAGATTTCAGATCATTCGGGGTTCATGCTTCCGAAACATATCTGTTATAGATTTCAGAACATCCGGGGTTCAAGCTCCCGGAACGTTTCTGGCGTAGAATTCTTTGGAATATCCGGGGTTCAAGCTTTCGGAGCGAATTTCTTCGGGAATCTGGGGTTCAAGCTTCCAGACTGTATATTCGATAGTGATTGATTTGTTGATGATATTTGTCTGACTGGTTGGTTGACCTGAAAGACAAAGTTAGTTTTATGCAATGTCATGATGCATGTAATGCATTGTATGTTTTTTGAAATGAATGAGAGTGTTATGCATATGCTATGAGGTATATGATGTATGAATGCAAAATGTTATTAAAGATGACAGTAAATTGTGTCAGTGTTTTGCAGGGAAAATAAATCCCTGACTGTTTAGCGCCTTTGAGAGATTATTTGAATCTCGACTTGACTGCCCCAAATGAATTGGACAATAACATGTCATGCCCCTTGTACATATTGGCGTTTTATCCAACTGAGTCAGTCGTGGAAATATTTCTACTCTTCGGAGCACTTTTGAAGCATGCCTGTCGGGAGGGCTTCCTGAGATTTGTGCTGTTATAAGCAACTTGCCCCAGTATCATGAGTTTAGGAACAATGCCCCATGTTGATTGGAAATAGACTAAGATTTACTTGGATACATGCCCCTGATTATTTTTTGCATCTTTGAGAGATTCTCGGAATCTTGACTTGATTGCCCCTGAATATCTGAACGCTTAGTCCATGGGGTATTTCAACCGTTTTTGTGCCCATGAGGGTGATTATAATTTGAGATGTTCATGCTCGAACTCAACGGAGTTTTGAAGACAACTTGTCCCTTGAGAGGGTTAAACTTTTCATCTGCAGCTCATGATGGAAGTCTTCCTGGTGTCAAGTACTTGTTCATATGCAAAGAATGTTTAGTATGAGAAATATAAATCTAATGCAAAGTTCATGTTTGTCTTGAAGTTTAAAAGGAATTTTTTTTTGAAAGGATGTCAAAACATCGATTTTTTTTGAAAGATGGTGTGATACCAACTCAAGCGTTTAGCAAAACTCCTAGGAGTCGGTTTACCGTATTCTCGTTTACAGTATGCTTTCGAATTAACCCTGCTTCAATTAGGACTTTTGAGGGTTGTAACATGGCCAGGTTCATGGTTTTAAAAAAAGATTTTTAGGCTCAAAATTTATTGGTGCCCACCCCCTTCGTGATGTTCTCCAACCTAAGTTCAGTTAACTTGACGCGAGCATTCATCCTTCAAGAGGAGCTGGAGACGTACGATTGAGGAGTTGATGAAGTGTTTGGACATGGCAGTCACTTACCTTTTATTATTGGTGTCTGATCACACGATCTTGAATTTATAGACACACGAATTTGCCCCTTTTGTTGAGGATCTTTTTTTGTTTCCCTAACTTTTGCCTGGACAAATTCTTTTGAATTCTGAGTTTGAAGTCCAGCGGGATGCCCTAAATTTTGCCTTAGTCATTTGTTTTCAAGTTATTGACTTAGCGGGCTTTCTTTTTTTTTAATTCGTTCTTTTTCTTTTTTTTTGAGCAAGTCGTATGATCCTGAGACGTCTTTGATTTGTTGGAAAGATTGTGACTGTCTCATTTCTTGGTCGACGAGGGATAGTCGTTGTTGTATCGTCATATTTGACCTCTTATTGCGCGAGAGATGACCATTGCGGTCTCGACTTTTCCTCAACCTTTTGAAGGATAACCATTGTTGTATCCTTATATGCGTGCTCCTGATGAATTTTGAATGCTCAACCAGGTTAACTGAACACTACCCTGCCCCTAGGTTAAATGCGAGGGTTTTCTCGTATAGAAAAATAAACTCCTACTTCAAGGCTCAAAGGGGTTGACAAGGGACTAACTTCCTTATATCTCCAGTGTTTAGGGATCTGAATCAATGCCTGTACATCATCAACAGGGTTTTACTCGAAAGCATACCATTTGAGATTATAGGTATTATAGGTTCGTCATTCTCCCTTCAGAGTCATCATGCTTTATCACTGAGAGTTTGGTATCACAAGCAAATAAAAACATATTAGAGCGAGAGCGAATGAATTTTTTCAAGACAAACATATCCAATGCATCGTTATTATAGTTCAAAAACAAACAAGTATTGCATATAGACAATATTGAACAAGAACAAGAAAGATTACGCATGAAAATGCATGAAATTACGAATTGCCAACATTGAGGAGATTTTCTCCGTATGGACTTATTGCTTCAGAAGGTCCATTGAGTCGAGGGAGAACTTTAAATCTGGCCTGCAGGTGTGAATATGATAACCTTTGCATCAATCAGGTCTTGTACCTTATCTCAGACTGGTTGGCAATTATCGATCGACTGACCAAGTGCCCCAGATAGGAAACCAAACCAAGCGTTCGTATCTGAACTACAGATTACTTCTAAGAAGAAGATTCTGACGAAGCCACAAAGGAGTTGTAAGTATCAAGCTTTAGGGATTTGAGGTAGAAAATGAGAAGCTCGTTGTCTGGAAACCTGTTATGCAATGATATGTATGCAAATGCATATGCAATGCTTTCAAGGATCTTTTTGAAACCCAATTTGCAACATTGACATGTAGTTGCAGCTTTGTTGAAGAACTTCGACTTCCGTCTTTGAACGTCCTTCTTTAAGAATCAGGCTCACCATATCCAGTGGGTCATAGCCTCTGATTCGGGGTATGGTACTTTTGAGCTTAAAAGAATGTGGCTAAAGGAAAATAAATCCTCTTGCCCCTTGATAGGAACTGTACCCTTGAGTTTGAAGGCATCTGGCTAGAGAAAAATAAATCCTCTTGCCCCTTGATAGGAATTGTACCCTTGAGTTTGAAGGCATATGGCTAGAGGAAAATAAATCCTCTTGCCCCTTGATATGAATTAAGGCTCCATAATAGTACCTGGGAATTATGCATCCTAAATACCAAAGATCCCTGAAAATGTTAGTCAGCACATTATGGAAAAGCATAGGGTAGTACGGACAAGTAAGTCCTACAAACAAAACCTGCAAGGAGATCAAGTGGTTAGATAACAAACATGTCACACAAGAGTCCTTAGGTTTACGGCTTGCATGGAGTATGACCAGGTGATTACCCTTCCCCAAAGGTACTTCTAAGGATAAGGATAATATCAGCAACGGGTTCTACCAGTGACCCAGAATTGTCAGCCCCTTCTAAAGCACCCTCGAACATGGTACATGCATACCACGCAATGACACTTTAAGAAGAAACCTATCTGAGCTGTAGTATCGGGTCGCGACCATAACTTGGCATGCACCAAGAATAGCCCTCCCACTACGTTCCTAAAAGTTAAGATGGGTTAAAGGTGACTAAAGGTCCTTGAGCTCCGACGCACCCAAAGATACATGCGTAAACCTCTCTCATGCAAAAGAGGTACACAATAACCAATGGAGGCCTAACTCAAGCGCGAACTTCATTTTGACCAATCCCAAGCATGCACAAGGGAGGTCTCCATGACTATGCCGCTCCTATCTTAAAGTGCACTCGAATCCGGGTATAGGATTCATCTTCCACAAAACCCAAGCAACCATGATAATTAAAACAATCAAACAAACAAATTAGTGATCTAAGCCCTAAGGTAAACCCCTCTTAAAGAGTCCCCAGCAGAGTCGCCAGTTCTGTAACACGGTGAACTGACTTTTATTTTTTA
The DNA here is from genome assembly GCF_029867415.1 of Vicia villosa. Lineage (NCBI taxonomy): Eukaryota > Viridiplantae > Streptophyta > Magnoliopsida > Fabales > Fabaceae > Vicia > Vicia villosa. The sequence goes on along the minus strand of NC_081180.1, from coordinate 42,858,040 downwards.
AGCAACCAATGTTGCGGTGAGCATGAGTCGCCACCGACTTTTATTTTGTCCAATGTTAGGAAAGGTAAAAAGTACAGAAAAAGACCTTTTTGAAAAGAAACGGGCTCGGGGGGTAAGTTATGAAAAGGGAAGGTGTAAGCACCTTTTTCATCCGTAGTTATCTACGAGCTCTTAACTTGCTTAGCTCATGTTGTTTGTTTGTTTTGAAAGGAGCATAAGGACTTTAGCTTAAATGCGTAGCCTTAGTTTTTTGAAATGATATTGAAAAGATATTTTTATTGAGCTAGGCAGTTTAAGAGCACTACCCTATTTGACTGGTCTTTTTCTGTAAATTTTAAAGTTCCCAGGACTATCCATACTATGTAGGAGTAGGTAGTCCTTGTTATATTGGACGTGCGGGTCATCGAAGGGTCATCGAGGTCGTTTTGAAGGCAATAGGTAGAGGTACCTTTAGCAATTTCGAAGGGACGATCGTCATTTTTCCGTAGGCAACAGTCGAGGGTCATCGAGGGACTTAGTGACGATTTTGTATTAAGGGACCTTTGCTAATGGGTACCTCTACATTTTGAGGGACACGACCTTATAATCGAAGGTAACCAAGAGAGGCGTACCCTAGAGGTGAGTGTGTGAACAAGAGTGTGTTAATTACAGTTATATTAATCTTGGTGTTAGTGATCTAACGGTTGATTATTAGTCTTGCCATACAATCCTAAGCATTCATCTAACAGTTAATATATATGCAGGAAATTAAAATGCGGAAATTAAATACTACGCTATTACATCGCCTCGGGATGGGGGTTACATATCTACCAAATGGGGAATTAAAAAAAAATTATTACAAACTCAAAAAACGAAAAATTAAAGCGAAAATAAAATAAAATTGTAAGTGTCCACCAAATAGTCTAATGCTCAAAATGGTAGTACCTCACAAAAATAAATAAAAAAAATGTTAGCACGGATAGATATAATAATAATGCATGAATAAAAGTGACAAAATACTCGCAAATATTAATTATAGTCAGCGAAAGAAAATATAAAACTAATCATATTAAAGTCTAAAAAGGAAAATAAAAATAATAACATATTTTTGAGTTTTTAATAATACGGAAAATAAAATTTAAATTCTAAGATAATAAAATATTTTTGGTATTTTTAATATAAGAAAGAAAATTCAATCACGTGTATTTTTTTGTATTTTTGAGTATGAGAAATAAAAACTAATCGATTAATATTTTTGTGTTTTTTACAAGAAAATAGTCTAGTTAATCTAAATATATCTTGATATTTTTAATAAGGAAAATAGAATTTAATTAATCTAACTCTAATTAAACTTAATTATAATAAACAAAATATAAAATTAAAATTAAAAAAAAAAAAAAAGGAAGGATGGGGTGCCGTACAGAGGCACCACTTTAGTTTTATGATGTATATTTTTATAAAACAAAAAAAAAAGGTATATAGTAACAATAGAAATTAAAAAAAAAAAAATGACCTTTTCCATACTAATTAATAAAAAACCAGCTGGTACTTGTTTGATACATGGCACAATGAAATAATAAAATATAATACAGTATATTGGAACAAAAAGGGGGCAAATCATCATCTCTCACAGTTTCAAACTATAGAAGCATAAATCAAAATCTCTTTTCCTCTCCATTCTCGTGAAACATCAACAACAACAACCACAACTTTCAAAAATCAAATTCTATCAAGAGGCAAAACTAATAAACATTAGTCATGAGACATGAAAATTAAACAGAGAGTAGAACGGAACATTACCGGCAATGGCGGAGGTTGAGGGCGAGGTGGCTAACGCGGCGGATCCTTCACGGCTGGATCGGATGTGCGTTTCCGGTGAAACCGCGACTGACTGAGAACGTGGGCGCGATGGGGCATGCTCCGGCACGGCTCCGTGCGGTGGTGGTGGGCGGTTCTGTATGTGAAAATCTCTGTTAATTGGTGAAAGAGACCCCTTTTAATCTTGAAACCATGTCACAAAATGGTATTGAACAAACACATTAATTAATTGATATTATGAGCTTTGTCTATTGTGTTAATTTCTTTTAATTTTTCATGATTCTTGTCTTACGGTTGTTTTGGAATGTTATTGATTTGTGATTTTGTGGTTAAATGATATTAAAATAAAACTAACTTCTAGAAATAATCTAATGGTTATTTTTTTGATATTTTTGTGATAAAAATGCATAAAATGAAAAATTAATAATTACTAAAAATGTTTAAAATAAAAAAACGAAAATTAACATAATAAAATTATTTTTGTGATTTTTTAAATAAAATACTACTAAAATAAAGTTAGAAATAAATAAAAATGGAAAATGTCAGAAGTGGGATTTGAACCCGAGACCTTGTACCTGCGACCCTTGCTTCCTTACCAATTGTGCTATATTATTTATTCGAAATAAAAAGCCAATTGAAAGTTTATGAAGCATCAATCAACATTTCGCTATTTAAAATATAACAATTTAAGAGTAAACTATTATATTTTAAAATAGATTTTAAATCGAATATTTATAAAATTCAGGATATCAATGTAAATGAAACCTAGATTTTATAAAAACCCAATTTTTGAAATAGTTTTGAATTTTTGAAAAGTGTGGGCAAATTTTGGGGTATGACAGGGATCTTGGGCACTTCATGGGTATGTTTAGGATCAACAAACTTTGGCCCATTTGGTCAAAATTCAAAATTCTCCAATTTGCCTTTCATGTATTTCACCAAGATCGACCAACTCCTGAACCTTGTATCTCCTTTAATTTTTTTCATATGAACATGTTCCAGGTTTTTTTGGAGGACTTATAATCTCTTGTACCCTTCAGATGAAATGAGATGGGCAAATTTTGGGGTATGACACCGGCGCTGTTCGTTCTCAACATCTCCTCTCAGCAACAACAACTTTGAATTCATTTGGAGGTAAATCTTCTATCATCTTTCACTATTTTGTTGTTACTTGAAACCCTAACTCTTGAAATGTGAGGTTGAAGATGAAAGTGAGGTAGCAAGGATGAGAGTGTGAGGTTTCAAACCCTGTTTTGCTTGGTTTGTATATTAGGGTCTGTGGCATATGTTTTGATACATTGTTTTGCTGAGTTTTGCTTTGTTTGCTCTGTTCAACACAATGAAACAAAAATTGCATAGACAAAATTTCTCAATGCTCAGGAATTGACTTAATGATGTCGGAATCACCTGAAATTAAAAAAAACGTATAAAATTAGAATATAAAAACTAAATGTATTACAAGCTTCTAATATTGAAATATTGAAATAGTTGAAATAGTTGAAATAGGTTTATGAAACAGTGTGAATTTTTTGAATTTGCTAAGTTCCAATTGTGTACCGGTCTCAAGTCTAAGGAGGAGGTTATAATATTTTGAAAGGAAAACTCTAGCCAAAGCATCTAGATATTTTGCAGTATAGAAACTAACTTTAATATGTTCAATCTAACACGTAATAAAATCATTTTAAGCATACTTTTCTAGAACCAAATATTTTATCATTTCGGTTTTGTAAATTCGAAAAGTGTAGAACATATGAACTACTTACTGCATTTTTCAAAAATCGAGTTCTAGCTAATTGAGTCTAGAACATATTTGAGCATTTCGGTTTTGTAAATTCGGGTGTTTGTAGTTACTAGCTAATTGATAATTGATTTCATATCATTTTAAATAATTGAGTTCTAGATTGTGTTTTTTTTATATTGTGTTAGTAGTGGTGTATTTAACTGCATCGTGTGTGTTTAATTTTACAGTTACTTTGAAGCCTCTGGTTTCTACTTGTACAACGCCGATTCAAACCTACCCGTCTCCCACATCAAGTCCAACTCAGGTTACTAGCCCTTTCTTCTTGCTTATAGTTTGTTGTTTTCTGCTTATAGTTTATTGTTTATGGTTCTATTTAATTTCAATTTAGTGTATCTCAATCAGTTTTTTGGTTTGTGGGCTTATATTACCTTGAAATAAGGTAATGTCTTCTTTAAGAAATCGGGGGTAGGCTGAAATAAGGTATTGTATTCTTTTAGAGACTCAAACAATCGAGACAACTGTAACTTCCTATCTTTAGCTAACTACCAACTTAACCAATATGAAATCTATAGGATCTCATTAGGTATTGCTTAAGTGTTTCTTATTCACAGTAGGATCTCATTAGGGAACATATTTATTCAAAGTATCGTTCAGATCCTGCTTCAGTAACAGAAAGGTTGAGATGTTTAGCCTATGGTCCAAGTATAATTGTGTTTTCTTATAGCGCATACGCAATTAATGGATACACATTTTATACCAAAGAACAGGATGATAAAAGTACTATACAAAATAGTGGTGTTACCTTGGTAGCTGAAGCAATGCACATATCAAGTGCGAATGACTTAAATCCGAAATTTGCAAATTTGTCATATTTTGGGGTTATCGAGCGCATTTTGGTGTTTGATTACGCAAAGTTTCAAATTCCTGTATTTGGTTGCAAGTGGGTTGAAAATAATAATGGCATACGAATGGATAAGTCAGGATTTTTGCAAGTGGATCTCAACAGGTTGGGGTACAAAGATGAGCCTTTCATTCTAGCCTCTCAAGCTAAACAAGTGTTCTATGTCAATGATCCGACAAGTACGAAATGGTCTATAGTGCTTTTATCAAACAAAATAGTTGATGAAAACATTGGAGATCAAGGTGATATTGGTGTTAGCATTGAATCTTGTACAAGAAACGATCAAAATGAGAACGAATCTTGTACTAGAAATGATCATAATGAGGGTATTTGGATCAATCCAACCGTCCGCGTTGTTAAGAGACGCGTAGAACACAATCCTACCAAGAAAAGAAAGAGACGTTAGTGAAAAAGGTAATAGTATACATATTCCGACTAATGTGCTTTATTCAATTTGTATCGATTGTTATATATTCAATTTGTATAGTTTTTTCAATTTGTATTCCGATTGTTACAATACTTATTCAATTTTGGTGCATATTTTCGTTTTGTACATAACTTTTGAACAATGTATCCGTTTGTCGACTTCTTTACATGTAACTATACTATTTTGACAATTCCGGAGCTGCTCATTCACTTATCTTTACATTTCGGGACTGTTTTTTTATCGGTTTTGCTTCTGCTCGTGATCAAAAGTCAGGCTTAGGGTCTGAATTTCGGAAAACCGACTTCATTTTTGAGTCCGTGAGGACGTTTTACCATAGCCATGTAAATTTCGTTCAATTCCGAAAACTTTCTTTTTTTTGACGCTTATTCTAATTTCATCGATTTCGATTCCGATTTACTTGTACATGCATGGTTTGACTTCCATTTGACTTGTAAAGATTGTTAGCTTATTAATAGTGTACTAATGTGCTTTAGTTTGTTTGATACAGGTTCAATGGCTAGTAATCAAGAAAACCCACAAGAGAACCCACAAGATAACCCACAAGATAACCCACAAGAAAACTCACAAGATAGAGATGCTCCGGATACAAATCCTCAACCCGATACATCATCAAAAGAAGTTGCACAAGGCATCACCATTATGAAGGGAATCATTCGACATAGAGACCAAGGATTAATATATAATTTGGAATGGAATTCTGATAACCAACCAATTGGTCCTAATTCTGCAAAGTTGACAAGCTATATTGGTACACTTGTTCTTTTGCATATTCCAGTCTCCGTAGCTAAATGGAATCTGAAAAGCAAAGAGTTGGACGAGAAAAAAGACATGATTTGGGACGAGTTTAAGGTATCATATATGGTTGTTGTTATTATCTTGACGATAATTTTATTAAATTACTTATACTAACACACTCTTTGCGTATGTTTGTTTGCAAAGGTCTTTTAACATACCAGATGAGCGTAAACGCTTCATTCTTAGTTTGGCCGGAAAAAGATATAGAGGGTGGAAAGCTTATCTAACAAACACCTATCTTAAGGATAAAGAAGGACACTTTCTTGAAGAGGCCCCGGGACGTCCAAGAAAGTATGAGATCTTCATTGATGAAGAAGATTAGGTTGAGTTTGTAAATCAAAGAGATGAAGCTTTTCGGAAAATGAGTGTCACAAATAGTGCGAGAGCATCAAAAGCCGCGTATCCATACAAAAAAGGGCGTTTGGGATATGCACGCTTAGAGGCAAAAATTGTAAGTAAATAGAAATGCGTTTTAATTAATTGTCTAAATGTGTTTTATTTGACGATTTTATCATTTGTGTCAATGCATAGTTAGAGGAGACGAAAAGTGAGGAAACCTCACTTCCAGTACATGTGTTGTGGAAGGAAGCTCGTGTGGGCAAGAATCGAGCTGTCGATTCCGATGTTCAAAGAGTTTATGCTGAATGTGTAAGTATAACACTGTGTCTTTAATTAAATCAAATGTTTTTTAATATATAAATGATTTTTTATCTCCACTAATAATTATTGAAATGTAAATGAATTACAGGAGACCTTGTCGCAATCGGTATCCACCGGTGAGGACCGGGATGATAGGAGCGTACTTAGTAGAGCACTAGATGCTCCTGAGTATCCCGGTCGGGTGAGGGGTAAAGGTTATGGTGTGACTCCAACCTCTTTTTACAAGCATTCTAGGAGAAGAAATCCTATCAATGAAGAAGTGTTGCAAAAATTGCAGGAATTGCAAGCACAGGTCTCTGAATTGCAAAGAGATAAAGATATGTATATGAGAGAAAAGTGCAATACTTCATCGGTGAAGGAAACTAGTGATAAAGCTAGTATCAACTGTCAAAGAAAACTTCCCGAGGTAATTATAAATTTTTTTCCTTACAAATTGTTCTATTTTATTAATGATAATGACTTTATATTTACTATTGGTTTAGGGCATTTCATCTTGCCAACTATACTTATCGTTACCGAATTATCGCCTAGTTGGCAAGGGAAAAGTGCACAACACTTTGGGAGATTTACTTCACCATAGACCGCTCCCGGATGGACACCTGAAAGTATCAGTTGATGTTGTATTAGATCATGATGCGATGCTACCGGTACCTGACATGGTCTCAGAGACAACATTTATGCGAGATGCAAGAGGGTCATTTGTTGCATGGCCCTCAGAGCTCATTATCATTGGTGATGAGGTATATTGAAAACCATTATGAATCATTTAGTTTTCGAATGTCAATTCTGCACCGTTACGTTAATTATTTTTTACATTTTAATTTTAGACTGCTCCTACAAAACCCGCAATTAATGGTAAAGGGATTTTACAGGAGGAGGAGTTTGTTGCATCACTAAAAGAGGTACATTTAAGGTGTCAATATATAATTTGAATCTAAAACTGCATGATTTTATATTTTACCGATTTTTATATGATTTTTAGGCATCTGCTCGGGGGTCACAACAAGTGACACATCAAGTTCGTAGCGTACCACCCAAGGGTCCTCTGAAACAAGCGGCAAAGAAAGGTGGTGCTTTTGTGCCTCGATACCGGACGACACTCGGAACACTTGTTGATATGTCCGATTTGAAGGATGGTGCTCTCCGTGAAATCAATATGGATGAAGGTATCTTTGGTATTGAATTCATGTCAAATATTGCACTAGATGACTTGGAAGAGATTTTTACGCATGAACAACTAGGCGTCGCTAATATGCACTCATACATCCGGTAATATTCACTCATCCGATATATTATTTAATTAGTCGAACAATTTATTTACACATTTCAATGAAAATAATCTAATGTTTATTATGTTTTTATTTAAGGTTGTTGTATGATAGAGTGTTGCGCGGGACTGCATTGTCAAACAGATTTCGTTTCGTGTCTTCCGCCCATTGCAGCGGAATGACAATTGCTACGGAACCGGAATCAGTTAGACAGCACTTAGTCGATAGATTCCTGTCCACCGGCAATACAGAAAGTCTGATTCTTTGGGCGTATAATACCCGACCAGTAGGGTTAGTTTCTCATTCTTGGTTCATCTAATCTTTGTTTCTTTTGCATAGAAAATTTTTCATATAACCTATTGTTTTAATTTATAGAGCACACTGGTTGTTGCTTGCTATCAACCCTATAAGAGAAGTGGTATATTTTCTGAATTCGGTAGATGGTGAGTGGACCAATTATCCGGCTATGAAGACAATGATTGATACGTAAGTGGGATCGTTCTAAATATTCGTGTATATTTATATATTTAATTATTTGTGAGATTGATCTAAATATATGCTTTTATATTTTTGTTAGATCAATACAAGTGTTCCGAAGTCAACGAGACGCACAGGTATCCCGGACTAAATCAAACAACATTACTTGGATCAAAGTGCAGGTACATTAATTTTCACAATTTTGCTTATAATATTTATGCTACTTGATAAAACAAGACAACTATAAAATCTTATTTGTTTTTCTATAGCGAAACAGTTCAGATTGCGGATACTATGTTTTGAATTAGAGATTCCAATCACGGTATGGATTTATAACTTAATTAGATAACTTTTTATAATTTATTACATTTAACTAAATCACTCACATTATGTTTTTGTTTTGTAGTACTTTGACGACTTCTGTGCTGCTTCTTACACGAGACTTAAGTTGGAAGAAATCAAAGAGGATTTGTGTCAATTTTATATTCATCAGCTATTCATGCAGTAGGATTTGTGTCGATTTGAAGTATAATATTATAGTACTCTAGGATGGTTACTAACTTTGTTCATATTGTTGCCAATATTTGAAGTATAATATTGTTGATGTTACTGATTTAGTTTGTTTGACATGTGAGTTAGTTACATGTGAAACTTTCTGTATTCATACTTTACATGATTTAGTTTGTTTGACAGGAACTATAATGATGTATATATATAATTTTGGATATTACAATGGTATTATATTAGTATATATACATATATATATTGTCCTACCTATGGTTGAAAATATATCGTCGAAAATATATTACAGGTCGAAAATATTACAGGTTGAAAATATATTACAGGTCGAACTAGGAGACTGAAATTACAGGTTGCACTTTAAAATACCTCATTTAGCAACGACAGCGCTTTTAAAAAGCGCTCTTAAAGGGCCACCTACTAAAGCGCTTTATTACTAAAAGCGCTGCCTAAGATTAAAAAAAAAGCATAAAAAATAAAAAAAAACGCAACCTACGAAAGCGCTTTTGGAAAAGCGCTCTTATAGGGGGGCTATCAGAGCGCTTTTTTCAGAAAAAGCGCTCTTATAGGGGGCTACCAGAGTGTTTTTTCTGGAAAAAGCGCTCTTATAGGGGGGCTACCAGAGCGCTTTCCTGGAAAAAGCGCTCTTATAGGGGGGCTACCAGAGCGCTTTTCTGGAAAAAGCGCTCTTATAGGGGGGCTACCAGAGCCCTTTCAAAAGCGCTTTCGTTACCTACGGCAGCGCAGGCTTTGGCAGCGCTTTAGTAGCCCAAAAAAAGCGCTTTTAAAGCCCTTTTACGTAGTAGTGCATCTAGCTTTATGGGAATTACCTTTTATACTCATTCCTATATGCTTGATCCCAGACCCAAGTCTTAAATGCCATTAATCAGCATAATGTGCATTCGATAATCATCATTGTGGGGGACTATTCCTAACATTTTGGTAATTGCTCATAAATGCTTTGTTTGTGAATATCTCGCCCTAGGCGATCTTTGTTGTGCCCTTGTCTCGTCCTAACTTTGCCCGACCAAATCATAACCTGGTTTCCCTTACTCATAACCCACCTAAATCCTAAATCCCTCTTGATATAGCTCATGTCAGAATCGTGCATATTTCCTTACTATATTCTTAAGAATATGCACGATTCTATATTTTCTTCTATCAATTTCATATAAAAGTGTTGAAATTTTATTCATCAAATATGTAATAATCAACTCACACAACGTGAAAATAGACTTATTGTAGCTACTAAAATATTTGCATTTAAAGTTTCAGATAAATTGTTCATTAGGATATAACATTAAAGATAAAATGAAAATTCATGCTTACACCATATTTTTGTTGGCACTGCTATTAGTCAATCGCATGCCTTAAAGTTCCTCTTTTTTAACTCATTCATTTTCTCGAGTATGCTTCTTTGGATGCATCCATCATCAAATATCTTATTAATATCCCTTCACCAAAAATGTTTTAGAAGTTTGAATACAAATGCATTGTAAGCATAGTCAATTCTCAAGCTTGTCAAACAATATTTAAAAAATATGTATTTATCCCCCACAAAGGATAAACTGATGTAATTTGGTCAAAATGTACGTATCTTTATTCAAAATATAATTAGGGGTGACGACCCATCCTTTTTTAGTCGGCTTAAGACGGAACAGTGCTGGATAGAACAGACAACCCGTTTTATCACCCCTATTCTCAACCAGCCTAGTTGGTAGTAGAAATTGAAGGATAGAAAAACACTTAGAAAGGGGGGGTTTGAATAAGTGTAGCTTTAAAAAACTTGACAGATAAAAATAAATTGCACAGTTATTTTTATCCTGGTTCGTTGTTAACTAAACTACTCCAGTCCACCCCCGCAGAGATGATTTACCTCAACTGAGGATTTAATCCACTAATCGCACGGATTACAATGGTTCTCCACTTAGTCAGCAACTAAGTCTTCCAGAGTCTACTGATCACACAGTGATCACTCCAGGAACAACTGCTTAGATACCCTCTAAGACTTTCTAGAGTATACAGATCAACACGATCACTCTAGTTACAACCTGCTTAGAAAACTTCTAAGACTTCCTAGAGTATACAGATCAACACGATCACTCTAGTTCCTTACAACTTAATGTAATCAATTCAAGAGTTTACAAATGCTTCTTAAAAGCTATAATCACAAACTGTGATATTTCTCTTATCGTTTAAGCTTAATCTCACTAATATATTACAACAGCAATGTAGTGAGCTTTGATGAAGATGAAGATTCTGAGCTTTGAATTTAACAGCGTTTCAGCAAGTTAATTTGAATAATCTTGTTCAGAGTCGTTAACCTTGCTTCTCATCAGAACTTCATATTTATAGGCGTTGGAGAAGATGACCGTTGAGTGCATTTAATGCTTTGCGTGTTCCGTACAGCATCGCATTTAATGTTATACGCTTTTGTCAACTACCTCGAGCCTTGTTCACGCTGTGTCTACTGACGTAGCCTTTAGTAGCTTTTAACGTTCCTTTTGTCAGTCAGCGTAGCTTGCCACTTGTACTTTCTTCTGATCTGATGTTTGTGAATACAACGTTTGAATATCATCAGAGTCAAACAGCTTGGTGCGTAGCATCTTCTGATCTTCTGACCTTGAAGTGCTTCTGAGCGTGATACCATCAGAACTTCAGTGCTTCTGATCTCATGTTCTTCTGATGCTTCCATAGACCCATGTTCTGATTCTGCTTCGACCATCTTCTGATGTCTTGCCAGACCATGTTCTGATGTTGCATGCTGAACCCTTTGAGACACATCTTCTGAGCGCTGAATTATGCATACTCTTTATATATTTCCTGAAAAGGAAATTGCATTGGATTAGAGTATCATATTATCTTAAGCAAAATTCATATTATTGTTATCATCAAAACTAAGATAATTGATCAGAACAAATCTTGTTCTAACAATCTCCCCCTTTTTGATGATGACAAAAACATATATAAATGATATGAATTTGCGATCAGAAAGAGCATACGGCAAAAGACAAATTACACAGCTATAGCATAAGCATATGAATATGTCTCCCCCTGAGATTAATCAATCTCCCCCTGAGATAAATAATCCCCCCCTGAAATAAATACTCGAAGAACTTTAATAAAAGACTTCCCTGATTATTTCGGTAGAGACGATCATATAAGCTTCTGTCTTTAGAGAATTCATAGCTTCTGACTTCTGCTTCCATTGGACAGCTTCAGAACTAGAATTTCTTTAGATCCTTAGAACACTCACAGCTTCTGATTCCTGCTTCCATCTAGGACAGCTTCAGAACTTGAATTTCTTTGATCTTCAGAACATTCACAGCTTCTGATTTCTGCTTCCATTCAGGACAGCTTCAGAACTTGAATTTCTTCGATCCTCAGAACATTCACAGCTTCTGATTTCTGCTTCCATTCAGGACAGCTTCAGAACTTGAGTTTTCTGGATCTTTTAGAACATTCACATCTTCTGGTTTCTGCTTCCCTCGGATAGCTTCAGAACTTTGAATGTCTACTAACATCACTTCATGCTAGATTTGTATCAGAACATTGTTGAATGTACCAGAGCATCATCAGAGCATCTCTACATCCTGAAATGTTACAGAACAAAAACTAAACGACAAAAGTCAGCATGAATGAGTATCAGAGCCATATATATCAGAGCTATATAGGCTAAAATAATGTATCAGAGCAAATAGAATTTTGTCAAAGCAAATAGACAAATATGGATCAAATTCTATTATCAGTGCTTCTGATTCATTCTTCTTTCTAGCTTCTGATCTCTGAAGCTTGACAGCACTCAGCTTGCTTCAGTTTCCATGGTTTTGCTTCTTGTGTTTGCTTTGAAGATTCTCTTCAATTCTTTATACCTGCAAAACACTTAAACCATATAGAACTTGCAGTTCTTGTTAGTAAATGTGTGGGAGCCTTACCCAGCAACTGATAGATTAATCAAATCATTTATCATTTATCTTCTCCCCCTTTTTGTCATAACATCAAAAAGAATATTTCAAAAGATTCAGATGATTAAAACGACAAATAAAAACACTGGAATGTAAAACAAGGAAAGTTTTCATTGATAATCAAAAGATTACAAGAGATTCCTATGTTTAACACGATGAGAAACATTCCTAGAAAATACAAAAAAATTTCCAAAGAGGAAATTACTACAAAAATTAAAAACAAAACCCTAGCTAGACACATTCTGTGTCAACCCATCAAGAATCCCTGAGGACTTCTTGTCTTCCAGACTGGAACCTCCACTGTAGGAGAGATCCCAGAGACCAAGGAGGAAGTGAGGGACAGTTCACAGACAGAGAGCTAATGTTGCAAACGGGGCTTTCCCTCAACATAGAAGTCAAGAATATCATTCTTAACCTCCTCCCATAACTCAAGAAAGTCTTCTGTCTTTGGGTGAAAGTTGATAACAACATCAAAGAAGAGGTCTGACTTGAGAGGTATTAGGAGAGCCATCCCGAGATATGCAGAGATCTGTCGCCTTTGAGTCATAGATCTTCAACAGGCTTAGAGTGAACGCTAGGTTTGAGCAAGGATTTTTAAAAGAAGGAAGAAACTTGTTTGAGCAAGAGACGAAAACGAAAGAGAGAGAAAAAAAACTTTAAGAGGAATACAAAGAGATAGGAAAACAAAAAACGTTTGAAGAGAATTTAAAAGAAAATAAAATGAAGCAATTGATGAAAAGCATTTAATGTTGCATGAAAAGAGGAGAGATAATAAAGACAAATGAGGTGACTTGCACAGTTACCTATGGTCGGCGTCCCTTCAACTGCACGCGCACTTATCCATGAATAGTAACGACAGGTTTACCATCCCGAGATAAAACGTTACAGCTGTTTTGCTTTAAAAGAGGTTCTGAATCAACTTAGACAATGAAACGTTAGTAATAACCGAATCATAATTTCTAGAAGATTTCAATCAGAACTTCTGATAAAAATAATCCATTTTCATTTCAGAAGAAACTCATACATAAGAACTTCTCATCTTCTCATTCTGGGCATAAATCCATACTGATGTTCTTCAGAATGAACTTAAACCTATCTTCAGCCAGGGGTTTTGTAAAGATATCAGCCCATTGATGGTCTGTATCAACAAAGTTTAAAGATATAACACCCTTCTGAACATAGTCCCTTATGAAATGATGTTTAATCTCAATATGTTTAGCTTTTGAATGAAGAATAGGATTCTTAGATAAACATATAGCAGAAGTATTATCACAGAATATAGGAATGTTACTCTCAAATATCTGATAATCTTCTAACTGACTCTTCATCCAGAGCATCTGTGTACTACAACCAACAGCAGCGACATATTCTGCTTCTATTGTTGATAGAGCAATAGTTGCTTGCTTCTTGCTATACCAAGAGATCAAATGACTTCCAAGAAATTGGCAACTTCCTGAAGTACATTTTCTTTCAATTCTGTCTCCAGCATAGTCAGCATCGCAGAATCCTACTAAGTTATATTCTTTAGATTTTCTGTAAACTAAGCCAACATTAGTAGTACCTTTCAGATACCTTAGAATTCTCTTAACAGCAGTTAAATGAGATTCTCTAGGATCTGATTGGAATCTAGCACACAAACAAACACTGAACAGAATGTCAGGTCTAGAAGCAGTCAAATATAGAAGAGATCCAATCATACCTCTGTATAATTTCTGATCTACCTTCTTACTTACCTCATCCTTACCTAGGATGCATGTTGGATGCATAGGAGTTTTGGCTTCTTTGCAGTCTAGAAGATTAAACTTCTTCAGAAGTTCCTTCACATACTTGGTTTGGTGAACATACGTTCCTACTGATGTTTGATTTATTTGTATTCCAAGGAAATACTTGAGTTCTCCCATCATGCTCATTTCAAACTCAGCCTGCATAGACTCAGCAAACTCCTTTCCAAGTGTAGCATTAGATGTTCCAAAAATAATATCATCTACATATATTTGACAAATTAAAATATCCCTTTTAAAGGTTTTACAAAAGAGAGTAGTGTCCACTTTTCCTCTAGTGAAACCATTATCCAGAAGGAAAGAACTTAAGCGTTCATACCAAGCTCTGGGAGCCTGTTTCAATCCATACAATGATTTCTTAAGTTTAAAAACATGATTAGGAGACATAGAGTCTTCAAAACCAGGAGGTTGATGGACATAAACTTCTTCATCTATATAACCATTTAAGAAGGCACTCTTAACATCCATCTGATAAAGAGTGATGTTATGTTGAGTGGCAAATGAAATTAATAGACGAATAGATTCTAACCTGGCCACTGGTGTAAAGGTTTCTGTATAATCAATCCCTTCTTGCTGACTATAACCCTGAGCCACCAGTCTGGCTTTGTTCCTTACCACTTCACCTTTCTCACTGAGCTTGTTTCTGAAAACCCATTTTGTACCGATTATATTAAATCCATCTGGTCTAGGAACAAGATCCCAAACATCATTCCTTGTAAACTGATTCAGTTCTTCTTGCATAGCAATTATCCAGTCTGGATCTTCTAGAGCGTGATCAACAGAAGTTGGCTCGATCAAAGATACAAGACCTAATTGACAGTCTGCGTTGTTCTTAAGGAATGCTCTTGTTCTGATTGGATCATCCTTCTTTCCAAGAATAACATCTTCTGAATGACCAGAAGTGAGTCTGGATGATCTTCTGACAGGTGGTTCTTCAGAAATGCTTAGATTGTCCAGAGAAGCTGATACTTGATCTTCAGATTCTTTGCTTCTGAGAAGCTCTGCTTCTGATGCGTTGCTTCTTGGCTCAACAACTTCTGATATGTCAATATCACAATCTGCAAAATTATCAAACTGCTTTGGTTTTTCAGAACCAAGCTTATCATCAAACCTGATATTGATTGATTCTTCTACAATCAATGTTTCAGTATTGTATACCCTGTAGCCTTTTGAGCGTTCAGAATATCCAAGAAGGAAACATTTTTGAGCTTTGGAATCAAACTTACCAAGATGATCTTTAGTGTTCAGAATAAAACATACACATCCAAAAGGATGGAAATATGAAATGTTGGGCTTTTTATTCTTCCACAATTCATAGGGAGTCTTATTTAGAATAGGTCTGATAGAGATTCTATTCTGAATATAGCATGCAGTGTTTATTGCTTCTGCCCAGAAATGCTTAGCCATATTGGTTTCATTGATCATGGTTCTGGCCATTTCTTGCAGAGTCCTATTCTTTCGCTCTACAACTCCATTTTGCTGTGGAGTTCTAGGACAAGAGAAATCATGGGCAATACCATTCTCTTTGAAGAATTCTTCAAAGGATCTGTTCTCAAATTCACCACCATGATCACTTCTGACCTTTATGATTTTGCACTCTTTTCAGATTGGATCTGAATGCAGAAATCAAAGAACACTGAATGAGTCTCATCCTTGTGTTTCAAGAATTTTACCCACGTCCAGCGACTATAATCATCTACGATGACTAATCCATATTTCTTTCCTCTGACAGATGCTGTTTTGACTGGGCCAAACAGATCAATGTGCAGGAGTTCTAATGGCCTTGAGGTAGAAACAACATTCTTGGACTTGAATGCAGGTTTGGAGAACTTGCCCTTCTGACATGCTTCACAGAGAGCATCTGATTTGAATTTCAGATTAGGGAGTCCTCTGACAAGATCCAGTTTGTTAATCTGAGAAATCTTTCTCAAACTAGCATGACCTAATCTCCTGTGCCAGACCCACTGCTCTTCAGAAACAGACATAAGACAAGTCACCTTCTGACTCATAAGATCTTGCAGATCTGTCTTATAAATGTTATTCTTCCTCTTGCCTGTAAATAGGATTGAGCCATCCTTCTGATTTACAGCCTTGCAGAACTTTTGATTGAAGATTATATCATAACCATTGTCACTCAATTGACTGATAGATAAGAGGTTATGTGATAATCCTTCTACAAGAAGTACATTATAAATGGAAGGAGAGTTACCAGACTTTATGGTTCCAGAGCCAATTATCTTGCCCTTCTGATCTCCTCCAAACTTGACTTCTCCTCCAGACTTAAGCACCAGATCTTGGAACATAGACCTTCTTCCTGTCATGTGTCGTGAGCATCCAGAGTCCAGGTACCATGACATGTTGTGCTTTGTCCTTTTTGCAGCCAAGGATATCTGCAATAGGAATAATCTTATCCTTAGGTACCCACATTTTCTTGGGTCCTTTCTTGTTAGATTTTCTCAAGTTCTGATTGAACTTGGGTTTGACATTATAAACAATAGGAGGAACAGCATGATAATTTTTAGTGTGAGTCTCATGATATTTCCTAGGTTGTGTCACATGCTTTTTGGTGTGTGTTATGTGAAAACTTTTAGCATGTGAAGTGTGCCTAATATCATGGGAGTGGCCATACTTGAACTGATCATACAATGGCTTGTATGTGAGTTTCATTTCATCAACAGGTTCAAGTTTGTATGGGGTTTCACCCTCATAACCAATGCCAACTCTTTTGTTTCCAGACACGGCATATATCATAGAAGCTAGCTGACTTCTGCCAATACTTCTAGATAAGAACTTCCTGAAACTTAAATCATATTCTTTCAGAATATGGTTTAGACTAGGAGTGGATTTTTCTGAATTAGAAGGAGATCCAACATTATTGGATAATTTTAAAAGTTTTTCTTTTAATTCAGAATTCTCCAACTCAAGCTTCTTTGTTTCAAATTCAAATAGCTTTTTCAGCTTTTTGTATTTGATACAAATCTGAGACTTGGATTCCAGAAGTTCAGTTAACCCGGAAACTAACTCATCTCTAGTAAGTTCAGAAAATACCTCTTCAGAATCTGATTCTGATGTAGATTCTGATCCGTCATCTTCTGTCGCCATCAGCGCACAGTTAGCCTGCTCATCTTCAGAGTCTGAATCATCTTCTGACTCATCCCAGGTTGCCATAAGACCTTTCTTCTTATGAAACTTCTTCTTGGGATTTTCCTTCTGAAGTTTTGGACATTCATTCCTGAAGTGTCCTGGCTCATTGCATTCATAGCACATGACCTTCTTTTTGTCAGATCTTCTGTCATCAGAAGATTCTCCATGTTCAAATCTCTTTGAACTTCTGAAGCCTTTGAACTTCCTTTGCTTGCTCTTCCAGAGTTGGTTTACCCTTCTGGAGATCATGGATAGTTCATCTTCTTCTTCAGATTCCGATTCTTCAGGATCTTCTTCTCTAGCCTGAAAAGCGTTAGTGCATTTCTTGATATTTGATTTTAATGCAATAGACTTACCTTTCTTTTGAGGCTCATTTGCGTCCAGCTCTATTTCATGACTTCTCAAGGCACTGATAAGCTCTTCCAGAGAAACTTCATTCAGATTCTTTGCAATCTTGAATGCAGTCACCATAGGACCCCATCTTCTGGGTAAGCTTCTGATGATCTTCTTTACGTGATCAGCCTTGGTGTATCCCTTGTCAAGAACTCTCAATCCAGCAGTAAGAGTTTGAAATCTTGAAAACATCTTTTCAATATCTTCATCATCCTCCATCTTGAAGGCTTCATACTTCTGGATTAAAGCTAGAGCTTTAGTCTCCTTGACTTGAGCATTTCCTTCATGAGTCATTTTCAAGGACTCATATATGTCATAGGCCGTTTCCCTGTTAGATATCTTCTCATACTCAGCATGAGAGATAGCATTCAGCAAAACAGTTATGCATTTATGATGATTCCTGAAAAGCTTTTTCTGATCATCATCCATTTCTTGCCTTGTCAGCTTTACGCCTCTGGCATTTACTGGATGTTTGTAACCATCCATCAGAAGATCCCATAGATCACCATCTAGACCAAGAAAGTAACTTTCCAGTTTATCTTTCCAGTATTCAAAGTTTTCACCATCAAATACCGGCGGTCTAGTACAACCATTGTTACCGTTGTATTGCTCAGCAGAGCCAGATGTAGATGCAGGTGGATTTGTTGGAGTTTCACCAGCCATCTTTTAAATGAAGCGTTTTTCTCTTCCTGAATCTTTTCTAAACACGGTTAAGTGCTTGCACCTTAGAACCGGCGCTCTGATGCCAATTGAAGGATAGAAAAACACTTAGAAAGGGGGGTTTGAATAAGTGTAGCTTTAAAAAACTTGACAGATAAAAATAAATTGCACAGTTATTTTTATCCTGGTTCGTTGTTAACTAAACTACTCCATTCCACCCCCGCAGAGATGATTTACCTCAACTGAGGATTTAATCCACTAATCGCACGGATTACAATGGTTCTCCACTTAGTCAGCAACTAAGTCTTCCAGAGTCTACTGATCACACACTGATCACTCCAGGAACAACTGCTTAGATACCCTCTAAGACTTTCTAGAGTATACAGATCAACACGATCACTCTAGTTACAACCTGCTTAGAAAACTTCTAAGACTTCCTAGAGTATACAGATCAACACGATCACTCTAGTTCCTTACAACTTAATGTAATCAATTCAAGAGTTTACAAATGTTTCTTAAAAGCTATAATCACAAACTGTGATATTTCTCTTATCGTTTAAGCTTAATCTCACTAATATATTACAACAGCAATGTAGTGAGCTTTGATGAAGATGAAGATTCTGAGCTTTGAATTTAACAGCGTTTCAGCAAGTTAATTTGAATAATCTTGTTCAGAGTCGTTAACCTTGCTTCTCATCAGAACTTCATATTTATAGGCGTTGGAGAAGATGACCGTTGAGTGCATTTAATGCTTTGCGTGTTCCGTACAGCATCGCATTTAATGTTATACGCTTTTGTCAACTACCTCGAGCCTTGTTCACGCTGTGTCTACTGACGTAGCCTTTAGTAGCTTTTAACGTTCCTTTTGTCAGTCAGCGTAGCTTGCCACTTGTACTTTCTTCTGATCTGATGTTTGTGAATACAACGTTTGAATATCATCAGAGTCAAACAGCTTGGTGCGTAGCATCTTCTGATCTTCTGACCTTGAAGTGCTTCTGAGCGTGATACCATCAGAACTTCAGTGCTTCTGATCTCATGTTCTTCTGATGCTTCCATAGACCCATGTTCTGATTCTGCTTCGACCATCTTCTGATGTCTTGCCAGACCATGTTCTGATGTTGCATGCTGAACCCTTTGAGACACATCTTCTGAGCGCTGAATTATGCATACTCTTTATATATTTCCTGAAAAGGAAATTGCATTGGATTAGAGTATCATATTATCTTAAGCAAAATTCATATTATTGTTATCATCAAAACTAAGATAATTGATCAGAACAAATCTTGTTCTAACAGAAATGATTAGTATTTGTTGGAAATTATTAATACTTAATAATATTTAATCACCATGGGTGTGTTCCAAAATGACAAGAAAATATCTATGTGAAGTTTGTATTTTGAATATGAAAATAGGCAACACTTCGTGAAGTGTTGCAATAGGCTGTTTGTAGTTTGAATCATAAATATGTAACACTTTGTGAAGTGTTGCAGAATGGAAACATGCAACTCTTGGTAAATGTTGCAAGAGGCCAAGCATTGTAACTTTTGGAAAAGGAACTGTTTCACGAAGGGTCGCTACCTTATGAAACAATACTAAAGTGGCCTATAAAAACCTCATTCTTGATTCAGAAATCTATAACAAAAATGTACATTTCATAAGCCTATCATCTTCACTAAAATTCCAGACACTCTTCGCTACATCCGAGTTTTCGTCGGTCTTACGCAAACTCGATAAAAGGCTGAATTATCCTGGGTATTCCTGCGTTCCAACTCTAAGACATATTGAGAGTGCTTGAAATACTATAAGGAAAGTGTTCCGTACACGATTCTAGCCTCGATTCCATTCGGTCTAACTTAATTTTCTAACAATCTTATAGTATTTTACATGTATTATGGCGATCGAGACTTCTGTTTCAAGCATCAAAAACAAAATGATACATCGTAGACAAATTCTAAACACAAGAAGAATTCATATTATGAATCCTGATCTCCAATTCAAGATCTAACAATTTTTAGGTTCGAATTTCGATTTCTGATTCATTTGTGTTTAATTAACGACTGTAATTTTGATGGAGAAATGATCAATCGTTCTTGTTTATTTATGATCACGGTGAAAGGTACACATTTTTATTGTATGATTCAAATTATGATTCAAATATACATGATTCTCTGAATTAATTATATATGCAATGTTTGAAAATGATTTTAAAAAGTGATGATAGAATGATCTCCAACCTGTTATGTATAGTAATATCCCAAATAAGCATATTTGAAAATGACAATTTACATTGTTCTGGAAATAATGAAAAATTTAAAAGTGATGAATTGATTTGTTAGTTTATAATAATCAATTGTTTACGAAACGTAAGACATTTTTCATATTACCGTTAGCATTGTATGTTTTAATTATACATTTGCTACTGCCTTATTTGTCAAGCAGTATTTCATACAAGTGATGAAGTGTTTATAGTCATCAGTCATCATTTCTAATAGGGATATAATCCACATTATCACTTTTCATTCTATGATTATATATGTTAATCACATTGAACCAGTATTGAATATTATATTGTTTTCATAATAGAATGGTAAGAAATTTATATAATTTGCCGGCACTGTACCGTAGAAAGAAAAAGAAAAAATTCAAATGGCCATTACATACCGTCAATAAATTAACGATGGCCATTAGAAAGTAGAAAGCATTTAGAAATTATAATAAATATATACGTAGCATATTTGTTACTATATATACTATAAAAGTTGAATTAACTTTGCTAGCATCAATTGATAATGTCCAAATCGGAATGGTGATTTGATTTTAGTTTTGTTCCTTTTGATTAATTTTTAAAATTAGTTAAAGGATAATAATTGTATCATAATTGGTAAAATTAAATTTTAAATTTTGAAATTTAAAAATTATGGTTGGTTGATTACTAAAGTAATCAAACTTATTAAAGTTCATGATTTCAAATTGTGCAATTGAGTTTTGATTTGTACTCTATGTGAATAACATGCCGGTGTTCAATGAGACTTATTGTTATAAGGATCATCAAAAGATGGATGATGATTTATACAGAACTAAGAATTTGAAGTCTAATGTAACTATTGAATCTTGAGATGTGAAATTTTGAGAACCTTATCGTGGAGGATAAGGAATTCAAGTTTTCGACAAATAAAGAACTTCGTGAGGAAGGTTATCCGCGGATTGTTGAAACACAAACAGAAAGTTCATCAATGATTGTTGGAAAACAACTTGAACTTAGAATAAGCAGAAAGTTTGAAAGGCTGAGGAATTATGACCGAACAAAATCGAATGTTGACATATTTCTTTTATCTAGTAAAAAAAATAGTGAGAATTATGTTCGTAATGTTCCTATTATTCTTCAAGTGGAAGATGATCCTAAGAATTACAATGGAAAAGTAACTTCAAGGGACTTCTCTTGGAATGATGTTATTATCCAAGATGAAATGGATTCAACAATGTCAAACCATATTTGGTTGGAAACAAGTGAGTGTTTAGAAGGAAGTATCATAAAGATGGTATACTAAACACCTACAAGTCTAGATTAATAGCCAAGTGTTTAGACAAGGAATGTGTTAATTATTTAAACGTATATGCACTAGTAGCAAAGACGGCAACAATTAGAGTATTGTTTGCATTAGTTTTTGCATGAACTTATAGTTCATCAAAAGGATGTCAAATTGACATTCCTAAAATGGAGATCTCGATGAGGAGATTTACATGGAGAAATTAGAAGGTTATATACTTCTTGTTGATGAACAAATAGTGTACAAGCTTGTTAAATCCTTGTATGAATTAAAACAAGCACCGAAAAAATGACATTAAAAGCTTGACTTTGTCATTGTAAGATTCTCCGATTAAGGAGGAGACACACAAATTAAGGGTGATACACATAACTTAGAAGGAGACTTTTCAATCTAATCAAAACACAAATTCAAAGAGTTTGTCATCATCAAAAAGGGGGAGATTGTGAAGAATATATCCTATTTTTAGTTTTGATGAAGACAAAGATTATCAACTAAGAAAAGGATCAAAAGTCATGCACATCCATGATGTAGTTAATCAATAAGGTTGAACATAGAAGTTTAAGAGAAGATTTGAGAGAAGTGAACATAACTAAGGTACTCATTGCAATTCATACTATTTATTTCAAATTGCTCATAATTTTATCTCTCACTTCATCTAAAAACCTTCTTGCATCATCATGCATGATTATCTAAAAACCTTCCTCATCTAATTCTTGTGATAAGTGTTTGTACACAAATTCGTGTGAGAATATTGTGATATTCTTTTGTCTCCATGTTGATTATATGATTAATCACTCGCAACGAGATGAATGGAATTTCAGAAACAAAGAGGTTTCTAACTTCCACATTCAAGATGAAAAATCTTGAAATAGTGGACACTCTTTGCGATCAAAGTAAAGCGAAAGAGTGGGGGTTGAGAAAACCACATTCAAGATGAAAGATCTTGAACTAGTTGACACTCTTTTGGAGATCAAAGTAATGCAAAAATAGTGGGGGTTATGAACTTAGTCAAAGACACTTTGAGAAAGTTCTTGATAAGTTCAAACTATCACATTTCAAGAAAGTGAATATTCAATTTGATCTTAGTATCAAAATGATGATGGAAGAGTCATGGCTATATTTAGAATACACAAGTGAAATTGGTTTTCTAATGCAATGTACTATATGCGATATAGCAGTTACAAATAGTAAATGAGTAGATTTACTAGAAATCCAAATTGTGAGCATTCGAAGGACATCACAAGGATTTTGATTATCTTTTAAAAACTAAAATCTTGACCTCCATTATGGTAGGTTTTCTATCATATTAGAAGGATATACCAATATGAGTTGGATATCGAGTGTTGGAGATCATAAAATTACAACTGAGTGGATATTTACACTAGTTGTATGTGAGATTTCTTGGAAGAGCAAGAAACAAACATGCATCACTCTCTTGACCATGGAACCATGGTGTGTGGATCTCGCTTCCACTAATAAAATAAGTTAAATGGTTGAGGGACCTTCTGTCGGAAGCTCCATTGGCTAAATACAGTGTTTCAAAGGTGTTAACATAATGTGTTAGTCAAGCCAATTTAACAAGAGAATTCAGATAAGTGTAAAATAGAAAGTCTGGGCACTGAGGCCTTAGACATTCGTGAGAAAATTGATAAATATGTAATCATTTACTTGCATATATACGATCGATCTATGATTTGGGAAATTCATTTACTAAGCCACTGGCCAGAGACTTAGTAAAAACAACCTCAAGATGTAGGAGGTTGAAACTCCTTGAGTAAGAGTTCCGACAATGGCGGCAACCCAATCTTACGTTAACAAAACATTAACCTCAAGATTTTCAATGGGTAACAACAAGTCGTTGATTTGGATAATTGTCAAATATTTCATGCCTTAAAACGAGGGTTGAGTTTTATTTCAAACTCTTAATGAAGTTCAATACCGAGGGTACGTGTCTTATGGAAAAAGACACAATATGAACTTCACCTATGTGAATTTCGAGATGGTGTCGTCTCAAAGTGAGAGTTGGAGTTTCTCTCATGAAAAATTCATGAAACAGGATAGCACATGGCCGTAAATAAGTGCTAGGCGAGAAATGTAGGCGAAGAACCCTTAAAGAATGTGTGTAACGTAACGCCGGTATAATCATATGGATTAATGGTTTAAAAGCATTGCTACCTAATATTCCGATTAGACTTTGCGTTATCCTTACTAAGATTAAGTTTAAAATCGAAAGATACTTAATTGTATTAACATTCTTTGTTTCCCTTTTTTCTGGAATTGATCTTGTCATTATTAGAACAAGTGGGGGATTGTTGGAAATTATTAATACTTAATAATATTTAATCACCATGGGTGTGTTCCAAAATGACAAGAAAATATCTATGTGAAGTTTGTATTTTGAATATGAAAATAGGCAACACTTCGTGAAGTGTTGCAATAGGCTGTTTGTAGTTTGAATCATAAATATGTAACACTTTGTGAAGTGTTGCAGAATGGAAACATGCAACTCTTGGTAAATGTTGCAAGAGGCCAAGCATTGTAACTTTTGGAAAAGGAACTGTTTCACGAAGGGTCGCTACCTTATGAAACAATACTAAAGTGGCCTATAAAAACCTCATTCTTGATTCAGAAATCTATAACAAAAATGTACATTTCATAAGCCTATCATCTTCACTAAAATTCCAGACACTCTTCGCTACATCCGAGTTTTCGTCGGTCTTACGCAAACTCGATAAAAGGCTGAATTATTCTGGGTATTCCTGCGTTCCAACTCTAAGACATATTGAGAGTGCTTGAAATACTATAAGGAAAGTGTTCCGTACACGATTCTAGCCTCGATTCCATTCGGTCTAACTTAATTTTCTAACAGTATTTTTCCTAATTTCTCTCAATATATGAAGAGGTTTTATCACCCCTATTGATGTAAATGGATTCTATTTAAAGTTTTAAATAGAGCTCATTTACATCAATAAAGGTCTACTACTAGTAATAAACCTCTTCTTAAATCCATCAAAGCAAAAATAAAATTTATCGAATCTTAGTTGAATGGTGTGAATAGTTCTCTTAACATTTATCTTACATGTGTTTCTAGTAAAAATCCTTCTAAGCTTAGTTAAATCCGTCCAAAGCATAGTAGCTTGCTTTCTTGCATCACCTTTTATAATATCCTTAGTCTTGAATATCTCCAACACTTGCAAACGTAATTGAATGCGGTCTCCTCGTGCTTGCCATAATATTTTATCCTTTCACATTTTTGAAGTCGTCATCTTTTCACTACAACTTAGGCCACCGTCTTTAAAGTGGTATATATATATATATATATATATATATATATATATATATATATATATATATATATATATATATATATATATATATATACATATATATACATATATATATATATATATATATATATATATATATATATATATATATATATATATATATATAAATTATAAGAGATAAAAAACAAAATCACGTTTATTAAGAAAAGTAAAAACACAATCATTTAATTTATGGTTTTCTTGAAATAAAGTGTTTTGAAAAATGTAAAAAAAATTCTAATTGGTTGTTGGTTATAGAAATGATGAGAGAGAATGTAAGTTAAATGCAATTTGCATTTAATTTTACCTTGAAATAAATGAAAGATGATTTCTTCTCTTATATTTTGGGACAAGAAAAATGCATTTTTTTTCTCTTATATTTTGGGACGGAGGGAGTATATATATATATATATATATATATATATATATATATATATATATATATATATATATATATATATATATATATATATATATATATATATATATATATATATATATATATATAGGCCCGGCCATTCCCAGGTGCAGCATGTGCTGTAGCACTGAGCCTCAATTTTTGGGAGGCCCACATTTAATTCATTTTCACTTGGTCACGTTTCTGTATTTTACATTTTACATTAATATTTGTTTCTCTTTTACTAATAACATTGAATGCATATTAATAAAGTATCAAATATTTGTGAGTGCCATCAAAACACTTGATAATGAATTAAGTAAATAGATGTCGTATTAAATATTGTGTGTTCAATTTTTTGAAAAAGCTAAAAATTGAGAGAAAGTGTAAATTATTAACTAAAAAAGAAAGACAAAGTGATTTTAGTTTGATTTAATTATAAACACATAAGTTATTGTTTTTGAGTAAAATAAAAATAAATTAATTAATAGGTATTCTTTAAACTCTAAAGTTTTAGAGTGTGACAAAATTTCTATAGAAAAGATAAAATTCTATTTATTTCAATTTTATATTACACTTTTTTTATCTTAATCTTTAGATAAACTGAGTTTTGTTTTATTTCAAAGCTCAATAATTAAACAATTTTTTTTTGTCATTTTCACTCAGACTTAATAATATATTAATTCAAAAAATAAATAAATTTAAGTTGTCTATTTTTCATCATATTAAATAAAATATAAATTAACAATGTTTTACAAAAGGTTGACCTTAAATTATGAAAGGTTCAATTTTTTCAATGAAAAAATAAATAAATTTTATATTTAATATTTTAAAATACGTGTAAAATTATAATTTGTTTTAAGTATTTGTTATTATATATATTTTTAAAAAACAGGCATAAAATCATATTTTTTAAAAGTATATATTTTTTAATTTAACTCTGTTTTATAAATAAGAACAAGGCCTCCGGATTGATTGG
Source organism: Vicia villosa (assembly GCF_029867415.1). Classification (NCBI taxonomy): domain Eukaryota; kingdom Viridiplantae; phylum Streptophyta; class Magnoliopsida; order Fabales; family Fabaceae; genus Vicia; species Vicia villosa. Next base: position 42,831,241 of record NC_081180.1, on the reverse strand, counting down.
GCCGGCCCTATATATATATATATATATATATATATATATATATATATATATATATATATATATATATATATATATATATATGAGGAGGGATCAAATTACACCCGAAGAGTTACACCACGAGTTACACTCGTTCAATAACTACATCTCGAAATAATATTTTTTAAATTCAACCGTTGGATTGAAACATAATATCGTATAGATCATACCTATAAAGTTTGAGCTTAATCTATAATGATATACTATATCATCAAGATATCCAAAGATTAATGTCAAAATGAGCTTTCATATAACGTTAATTTTGATGTTATTCAATGACATAGTAAATCATTATAGATTAAACTCAAACTTTATAGGAATGATCTATATGATATTATGTTTCAATCCAACGGTTGAATTTAAAAAATATTATTTCGAGATGTAGTTATTGAACGAGTGTAACTCATGGTGTAACTCTTCGGGTGTAATTTGATCCCTATATATATATATATATATATATATATATATATATATATATATATATATATATATATATATATATATATATATATATATATATATATATATATATATATATATATATATAGGGAGCGTGTCCGGTGAGAACTGATATCTTTTATGAGAAACGAGAACTATTAATATCAATCGTTAGATTTAATTAACGCTTGAGATTGTAATAAATAAAATAAATTGTGATATATATGATTATTTCTAAATATGTATAGCACTTGGTTCATATTAAATATTGCTGACTATCTTAGATCAAAATAGAAAGTATTTTATTTTACCTTTTTAGAACCCTTATTCCATTATTTTTTTCAAGAATCTTTTTCTATAATTTTGAACATGCAAAAGAAAACCTCTGACTACTATCAATTCTAATTTCAACCGGTTTTTAGGGCTCCCTATAAAAACTACCCTAATTTTTTTTTCATTATACATAAAAACTACCATAGTTTCTATGGCTCTTATTAAAACTATACCATAATTTTTTTTATGACTACCAGTTTTTATAACGATAATACATATTTAAACATTAATTATAAATAATTTTTTTTATAAGTGATATAATTATTATAAAATACATATTAAAAATAAGCAAAAAAAACCATGTTATTTGTAATCTTAAAACAAAAACAAATGTTTTTTTATGATTAAGATAATTTATATGTTTATGTATCAAAACAAATCATTAATATTTTTTTCTTCTTAATATAAAATTATATTTACAATATTGATGAATGAATAGTTATATTATATTATATTACGGTACAATATTATAATAATTTGCTACTAATTTAAATAGTTATATATAATATACTGTTGTATTCGATTAATAGAAATTAATATAACTATTTATTTATAAATATTATTATATAATTTTATAATAAGAAGGAAAAATATATATTAATTATTTGTTGGATGCAACAAATAGAATTTTATTAATGATAACAAAATATTTATTTTTGTTTTAATATTAATAATAATAGTTTTTTTAGATTTTTGTATATGTTTTTATAAATATTTTATAAATTAGATTTGTTATAAAATTATTTATTTATAATTAATATTTAAACATATATTATTTTTATATTAATAAATAACAACTAATATATTAATTAAAGCTATCTATATTATTATATATTAATAAGAAAAAATTGCTACTATTATATAAATTTCTATTATTGTGATTATATTTTAAAAAATACAATTTACTGAATAGAAGATGGCGGAAATGAGGATAAGTCTTAGAGGGAGCCATAAAAATTGATTGCAATTATAGGGTAGGTCATATAGAAAACATTCTTGAAAAAGGATCATAGAATAAGGACTTATAAAGGAAAAATAAAATACTTTCTATTTTGATCTAAGATAGTCAACAATATTTAATATTAACCAAGTGCTATACATATTTAGAAATAATCATATACATCACAATTTATTTTATTTATTACAATCTCAAGCGTTAATTAAATCTAACGATTGATATTAATAGTTCTCGTTTCTCACAAAGATATCAGTTCTCACCGGATACGCTCCCTATATATATATATATATATATATATATATATATATATATATATATATATATATATATATATATATATATATATATATATAAGGGTTATATTTACTCCAAGAATAAGTGTTCAACACTTATTCCAAATCATAACTATTGATTATCATTAATCTAACGACTTTAATTAAAGTTTTATATAGAAAAATATTTCCAAAAATAATTAGATTAAATGATAAATTAAAGCCGTTAAATTAATGAAAATTAATGGTTAAGATTTGGAGTATCAACACTTACTCTTGGAGTAAATATAACTCTCCTCATATATATATATATATATATATATATATATATATATATATATATATATATATATATATATATATATATATATATATATATATATATATATATATATATATATATATATATATATATATATGGCATATCATATGAGAATATCATATTTATATGAGAATGTGAGAATGAATCTCAATAATTAGATTTTAAAATAAATGGTGGAGATTATGTGTGAATCTTTTTTTCTCTTTCCTACATCATTTATTTTAATAATGGAGAAGAGAGAAAAAAAGATTCACACATAATCTCCACCATTTATTTTAAAATCCAATAGTTGAGATTCATTCTCAAATTCTCATATAAAAAAGACATTCTCTTATGATATACCCTATATATATATATATTATTTAATACCCTAACATCTCGTACAAATTCTTTAATCTATATTTCAACTCTAATTCTAGTTTTTCATTTTCACCGATATAATAAGTATTACTCCATTTGTTTTGAAGTTTTTACACGTTTTAAAGTAATAATTAATTTTTGTAAAAAAAATAATAATTAATTGAGTTGATTTTGAGAGTCATTTATTAAATATTAATAATAGATAATTGTAATTATATGAATTAAATTACAATAAATAAGTGTAAACTAATAAAAAAATAATTGATATTTTAAAAAAATAAATAGTTAAAGACAATAAAAATAGAAAAGAGAGTACATATTGTGAAACGGATCGAGTATTTAATATTGACCACTTAATGACATACCAATCTTAAATCAATAGTCCTTATTTAGCCCATCCACCCTAAACTTTTCATATTTTGGGTCTTTCTCTTCATCATAATGCCCTAGATCACTATAATTTAATTCATCCCTAACTTATTTCATTCCTAAGGTGATAACAATATTTATTGTTGCAAGTAATTAAAATGTTAAGAATTTGAGTATTAAACACAAATAGTTACCAATATCCTAAATTATTTAATCTTAATTTCTTAAAGATTAAACATTTAATCTTAAGATAAACAGTATTCTCTTAGCGAATTTAAATTTAAAATTAATATTAAATTATTAATGTTATACTCCCTCTGTCCCAAAATATAAAAGAAAAAACAAAAATCACACTTATTAAGAAAACTAAAATAATTGATATTAAATTATTAATGTTATACTCCCTCCGTCGCAACTTTTTAAAAAAATTGTATTTCAAAAATGATTTTTATGAAAATCTATTTGAAATAACTTCAAAATTAAGTGATTTTTTGAAATTTTGATATATAATTTTTTTTCCATAAATAAATAAAATACCTAAAATCACATTTTAAGAATAATTATTCAAATCAAATTTTCATTTGAAACTTTTATAAAAAATTTCTTTGTAAAATTTTTTTCAACAAAATTATGTAACACTATAAAAATCATTTTTAAAAAAAGCAAAACAAATGGCCGTAAGTTGAACAATAATTTCACAAATCTTAAAAAATGATTTTTTTTTTCCGATTTTCGTATAAAAGTATTTGTCTAAGATCTTTGTCCCAATCAACACTAACGATATATCATAAAAACACACAAATAATTATTGTTTGGCTTCATAAAACTCATTAATTATGGTTTCGCTTCAAGGGCTTTGTGAAGGGTTTTTCTAACCTATACAATATTGCATAAGATAAGGGACAATTAATACATTGTTTCCTTCCATATCAATTTTCATATCAATTATTTTTTTTTTTTGAAAAATAATCTTTTATATTTTCTCTCTCCCATCTAATTAATAGATCAACATAAATAATAATTAATATGATAATTTATATTTAAAAAGTAGTGTATTAATTGTTTCTTATCCTATGCAATGTTGCATAGGTTAGAAAAACCCTTATATGAATATGTAAACACACAAAAATAAAATAAATACTCATATAAATGTTTGATTATGAAAAATCAAACATAATAAGTAACATAGATAAGTAACATAATATTTTCTGAATCTAAGACCCTTCACTCATCTCACTTTCATTGACATACTTAGAAACATATACTAATCCACATGTTTCCTCAACATCATGCTCAAAAAGATATAGTTTTCACACTGTTTTTTTGAACAACATAATAACTAACTCATAAGCATTTTCGACTAATTTTATAAACTTAAAACTACCATCTTCATCAACATTCCACCATAATCCATTACCCATTTTTATTTTAAGTTAAATATTCCACCACCCTAATTATTTCGTAGTTACTTCACCTATCTTGATCTAAACTTTCAGCCATGGTTTCCTTCCCCCTTCACTCTCCCTTTGTAAGAGACAACCAAATCCCTAACAAACCTAACTCATAGATAGAAAATAACATAAGTCCTCATAATCTTATAAAAATAAAAGAAAAATAATAAAAATGCATTAATAAATACTTTAGTTTCGATAGCAAAAGATTTGAAAATAGATGATAGCAAAAAGAAATGAAAAATCAATTGTTAGTTGATCCAGTGGTGATTGGCGCTGGACTTGGTAGAAAGGACAACAAATTGATTCCGGTAACTACGATTGGGAGGGGGTTTGACCCACTTGCTGCCAAAGCTGACTCCCAAACCCGACTATACCGGTGGTCATAAGCCAAAAAATAAAAGTCACAAGCAGTATTAGAAATTTTAATGGTCTGTTTGGTTCAAATGAGGGGGAGGGGAGGGGAGGGATTTTAATGGAGAGGGGGGGAAGGGGGGAGGTGAGGGAATTTTTTTAATCAGATAGGTGTTTGGTTCAAACGAGGGAAAGGGAGGAATTTTAATTAAAAATATGTTTGGTTCAGGAGGGGAGAGGAGGAGTTTTATTAATAATTTACATTCTTTATTCTTTATTATCTTATATAAGTGATACAATATGATATTCAAATGTGAAAAATTTATACATATTTTTTTGTTAGTAAAATTTCTAATATTGAGTGACTAAAAAGTTATAATTTGTTAAAAAATTGAGTTCACTTAATTCGAATAAAATGTTCAAAAACAAATTAAACTATATGTTGATAACAACTTTTAAATCGTAATGAATTATTTAACACATCAAATACATAAAATAATTTATTATTAAATATAAATGGTTTAAATGTTTTAATAAAATAAATAAAAAATTAAAATGAAAGATTTAAAGTTTGATATAAAAGAAAATATGATAGGATACATAACAAAATTAGAAAAAAAATATAAATAAACATTAAAGAGTTATAAAAAAAATCAAAAAAGTACCATGATTATGATTTATATTAAGGACAAAAATTTTAAAATAATTTGAAGGTGGAGAATAATTATAATAAGTCGATAGAAGCAATCGAGAAAAATCACACAGAAGAGAGCAGTAATACAAAAGAAAATGAATAATTTTGAAATATTAAAATAAAACTGAGGATATTATAGTATTTATAATAAGTTTTAAAATATCAATATTCAGATTCCCTCCCCTCCCCTCCAAATCCCCCCGATTTGGGGGGACGCAAAAATTGTGTTTTGGAGGGGTTTTGCTCCAATTCCCTCATAAAATTTGAACCAAACACATTTAATTATAAACATCCCCTCCCCTCCCCTCCATCTACCCCGAAACAAACACACCCTTATAGTCAAAGTTCTCATTTGATACGTTCCCGTATAAATATATATTGTTGAGAAATTAAGTACTTTTGTTCTGTATGAACCAGGAATGATATTTGATATGACAGTGTAATCTTTTGTTGCGGTAGGTTTGTGCTTTCCGTGCAGTGGTAATGGATATGAATTACAAGATTAGTACTCTAATGCTTAAGTTTGTGAGAGAATGAGAAGTATTGTGTGTGTAAAAATGAATCTGACAAAATTTACCTTTATCTACGCAGGATCCCTTATATGCGAAGATTGGTTGAGGCGCCCCAAGTTTAAATCAAATTAGGGTTTTATTTTACATGGGCCTGTAGCTGGGCCAAAACAACTTTGAATGTAAAAATTTTACTTTCAACATTCTTAATTAGTATCATTAGAACACTTGTTAACATGACTAAAAAATTAAACGAACATCCTAACCTAACAAAAGCACAACCCACCCTAAAAATTAGTTACAATCATATGTTCCTCGTTAAACCACATAATCAACCATTTTTTACTTTATTTTTGCATGAAAATAAAGTATAAGATTTGAAATAAAAATTGTTGACATCTCAAAATTACCATACAATAATATCATTTATTAAAAATATTTTTAAAAAGGTACAACTTGAGAAAAAAAATCAAATAACCAATTTTTTAAAAAATACAAAAAAATCATGTTTTCAACAAAATTACCTGAGTAACCAGGTTTGGGGGGTGCCCTACACATAGGCGCCACCCCCTATGGCCTCAAAGAGGAAATAATTATGAGTATGCGCCACCCCAGGTGGCGACTTAGTTGAAAGGAAACTAGGGTTTGCTGCAAGGTGGCGCCTATGTACATATTTTGTACATAAGAGCCATATGGGGTGGCTCCTATGTGTTAGGGCTTTATCTATAAGTATATCTCCAATCCCCCTTCATTTTCCACTTTTTTCTCCACCGTTTTCTCACATTCTCTCCTATTTTTTGTCATGACAGCCTTGCTGATTTTTAAGAGAGATGGTCATGTTTGTTTCTCAGCTGTGAAACCTCCGATTAAAATAAAATGTTGGAACATTCATTCCTTGGACCATCTGAAGAGGTCGTTGATGCGCTGGTTAGACGGGGAGTACGAACCTGGTGAAAGCATCCAACGAATTTAGAGGCAAAGAATGAGGACGTCAATTATAACGGGAAAAATCGAGTGTTGGTGGGATGAAGTTAAGAATGACACTGATGTCATGATATTGATACATGAAATAGACGACATCGTTTTGATAATTGTGATATTGTAAAAATATTGTTGTATTAATGTATTTAATTTATGTTCGTGTTTGTTGTTAAGCGTTGTTTGTGTTGTTGTTGTTAAGCGTTATTTGTGTTGTTGTTGTTTAAGCGTTGTTTGTGTTATTGTTGTTTAATCTTTGTTTGTGTTTATTTAGTTGTAATACAAATATGTTTCACGAATAAATAAATTCTATTTGATTTCACAAAAGATAGTACAAATACATGACATACAATTATTGGTTGGTGGAGGTTTCTCCATGATTAGGACAATTATTTCTATTATGCCCGACTTGACGACACATGCTACACTTTGTTTCCATTTTTTCATGACCATCCATATCGGTTCTTTCAAAGGTGTTAGTCTTGTAAATGGGAGATAAGAGTGCTAAGACATCTCGGCGCGTATATGAACATGTTTCTATGACATAGGAGGAAGGCATGCGAAAGGCTTGAAATTTTCTGCAGTCGCACCACCCTTCTTCTAGCAGAACCCTGTATTTTTGTCTCGAGAAGCCCTCATTATGGTCAACTGTTTCTTTGATAATGAAGGTGAGGTTGAATCGGTCGAAAGATGTAAAATTGTGGTTGTTGGCTTTGGCAGATTTTTCTTTCATAAATTTCACGCAGCTTTCGCTGAACAGTTATCCCAATTCTAAAATGGCACTCCACCGCTCACCTCTTCTTGCGAAAAAGGAAGTCATCCTAAACTTGGTTGATCTCACCAAGACAGTAATCAGAAGGTGTCTGATACCCTTAAAAACATTGTTCATCAACTCCACAAGATTTGTACTCATGTCCCCCCTGGTTGCCCATTATCGTAAGCCCTAGTCCATTTCTCTCTGGCTAGATTATCAATCCACCTGCCTGCATCCGAATTTGACAATACGATTTCACGGCGATAATGTTGGAACGTTGGTTGAGTCAATGCATATCCAGCACTGACAAGAGTCTTTTGAAGACCTCTGGTTGCTCGTCGATTAGTGGATCAATGACTTGCAACTCCACCAACTATGATAGTCGCGTTTCTTGTAGGGTAACATACAACTCTATGGAATTGTAACCAGAATGCTCATGATTATCAAACATATTCTGCAAGTCTTCATCATCTTAGACCTCAACTTGGAAAAACTTGACCGGGTTGTTATCACGAAAAAATGGATATTGGTAGAAAATTTGTAATACAGCAAACCAGTTTCTAAACCTAAAGACTGTTCAACCTCGCCAAGGCTCTCAAACCGGTTTTCGGTGATCCCTTACAAGGGAATATGTCCGCACCTAAAGAATGTTCAACCTCGCCAAGGCTCTCAATTCGGTTTCTGGTGATCCCTTGCAAGGGGCTCTGTTTTCACCTAAAGACGGTTCCATCTTGCCAAGACTCTCAAACTAGTTTCCGGTGATCCCTTGCAAGAGGCTTTGTCGCACCTAAAGACGGTCCAAGGCTCTTAAACCAGTTTCCAGTGATCCCTTGCAAGGGGATTTGTCCGCACCTAAAGACGGTTCAACCTCGCCATAGCTCTCAAACCGGTTTCCAGTGATCCCTTGCAAAGGGATCTCTCCGCACCTAAAGACGGTTCAACCTAGCCAAGGCTTTCAAACCGGTTTCCAGTGATCTGTTGCAAGGGGATCTGTTAGCACCTAAAGACGGTTCAACCTCGCCAAGGCTCTCAAACCGGTTCCCGGTGATCCCTTGCAAGGGGCTCTATCCGTACCTATAGACGGTTCAACCTCGCCGAGGCTCTTAAACCTATTTTCGGTGATCCCTTGCAAGGGGATTTGTCCGCACCTAAAGACGGTTCAACCTCGCCAAAGCTCTCAAACTGGTTTCCAGTGATCACTTGCAAGGGGCTATCTCCGCACCTAAAGACTGTTCAACCTCGCCACTGCTCTCAAACCGATTTCTGATGATCCCTTTCAAGGGGCTCTCTCCGCACCTAAACACAGTTCAACCTCGCCAAGGCTCTCAAACCGGTTTCTGGTGATCCCTTGCAATGAGCTCTGTTCGGACCTAAAATAGGTTCAACCTCGCCAAGGCTCTCAAACTGGTTTCCGGTGATCCCTTGTAAGGGGCTTGTCCACACTTAGAGGTGGATTAACCTCGCCAAGGCTCTCAAACCGGTTTCCGGTGATCCCTTGCAAGGGGCTCTATCTGTACCTATAGACGGTTCAACCTCGCAAAGGCTCTTAAACCGGTTTCCGGTGATCCCTTGTAAGGGGATTTGTCTGCACCTAAAAACGGTTAAACCTCGCCAAAGCTCTCAAACCGGTTTCCAGTGATCCCTTGCAATGGGCTCCCTCCGCACCTAATGACGGTTCAATCTCGCCAAGGCTCTCAAACCGGTTTCCGGTGATCCCTTGCAAAGGGCTCTCTCCGCACCTAAAGACGGTTCAACCTCGCCAAGACTCTCAAACTGATTTTTGGTGATCCCTTGCAAGGGGCTCTCTCCGCACCTAAAGACGGTTCAACCTCGCCAAGGCTCTCAAACCGGTTTCCGCTGATCCCTTGCAATGGGCTCTGTTCGCACCTAAAAATGGTTCAACCTCGCCAAGGCTCTCAAACCGGTTTCCGGTGATCCCTTGCAAGGGGCTTGTCCGCACTTAAATGCGGTTCAACATCGCCAAGGCTCTCAAACCGGTTTCCGGTGTTCCCGTGTAAGCTTCGCCTCTAATCTCTTTTTGGTGTAACAAAATTTGAATTTCTGTTTAAAGAAAATCGTGTAATCTCAGTGTTTCTAAACAGAAAACCAACATCTTCACAAACGTATGTCTCACTATTTACATGCACATTGATAGTGTATTATGGTGAAGAGGCCATTGTTGATTGTGTAATGAGATGTTTGATTTTTTACAAAAGTTCTTTAGTTTAAGTAGAAGAAGAAAGTTAGAATTGTAACACAAAAATATTTGAGTTATGCATATTGTACAATCATACGCGTTTACAGTTGATGGGATGCACGCATGTAGTGTCACATGCGTTTACAATTGATGGGAGTAATGCATGGAGTGTTACATATTTTAAAGTCGATGTGACCAGACACAACCATGCTGAGTTGCGTATACCGGACATGCATAATCGGTCTAGTTCAATCAGACAGACGTATACGTGTGAACTAAATATGAAAATAAAAAAAATATCTACAGGAAGGCGCCACATGGGGTGACACCTATGTGCAAAAAAATACATGTATGCACCACATTGGGTGGCGCCTATGTGTTCATGTTGTGGTCCTTGCATGCATTTTATTCTACACACCTATTATGCATCCTACCGCCTATCTATCATGCATGCGACCCTAGACCTGCTGCATCTTACAACCTATCTGGCATGCATGTGACCCTATTCGGAAGCCTACAGCTATGTCTGCATGCATGCGCACCTATACTACATCCTATACCTATGTGTGCATGCATGCACGCCTATACCCTATGTTTGCATGCATGCACGCCTATTCTGCAGCCTACAGCTATGTTTGCATGCATGCAAGCCACTTGGTACCCATGCAAAAGAAATTAGCATCCACCATCCCTTCTATAAATACCCCTTCAATAAACTCATTTTTTTATGAAACACTTCATCTCTCTTCTTCATAAACACTTAAACTTTTCAACTTTCAAGCAAGTTTTCGAGTACTTAAAGATGTCTTAACTTCTAACCATGGGTGAAAGGCACAGAGGAACTAAGGTAAACCTTCACACATTTGTAAGTTCATACATCTATTCTTCTCAACATCTATACTTATATGATGTCCATACTCATTTATTTATATTTTTTTAGGATGTTTCACGATTCCGTTGTCGTTCTCACGGTTATGTCGCTTCTGACTTGATGATAATTTCGTAACTGGAAGCATGTGGCTTCAGACATGTGATCAATGTTTCCAACAACACCATTGATACAAAATTCATACTTTCATTATTAGAGCGATGGAGACCTAAAATCCACACGTTTCATCTTCTAACAGGTGAGTGTACAATCACTCTAGATGACGTCCCCATGTAACTTGGTCTCCCGATTGATGGGAAGGCAGTTAATGAGATTGTTCAACATGCAAATGAATTATGTGAGAAGGTGTTGGGCAAGGATATGATTTTTCTGATGTTCTTATGTTATCCCAACAAAGTAGTTTCTGAACTACTCATCAGATACATCATCATATGAACAAAGAAAATAATCTCTTCCAAGCTTACTACTTCAGAATCATAAGTACATCATTTGAATATAAGATCAAGAAACTTTCTTTAGAAGATTCAGCATAACTATATGCTCGACAAATCACAAATATCAATATGTTCGTACTAATCAAAAGTTGTCTTCCAAGCCATCACGTCAAAGCTGCAAGCTAAAAGGCTAAGGAAGTAACGTGTTCCTATATCCAACATCTGTACTTTATATCTGTTGGAAAGTAACTATTGGCTTTTAAGAAAAAACTCTTCTATCTTCTCAACGTCTCTTTCTCTGAAGACTATAAATGAAGATCAAGACTTCATCAGAAAAGTTGTTGGAAGGCAAACAACCAAAAACTGTTGTACGCCAATAGCTAAAACTGTTGAATGCCAAACAACCAAAAGTCGCTGGTAGCTAAAGCTGAAATAGCAAAAGCCAGATGCTGCTACAATAGCTAATGCTCAAGTTGCTTTTATTGCTCAAGTTAAAATTCTCAAGCAAAGCAAAAAGCTGAAGCAAAATAGAAAAGAGGACAAAGAAGGAAGAGGAAGATTACTATAAGATGTTAATTTCTCTTGTACTTAACCATCTGTGTAATCAGCTTAATAGATGCAATCTTGTAAACACAAACATTAAGCAACTATTAGTTGTTTGTTCCTTGAGTGACTAGTGTTAGTCTGTATACTCAAGAAGAATTTGACAGCTTGTCATTATGGAGAAATCTCTTCAAGCAACCAGTTGGGTCAGAATTCTTAAGGAGTTATTGATCCTTATATCTCTTAGGGGACCAGATGGGCCAGAATTCTTAAGATATCACTAACAGATTGATCATTTCTTTTGTTGTTAGTCACTGGCAGTTGGCCCATGCAATTGTAAAAAAATTCTATAATTAGTGGATTAGGTCATTTTCTAAGGCAAAATCACCATGGTGGACAAGACTAACCTTTTATAAGGGGAACCTGGATAAATGAATGTGTCATCTTTTTATTTATTGCATACACTAATGTTTATCTAAACGAATGTTTATATAAGGACAAAGTTTTGAAAACCCAATTCAAACCCCCTTTCTTGTGTTTTTCTCTACCTTCAGAAATCGATGGTGAGGAGCCTAAAACATGCATTAAAGATGTTAAGTACAAGGATTCTAAAGCTTTGTTTGCGAGTATGAAGGGGAAGGAAGAAGATGACTTTGAAGAATAGAAAAAATTTAGTAAAAAGAATATAAAGATTTTGGTTTGGAGGGTTTGCATTTCTTCATAACACCAAAAACTTTTTGATATTGGGAAACTCAAAATTTATATCGGATGAGGATTTTGGAGGATTTAAACAAATTGTTTAAATATACTTTTTATTGTTATAGTATTCTAAAAATTAAAAATATATTAATAATAAATATTATTTTATCATTTTAAACAAAATTTTATTTTTCGAAGAGTATTAAAAAAATCTTATTTAAAAAATAATAATTTTCAAAATCTTTCTTTCACTCCTTCAAACTCTCAAACAAAACTTAAATAAAAAAAAAACTGTTATTAGAATTATTAATGATAACTTACTCTTTAAACTCTCAAACAAAACTTAAAAAAACGGCTATTAGAATTTAGAATATGAATGACGAGTTACTTGTTAGATATCTATTACAGTATGAATGACGAGATATTTGTTAGAGCTATGCTCTATGACTTAATGTATACCTAAGTTAGTTGTTTGTTATAACTAATTCAATTCTCTCTTATGACATAATTAAGAAAACTTATCATACATTATAGTATAAAATTCAAAAAGAGTATAAAGACAGAAAATATATAACCTTTTGAAAGAAAAAAAATTGTAGAGAGGAAGAGGACCACTACCTACAAACCTCCCTTCTAGCACTGTCTATGAAGAGAATTTAACAATACCACCGTTATGCAAATAACATAAAAATTCTTCTATAGAAATATTTAATTATTGCTATTAGTATTAACATCGGATTCTTAAAAAATTGCGTGTATAATATTTTTACAAAACTAAAAGTTAATTATTCAGATTTGTAATTATGGTTAAGTAACCTCTCATATTTTATCCTCAAATATGTTAGGTGGTGTTTTAGATGTGTTTTTTTATATTTTTTATTTTATTTTTTTATCGTATTTTAAAAACAAATCCGTGTAACACATCAATATTCGTACAAATACATTAATTTTTAATAGTATGTTGTGAAAATATTACTTTAACATGTGCAGTGCGGCTGCTGGCATGGCCTTAAAGGCAAAATGGTCCAGCTTCTACCTTCTCTACTGCACTACACTGCACCACACACAGCACATCCATTCACCTTTCTCTCTTTAACCTTTTCTCTCTTTTTCTTTCACAGAAAGCTACTCATGGGAACAAAACAAATCTTATCTTATTCTTTTTTTCAATACTTTTTTAACCCTTTATTTGAGCTTCAATCTTTTTATTTAGGACACATCTTTTGTCTTTAGACTGAAAGCGTTTTTTACAACATAAATATAAGTATATAGTTTGTGTGTAATCTTACATTTGAAGCATTTAAGATTAATTTAAAAGTGTAAAATTAATTCTAATACGTTTGATTGTTTAAAAATAAAATTAGTTTTACTTTTAGAATTTATTCTTACTTTAAAATATAATTTATAGTTTTTAAGTACAAAAAGTTTTATAATATAATCTATGACTCAACTCTCTTTTATGTAGATATATCAAAATATAAATAATTTTATATTTAATATATATTTAGTCAAAAACAATTTAAGAACTAATTATTTCAAAATTAATTTTTATCATCACTTAACCAAATAACACATGTAAGCTTTACTTGGCACGGTCTATTTGTCATTTTCTCTATATATTATTCATTATTATTGGAGAGAATAAATATATAAAAATTAAATAGATTGTCTATTGTATAAATAGATTCTATTTGAGAGAACTTGCTTATGGAATGCTTGTGATTGAATTTTCTGGGAGACTATGTTACTTTGTTGCTCTTGGAAAGTTATAATTTCAGTGTAGACTTTAATTTTAATTGTAATGTTAAGATGTTGAAGACTATGTTAAAATGCTTGTGATTGAATTTCCTTGGAGACTATGTTAAGACCTTAATTTTAGTTGTAATTTCTTTGAGAGACCTTGATGGAATTCTTGTGTTTCAAATTTCCATGTTGTTGTTGTATTTTTTGTATTTTTTGCTGCGGGTTCGGGTTTGGGTGAAAAAACCCGAATCCAACGGGTGTGAGCGTGGGTGTTATTTTGCTACCCAATAGACTTTGGGTTTGGGCTCGGGTGATTATTTCGGGTGCGGGTTTGGGTCGTGTGAAACCCTCACTCGACCCTACCCGTTGCCATCCCTAAGAGCAAATAGACACGAGAGGCTAAGAAGACAAATGTTTCATTCACAAGTCTTTCTCTAAATTTATAAATGTTAGAAGTAGTGTTAGAAAAGTTGTTACTAATAAATATCTAAGAGTTAAAAATTGAAATCAAAAATTTGATCTAATTCTTAAATCAATAGATGAAAGTGTTTGTGACTTTTAGGAAAAATGAAGAAGGAAGAAATTATAAAGAAGTTGGACGAATAAGTTCTCAATTTCTTAAAGACAAACGAGTGAGCTTAAAGTTAGAATAATCCTCAGCAACTTCATCAAACTCCTACAATTCAACTCATGTGATCTACTTCGAATGAATAATCTCAATAGTTAAACGATCATTGGGGGATTAAAGATCAAATAAAGGAATTTCGTCTGGAGGAAGATATGAAGAAGAAACCTCATATAGTGGAATATTTGAGAGAAGAAAACATCATAAACCCTATACAAATAATGACGAGTCAACCTCGGGGAGAACCTTCAAGGAATCTTCTTTTAACAAAGAAGATGAAGTCTGCTTGAAAGTATCTCACGAAGATGATGACCAAGAGGCAACAAAGTTATCATACAAGTATCTGTGGAAGTTAAGTGCTAACTTAATTGAAGAAAATGATAATATTAAAAAGCGTAAATTAGACCTTAAGGATTATCTTGAGTTTATAGAGAAGAGTAATCAAACACTTAAGTACCAAATGAATATGAATGTTACCTTCACATATTTTGTTCAAATTTAAGAAATTTTGGAAGCCATGTTAGAACCTTCATTGCTAACAAATATCCAAGAGTTAAGAATTGGAATAAAAAACCTGATCTAGTCCTTAAACTGAAAGATGAATGTTTATAATTTTCAAGAAAAATCTAAGAAGGAAGAAATCATCGAGAAACTCAATGAGTTGATTCAAATATTTAAAGATGAGTGAATAAGTTCAAGGATACTAGAAGAATCTTCATTAACTTCATCAAAGAGCTCTTTTGAAGAAGAAAAGTCAAATTTGATAGTTTCATTCGTAAGAACAATCTCGATGGATGAACGATCCTTGTAAGTTTCAACGTCCAATAGATAAACTTCACCAAGAAGAGAATATCAAGAAGAAAAAGTTTCATCCAGTGAAATATTTGAAAGAATAAACGAGAAAGATGTCTCAACAAGCAATATTGTTGAAGACTCAACATCGAAGAAAAATCTTGAAGAATCAACCTCTGATACACTCTTTGAAGAATCTTCCTCTAATGAAGAAGATGCGCATGTTTGCTTGAAAGTCTCAAATATAGAATATTGTGAGGTAAAAATTTAGCATACAAGTAATTTTTCAATTGAATGCTAAGTTAATCAAGGAACATGATAAGATTGAAAAGCATAACTTAAATTTTACTCCCTCCGTTTTTTATTATAAGTCGTTTTGAAAAAAAATTATATTTAAATATAAGTCGCTTTACAATTCCAATGAATAATTAATGCTACTTTTCCTATTATATCCTTAAATATTTATTATTCTCTCTCCTTTCAATTATATAAATTTATCTTCCATATGTCATTAATGAAGGATAATTTTGTAAAAACCTTCATAATTTCTCATTTTCATACAACAATTATTATTTTTCTTAAACTGTGTGAAAAGTCTAAAACGACTTATAATAAAAAACGGAGAGAGTAAAGACTACATTGAGTTTCTAGAGAATAACAATGAAGTGATGAGATATGAAACATCTAATCTAAGAAACCAAGTTAGTAAATGTGAGATTTATGTCTCGATGAAAAAGGGAGTGTAAGATTTGCATGAAATCCTAAGTAGTGTTCTAATGGGAAAGAAAAACTAGATTTGTTTATATCATATCAAAGGCATTCCTTGAATAAAACTGGATTACATTTTAAATCGGGTAGATCACATAGTAAATCTTTAATAAGAATAAAATGAATTATGCTATTTATAAGTGTTTATTTTGTAATAAGTTTGGACACATAGAGCTCTTTTTTATGATAAATTAAGAAGGTCTAAAGTTAATAACCCTAAACCTATTAAAACCATTAACGTACTAGGCCCTAAAAGGATTTGGGTATCAAAGGTGAAAACTTGATTTATTTTCCAGGGACGCTTTGCAGCATTAAATTGGCCTTAATGTGAATTAATAAAGTCGTGCAAAGCAAATGTATACCTTGGGAAGTTATACCCAATGACATTTTATGATTCCAATGCTTGTGATCCAAGTATGTTCACTGATTGTGTATTTCAACGAACATGATCAAAATTTTTTTTGGAGGATGCTCTTCAACATTCATAATGATCTATGATGATCATTTAACCTCTTAGTAGGTTTTGGTGATAAGTCTATAATGGATTTATCATTCTCAGTGTTTAAACTAACTCTCGTGTGAAACGATTTACAAAGAAGGATTAACAACCTTGTTTTATCATTCCCTCAAAAGGGGATTTTTACTCTATAACTTGAGACTTAAGGTGGTACACTTTGGAGAAAATAGGTATAAATATGACAAAAATAGTGCCAAAGTGAATTTATCAAAGCTGGAAACTCATCCTAAGACCCAAAATACTAAGGATAAAAACATAAGATAATCGATTAGTCCGGGGGTATAATCGATTAGAAAATTTCAAAATTCAAATTTGGCGCACCGTAACCAAAATAATCGATTAGACCAATGGTGTAATTGATTATTGCATTGGTAATTAGCATAACAACTACTTCTCAACTTCCAATCACACATATTCAATGAGGTAATCAGTTATGAAGGCCTTTTAATCGATTAGGCAGAGGCTATATAAAGGTATTATTCTTCCTCTCTTTTCATCTCATTCTACCTTTCTCCTCTTTGTGAATAATTAAGGGTTTTAGAGCAAATTTTTCTTCTCCATCTCTTTTTCATCATCAATTGAACCAAAGAGATCCTATACTTCCTAAGGTTACTCCTCATACTTATCTGAATTTTCTCATCCTAAGATCAAGAAAATAAATTCAATTGTTACTATGTAAAAATAGAGCTTATTGATTCACACTACATGGATGATAATTTGTTTTTAAAAGATTGCGCTCTTATCCAAGATTTCGTGGAAACCAGACTGAAAAGCTTCATCTGAAAAGTACCTAAAGAGAGATTTACTAATTTCGTGAGGATGTTTATGCTAACCTCAACTACATAAATGAGGTTCTTACTTCTAAAATGAAGAAAAAACGGATCCAGTTGACCCTTAAAGAGTTTGCTAACATTTCAAATCTTCCATACACCGACTCCAACTATGGTGATAATGAATTAGGTAACAACTTCAACACTATAGAGGCTTCTATCTCTTTCCTTGAAAATTCAAACGCTATTATTCCTTCTCCCCTCACCATTGGCATAATACGCTTGAACATTCATCTAATCCATTATGTAGTGCACTATGTGCTTTTTCCAAGAAAATCAACTCTAGCCACATAAACAAATCCAACATAGTTATGATATGAGTCTTGGTCAATAGAGTTAAGAAGAATTGGGCCAGCGCAGTGGTCTATCAATGATGAGGATTAAAAAGAAAAACATGTTTTTACCATATAATAGACTAATAACAAAAATCCCAAAGTACATTGGAATCATTGAGAGGAGGATGAGGATTTAGAAATTAGACACTCAAAAATAAGAAAAACACTTTAAGTTCAGTGAGGATAAGGATAGAAAATGAGGTACTAATTCAGATACCTCTAAAAGTATCAAGAAGAGTCACTACCCAATATTAACAACCAGTTCGAATGCAAATTTGGAGAATTTAGAATATGAAATCCCTTCCACTTCGTCGTCAGATGCTCACGTCAAAATCATTATCCAGAATCAAGGATTCATCATCTCACTCAAAAGTTCATCACAGTCGGTCTTATATCTCCGATCAGATCCCGTGACGATGATGAGGGGTAGATTATTTGTTTGATTGTTTTAAATGCCTTTTATTTTCATATTTTTATTATTCCTCCATGATGTTCCCTTTTCTGTCTAATCCTTGCTTAATTAACGAAAATTTTCCTTGCTAGCTAAAACCATCTAATCTACGAGAATTATGTGTTTTTCCTTCTTTAGTAAAACACGTTTGATATATGTGATTTATGTGCTTAAATTACCTTCTAGAATCTTTTTTAAACCTTTTTTATTATGCCAAAGAGGAGAAGTATACTCTCATGGGGAGTAAAATATACTCTATACTCATGTGACGAGATTTTAATTACTCCAAAATTTATCCATTTGTTTTCTCTTTTATCATCTCCTTGAGAGATGCATTGTCATCATCAAAAGCGCGGGGGGGGGGGATATGGATATATGTGCCTGCATATATTATGAAGATGATCCAAGATGGTCAAGCTTATGGATAAAAAAGTTGCAAGTTAATTGAGTAGTTGTTTAACTTTGATGATGACAAAACTTAACATTAAAAAATATCCAGTGAAGTAAGTATATGTTAAAGATAGCTAAAACAGTCAAAGTTTCTCATGATAATTGATTAAGCTATACTCCTAAATCAAGCTATCCTCTTGAAGATCAAGACATCTCTTTGAATTCAACATTACGGTAAAACGACATTCAAGTGAAGACTTCTCTTTCAAGGATCAACAATAGTTTAACTTATCAAATATCAGATGATGGTAATCAACATGAAGACGTCTCAAGCCTCATTAAAAAGTTTCAAGGTTCTTGCGTGATTCTAAACTCTAAGATAATGATGAAAAGAGTTTAAGCTTTAGAGTTGTGAAAGATAGGAAATTTGAAATCTCGCATGGTCGTGTCAGTTTAAGTGACTAGTGGCTAAATCACATACACACTAAGAACATTTGAGAAACCTCTTGTATTTTATTTAAACTACCAAAAAATATTTTTATGGCCTAGCCAATTGATTAAGAAAATGTATGATAGATCATAAGACTTTTTTCTAACTGAATAATCAACTAAACCATTAACCTAACTGATTATGTATTGCTTGATTGATTCTAAAATTGATTGGGATAGTCTCTTAATAATTGGTAACAATTTAAAATTATAACCTTTCAGTTGGGGCCTTAATAATCGATCATTTAAGGTCTATAATCGATTAGCCTAATCGACTATGACATTGATTTTTCCAATAGATTTTTTCCAAATTCATATCACACATTGGCCTATAAATATAGAGTCTCTCTATAATTTTTCACATCCAGAAAACGAGCTTTGATCTCACTTTCATTTCTCTCATTATTTTTTTTTACAAAATCTTTTTTTTATCTCATGTATTTAAGCATAGTGCTTCAAGAGTATTTTCGAGTTTGAGTGAGGATCTTTGTTCTGGGTGATGGTTTATTTGTAAATTTACCAAGCATGTGTTATCTCTTAAGTAAATATTTCTTTTGTAGGAAGTTATTTTGGTTGCAAGCTAAACCAATTAAAGCTCTTGTGTAAGGGATTGTCTTAGGAATTATTTGTTTGGTTCATGAGTTTTTCCAAGTAAGAAAAGCTCTATTTTGCTCGTGAATATCATCCATTGAAATCTACACAACAGTTCTTAAGCTTAGTCTAGATAAAAGCTCTATCCGTTTAAGACCAACCTAGTTAAAATCTCACTTGGTTCCTAAGTCCAGCTTGGTAAAAAGAGTTATCAAATGTTTATTCCTATGTTACCCTAGTGGAATAAAATTATATATCATATATAACCTCAATACTAGATCCACTTTCATATATAGGAATTGTATTTTTTTTGAATAAACTTTTTTCTTTTACCCCTCATATCACCAATTCTACACCAAATACACACAATACCTCACTACCCGAATACAATTGCATTGGCTTCTTATTTGACTTTTCTTTATAAACTTGTACCACTAATAACAAACTATCATCTTCTAAAACTTCACTAAAAACACCATCACAACCTTCCATTGGCAATCCTCGACCTACCATCTACACTAGAAAATCCACTATACCAAAAACCAAACTTGCATACCTCAATAATTTTATTTGCAATGCATCTCATTATTATCCTTTAAATGAAATTTCAAAATTTATTTAATATATCTTTTGATTTTGAACCCTCATATTACAAGCAATGTTAGTTGCCAAAGGCTTCACTCAAATTAAATGTATTGATTTCTTTGACACAATTACATTCGTCACTAAACTCACAATTATAAGATTACTCATTGCCCATGCTTCTTCTTTAAATCCTTGTTTACACCATCTAGATGTAGACAATGCATTCCTCCATAGTGATTTGGATGAGAAGATATACATAATCTCACCTAAAGGCATCTATATCTCATCCAAATCAAGTATCCAAACTTTTAAAATTTTCACATAGCCTTAAATAGTCTAGTAGACAATTGTTTGCCAAGTTATCTAATTTGATGTTATCACATGACATTAAACAATACCTTGTATACCATTTTCTCTTCATACATCAATCCTTAACATAATTTACTACTTTAACCATATATGTTAATGCTATCATCATTGCAGGTAACAATTTAGATATCATTCATCCACCAAGAACACAATGCACAATTACTTCAAGATTAAATACCCGAGGACTCTTAAAATTGTTTGGGTCTTGAAGTAGTCTGATCGAGCAAAAGAATTAACTTATGCCAAAAACAAGCCTACTTGGATGCAAGCTTGTCATAACACCCATAGCTCAAGATAATATACTCATTATGGATGAAGGCAACCTCCTCTTAAATCCAACACCATACATAAGAATTGTTGGTAAACTTTTATACCTCTTCAACACTTGGCCAAACAATTCATATGCAATCTAATAGTCGAGGCAACACATGAGAAAACCCACCAATGTCCCCTTTGTAGCTGTTATTCATCTAATAGGATATCTAAAGTTTTCCTCTACTCAAGGCCTTTTCTTCCCTTCCCCATCTCCTTTGAAATTAAAGGCATTATGTGATTCTAACTAGGCCACCAGCCATAACACTCGCATATATGTTTGTGAGTTTTGCGTCTACTTAGACGACTCTCTGATTTTTGGAAATCTAATTAACAATCTACCGTTTCACGAACTCCACTAAATGTGAGCTTTAATATGACTCACTCACATCATCAAAGACATATTGCAAACAATTTTTCCCTCCACAAGCGCATGAAACACATCAACTTGGATTGTTATTTGGTTCATGAAAAACACTAATAAGATTTTTGTTGTTGTTGTTATTGCTATCTCTTCTTCCCAACAAGTGGTAAACATCTTCACGAAATATGAAGCTGCAACCTTTCAACAATATTTTTCTCAAGCTTGGATTCATATATAGTTGATACTTTTTAGCTGGGGAAATTTGAAGCATTAGTTAGCCGTTAAATAGGTGATTAGATATTTGTTATACGAGGAGTGCTAGCAACACTCTCTTAAATACTCACTTTCTTATTGGTTGAAACATGGGTGAATCCCTCACTTTAGAAATATGTCTCACATAAAGTGGTAGGACCTATGTATGTTTCAACGAATAAAAAAGTGAGTGTTTAAGAGAGTGTTGAAAAGAGATTGTTCTTAGTATTTCTCTTGTTAAATTAGTACCGTTTTATGCTAAGTTAGCTATGGAGAAATCAAATATCTATACCATTGATTATTTGCTTGTACCAATTAACTTTTCTTCAATTGAATAACTAATATGTTAATTTTTTGATTTGTATATATTACACCTATAACATGTAATAATTCATGTAAAATATAAAATATTTTAATTTAATCTATCAAAGAACCTCTCACTCACAAGCACTATTTTTAAATAACTAATGTAAAACCCATGTGAATTCATATATCTCCTTAATTAATTAAATATAATGAGCAAAATAAGCTATAATATATATTAACATCAATTTGGTGGTTGTTTGAAGAGTCAAGTAGTAAAAAGACAAGGAAGTTGGATGTTCAATCTCTACTCCTAAGAAAACTCTCAACAAAAGGCTAATTATATTGACATTTCATCTTAAGATTAGCTATATCTAGTAATGTAATCTAATTGAATACAACCGCAAAAATTTGAGAAGGCAAGGAGTGGATTATGCGGTTTTCAAAATTCCAAAAAAAAAAATAGAGGGACCCCTCTAGATTGTCTTTATCTTGGAAAATGAATGGCATTTGAAATTAAGATTACTTGAAGAAAGAAACAAAAGAAAATGGTAGGCAAATTTATTAAGCAAGGATTTTGTGTGCCATACATGCTTGAATTCATAATGATACACAATTAACATCAACAATAGTAACTTGTGTGGTCACAACTACATAAAGTTAATTTATTTAACTATTAAATGGTAGATAATTTGTAGGCTTAGTATGGACTTTAGAGTCGATTAATTATGTGATCAATCCCATAGTCTATATTGTATAGATATACACAAGAATTATTAGCATTAGATAAAAATATTAATTTAAATTATTATTAAAATAATTAAATACTAAGATATAATTTTTATGTATATTTAAATAATTTAAATTTGTATCGTTACTTATTTTATAGAAAATGCTAACAAGTGTTTTAAGTATTGTTTAAGTAATTAATAAAGATTAATTCAAAAAAAGTAATTAAAAAAATATTATTTTGATATAGAAATTTATGTAATTATTATTTGTTAAATGTGAAGCTTGTGTTTTTAATCTTTTAATAAATTTGTTAAATAATATTCTTGCTCTTATTAAGAGACTCGTGTTTCTTTGTCATTTTTTATCATAAATTATTTGTATAATGTATTATTTATTAATACTTTTATTTATTTTATTTTATTTTATTTATCTAACTATATTTTAATAAAAAAAATACATTTTATTATTGAAAACCACTCAACTAATTTTTATTATAAAAAGTGTAAAAAATTAAAAATAACACTAATTTGAGGGAGGATATGATAGCAATTAGCACACCAACAAAAACTATCTTCCAATAAAAACTCCAATTGCATAATATTGTTACATAGTTATACAAATATCTTGTTCTTAAGTTTGGAAGAGTGGTTATTGTTTCAATCCCATACTTTTTATTGGGTCACAATTAGGTCGCCTAATCCTACCCTTAAAATTACACTTTATTTTATTTTATTTTAGGGAAATATTAACCGGTACTCTCGGAATAATAGTTAAGACTTTAAAATAGTAAATTTTCTATAAATATTTTTTTTTTTTTGGAATGCTTAACCATTATCTTGAGGGCATTGGTTAACAAGACCTTTATTTTATTATAGATCAAATTATTGTTTTTGCCCCCAATTTTATTTAATATATAAAATTAATTATTTAAATTTAAATTTAAATAGTTTTAATTTCTCACACATTTTTTATAAAAAATAAAAAATTATATATTTTTAATTTATATATATCACATGAAATTTATTATTAAACGTGATTTGTAATAAAAAAAGTTTATATATTTTTTTTATTATTAATGTTACGCCTGAATTGCACCTTTATCTTGAAAAAAAAAGTTTATATTACTCCTTTAACTTTCCTATTATATTAATTTTTTGGTAAGATATATTTTTAATTTTTTTAAATAAACTAAAATTTATAAACTCAAATGATAATTTAGACCTGTTTGATAACAGTTTTTTCATCACAAATTTATAATTTATTTTTATTAGATCATAGCTTATTTTTTATACGCTATTTTAAATAGCATTTTAATTTATAACTTATTATTTTTTCTTCACTTTTTATCCTTATTATTTTAACAAAAATTCACTTTTATCATTATAATTTATTTCAATTTAAAATAAAATAATTATGTATTAAATATCTTTTATGTGATTTTATATTTATAAGTTAGTTGAACCGCTAATTTTATCAAACCGCTTAATTAGCTTATCAGCTATGAATTTTTACCATCACTTACAAGCTACAAATTATCCGTTATCAGACATCAGTCATAAGTTATAAGCTATCGACTAACTTATCACTCAATTACTATTTTTACTAAAGAGACCCAAATCTAATTAACTCAATTTTTTATTTTTATATCATTAATTAGACAATTTTTTTTATATATTATACTTTGAAGAGTTTAGAGACTAGTTAACAAAAAAAAAATGAAGTCATTAAAAAATAGAAAAAGGTAAAAAATGATAGTATTAAAAAAGTATGTGTTAGAGAGTGATTTGTTATTATAATAACTCCTGTATTATTAATAGTATTGCCACCTCTTACTGTAATGTTTGGTTTTTGGTTAGTGCACTCCACGCACCCTTTACTCTCCTAAATTTATGAACGCCTTTTTGTAGTCAGATAAAGTTGATAATACCTCCTTACATAGAAAGAGAAACAGGGTGGAACTTGTGTTGAACCAAACACAAACATGGCTCAAGAACAAAACCCTGAAACGTTAGAAGCTGTTCTTAAAGAAACTGTTGATTTGGTAACATAGATCTGATTTCTTATTTTTTTTTACATACATACTACCTTATCTTCTTCTTTTGGTTATCTTCATTGTTGTTATCTTGTTTTGATTTTTTGTTTTTTTGTGAATGTAGGAGAATATACCCATTGATGAGGTTTTTGAGAATCTGAGATGTAGCAGAGATGGGCTTACTAGTGAGGCTGCTGAGCAGAGGCTCACAATTTTTGGACATAACAAGCTTGAGGAGAAGAGAGTACTTTTTTTTTTTTTTTTCATCAAGTTTTGCCCTATTTGGTGTTTTTGTTGTTGAGTTTTTATGATGAATTTTCTTTTTTGGATGATTTTTAGGAGAGTAAGCTGTTGAAGTTTTTGGGATTTATGTGGAATCCTCTCTCTTGGGTTATGGAGGCAGCTGCTATAATGGCTATAGCTCTTGCAAATGGAGGGGTTAGTGTGTTTTTTTCTCAGATTTTTGTGAGTTCTTTTTGTAGATTGATTTTTGATTATTTGAAGTTGTTGTTGTTTGTTTCTTGAATATTTGTGTAGGGCAAAGCTCCTGATTGGCAAGATTTTGTGGGTATTATCACCTTGCTTATCATCAATTCAACTATTAGTTTTATTGAGGAGAACAATGCTGGTAATGCTGCTGCAGCTCTTATGGCTAGTCTCGCACCGAAAGCTAAGGTGTTTAATTTAAGTTTTTTTCGCTATGTCGATGTGTCTTTGTCTGTGTTTTGCATATTTATATTTTTACGGTCAAATCTCTGCATCTGTGAAGGAATATTTTTTGTTTTTATATAAATATTATTTCTTAGATTCTTATCATGTACTTCTTAGATTCTTACCATTTGTGTGTTTTGTAAAGGTTCTTCGAGATGGTAGGTGGAGTGAGCAAGATGCTGCTATCCTGGTTCCTGGTGACATCATCAGTATCAAACTTGGAGATATTGTTCCAGCAGATGCTCGTCTTCTTGAAGGAGATCCTTTGAAAATTGATCAGGTTTGATTCTTTGGTTTTTGTTTTACACCTTTTTTGGTTTTCATGTTCGTATAAATAAAAAATAATTTCTGCTGTTTTAATCTGTAAAAAAAGTTAATGGTTTAATTACACTTTTGGTCTTTTCAGTCGGCACTCACAGGTGAGTCCCTGCCAGTGACAAAGGCCCCTGGTGATGGTGTGTATTCCGGTTCTACTTGCAAACAAGGAGAGATTGAATGCGTTGTCATAGCTACTGGCGTTCATACCTTTTTCGGTAAAGCCGCTCACCTTGTAGATACTACAAATCAAGTCGGTCATTTTCAAAAGGTAATATGTGAGAATGGAATCTATTTTTTTCTTCTTGCAATTGAATCCAGTCAATATTCACAATTCAAATTTCAATAATTATATTTCTATATTTGCGGTTTTATAGGTTTTGACTGCAATCGGGAACTTCTGCATATGTTCAATTGCTGTGGGGATGCTTATTGAGCTTGTCGTTATGTATCCAATCCAACATCGTCGCTATCGTCCTGGAATTGATAATCTCCTTGTTCTTCTCATTGGAGGAATTCCAATTGCCATGCCCACAGTTTTGTCGGTGACCATGGCCATTGGATCCCACAGGCTATCTCAGCAGGGAGCTATCACAAAGAGGATGACAGCCATTGAAGAGATGGCAGGCATGGATGTTCTTTGCAGTGATAAGACTGGAACTCTAACATTAAATAAGCTTACAGTTGACAAAAATCTTGTTGAGGTTCGATAGTGAATGGAGTCGTGTACCGGTTATCTTTGTCTGTTTTGTTTGTTTTTGTTCGTTCTGATTTATTTTATTTTATTTTAATCGACAAGGTTTTTGCAAAAGGAGTGGATGCTGAAACCGTTGTTTTAATGGCGGCTCGAGCTTCAAGACTTGAGAATCAAGATGCAATAGATACCGCCATAGTTGGGACGCTGGCTGATCCAAAGGAGGCACGTGCTGGTATACAAGAAGTGCATTTTCTTCCGTTCAATCCTACCGATAAGCGGACAGCATTGACTTATACTGATCAAGAGGGTAAAATGCATCGAGTAAGCAAAGGTGCACCAGAACAGGTAATAACGAATAAGTAACCCTTTTAAATATTATATACTTATTATTAGTATTTTCCTGTTTGGTGTCTCATTCTCATTGTGGTCTTTTAGATTCTAAATCTGGCACACAATAAGACAGACATTGAACGAAGAGTTCATGCAGTAATAGACAAGTTTGCAGAGCGTGGCTTGCGATCTCTTGCTGTAGCATACCAAGTAATTCAATTATTGCTTAATCAATTGATGCAGTTGTACACTTGTGTTTTTAGTTAGAATTTTAGAAACTAGAAATGTTTATGCTGCTTCTCTGTTTTATACAGGAAGTTCCAGAGGGAAGGAAGGAGAGTCCTGGAAGCCCGTGGCAATTTATTGGACTCATGCCGCTTTTCGATCCACCAAGACATGATAGTGCCGAAACAATACGGAGGGCTCTAAACCTTGGAGTAAATGTCAAAATGATTACAGGTCCGTTGCATATGATACATTTTCCTTTGACTTCTTATAACTTTTCATCTCTCAAGTCACTTACTAGTAGATTTGAACTAGCGAGTATATTTGGGAAAATATTAAATGTGTCTAGTATTTGAAACAAGACTTATATTTAAGGATAATTGTTTCCTAATAGGGCTTATTGACCCAATTTCTTCCCTCTAATTTTTATGTAATTTTCCTTTTTTAATCAGGGGATCAGCTAGCTATTGGAAAGGAAACAGGTCGCCGCTTGGGAATGGGTACCAATATGTATCCTTCATCTGCTTTACTTGGGCAGCACAAGGACGAATCCATTGCTGCCTTACCCGTTGATGATCTAATAGAAAAAGCTGATGGATTTGCTGGTGTATTTCCTGGTATGCTTCTATATTGTGATTGCACTTTAATGCGGTGATCATGTATCATGTGGCTCTTTGCTCATATTAAATTGTTTATGTATTTGCCCAGAGCACAAGTATGAGATTGTGAAACGCTTGCAAGCTAGGAAGCATATTTGCGGAATGACCGGTGATGGAGTGAATGATGCACCTGCTCTCAAGAAGGCAGACATCGGTATAGCTGTTGCAGATGCTACTGATGCAGCTCGGAGTGCATCTGATATTGTTTTAACTGAACCGGGCCTTAGTGTTATTATAAGTGCTGTTTTGACCAGCCGTGCTATCTTCCAGAGAATGAAGAATTATACAGTAATTAGCTGATTTCCTATTGTAATACTCTTCGCACCTGCAAAACTACTTAAATCTTGACTAATGTTTATTTTTTCATGCAGATTTATGCAGTCTCAATTACTATTCGTATTGTGGTAAGTGAATTATTTTCCAAGAATGGGATATCATTTCTATTTCTGTTTGTCACAATTATCAGATGGATCTAATATTTTTGCTGTTTTCAATGTGTTTGACATGATTACAGCTTGGTTTCATGTTGCTGGCTCTGATATGGAAGTTCGACTTTCCGCCCTTTATGGTGCTTATTATTGCCATCCTAAACGATGGTATGTTACGTATCTTTTCAAATTGTTCACTCTTGTACTCTCGCAGCATGCTTCCATGTGATCCTAAGTATTTTTGGTGAGTGGTGACTAATATTTCTTTGACATGTAGGTACTATTATGACAATATCGAAAGATAGGGTAAAACCATCGCCTCTTCCAGATAGCTGGAAGCTATCCGAGATATTTACTACTGGCGTTGTGCTTGGTAGTTACTTGGCAATGATGACAGTCATATTCTTCTGGGCAGCATACAAAACAGATTTTTTCCCGGTATGTCTTCTACAACTTCAAGCCTAGTCATATCAATTTTTGTGATTGAAAATGACATCAGTGCATGTTACTTTGTCCGTTATGATCTGATCATTTTGTGCGTATTAATTTCTATATATGCCAGTCATGGATTCTGCTTTTGGCTTATTACTGTTTTTGGTGGACATTGGTTATGTTGCTTAATATGTTTTCAGAAAGTGTTTGGAGTTGCGACTCTTGAGAAAAACGCTCATGACGATTTCCGAAAACTTGCCTCTGCAATCTATCTTCAAGTGAGCACTATTAGTCAGGCACTTATATTCGTAACTCGATCCCGAGGTTGGTCATATGTCGAGCGACCCGGTTTATTGCTGGTTGCTGCCTTTATTGTCGCCCAACTTGTAAGTCGTTGTAATACTATTTCTGGCGTGGCAATTATTTTTATCGCGTCAAATTTGACAATGGAGCTCGTGTGTGCAGATTGCAACTTTGATTGCGGTTTATGCTAGCTGGAGTTTCGCTGCAATTGAAGGAATAGGTTGGGGTTGGGCTGGTGTCATATGGCTATACAACATAATATTCTATATCCCGCTCGATTTCATTAAGTTTTTCACTCGTTATGCTTTGAGCGGAAGGGCTTGGGATCTTGTCATTGAGCAAAGAGTAAGTAGAGTTTGTTTTCTTCGAGTTGCGTAATCCATTGCTGGCTCTATTTTTTTCGCTCTCGTTATAAATCTGTTTGTATTGCAGATTGCTTTCACAAGACAAAAGGACTTCGGGAAGGAACAAAGGGAGCTACAATGGGCACATGCGCAAAGAACGCTGCACGGATTACAACCACCGGACACTAAGATGTTCACCGAGCGGACTCATGTCACCGAACTCAATCAAATGGCCGAGGAAGCTAAAAGGAGAGCCGAAATCGCAAGGTATCTATCTATCTATCTCCACATTCTCAATTATTTAGTTTGGTTTTACAAGGAACAGGCTATAAGACATATCATGTGTTTGTGTCTTTCATGAGACCAACATAACATGTAGTAACATTTAAACAAGAGTAGGTTGTTATGTACGATGTATCTAACTAGTTGGTAATAATTGTTGTGTAGGTTGAGAGAGCTTCATACACTGAAGGGTCATGTAGAATCAGTTGTGAGATTGAAGGGACTTGACATAGACACCATTCAGCAAGCATATACAGTTTAAAGATGCTTATATATATTTGCATATTTAAATATTGTAAAGGGTTACATCCTAATGTTGCTGAGATGAGAAGGGATATATATAATGTAATGTAATGTAATGATTAAACTCTCTAAACTTTTGATAACATTTTATCTGCTGTTTGTTTTGAGCACTTAACAAGAGTAGTGCTTTTCTGACTTCTATTTTCTTTATTATTTCTTGCTATTATTACTATATTCATGTTAATTTAGGGTATTCATTTGAAGAGTTTTTAGTTAAATTTTTTAATCAATACTAAATTTATTCTATTTAACATCAGTTTAATAAGATGGTTTTTTTTGGGTAATATAAATGATGGATTTATGAATCAATATTGAACTACAGTTTCATTTATCAATTACATTAATTTTTAATTGAAAGTCTAGTTGATTTAATTTAGGGGTTATTATCACTTATCAATTACATTTACTCAACCGTTTTTTGGCGGTGTAACTTACACCTGATTTTTAGTGAATGAATGTCAAATTGTAAAACCCTTCAATCTATGATATTGTGAATAACTTTAAGGTGGACTATCTTTTTCTATTAATGAATGTATTTAAGGAAAAGGAAGTTGGGATGACAAATGTTGATCAAACATCTAAGCTTTTGATCATATCTCTTCAAATTAGGAGGCAATTTCATCTATTAATATATAATTCATACATAAATCTATTCAATTCGTTTATTAGGAAATATAGTTTTTAAAATAGATTGGATCTAATCCACATATTTAATAATTTATATTAGGAAGAGTCTCTCTTAACTTTTCCATACCACAATCACCAACTTTGCCTTAGAAACATCATCAAACCAAATGAAATTCTTAACTCATTTTCCAAGCTCTTTAAGTAATATAACATGCATAGTGATGGTGTCAATTAACATGCATTTGGTGAGTGGTGGCCTGGGTTTGAGGTCATTATAGTATTGACTATGTATGAAGCATCTAACCTAAAAATTTTATGGGACATGCTTAATTCGCGGAGTTATGGATCAATAGTCTTAAGAGTAGAGCTCTTAGAAAATCTAAAGGGACAAATTATCATTTTTTTCCGTGATGATACAGTTCTGATCTGCATACCATTTTGGATAATTTCTTTTGATTGATAGGAGATGATCTCAAAACTTGCTTCTATACAATTGGTGTGACCCATCCCTAACTCATAAATTGAACATTCCTCTGCTCGACCTTGAAACCCCTGATTCTATGGTGGCGAATTTTATTCATGACGGCCATTGGCATCTTTCACCAATACTCACCCTTCTCTACCCTGAGCTGACTGATCTAGTGCTTCAGACTGTTTTACCTATTGAACTCAGATTGGAAAAGTTGGTTTGGAAAAGTTCAACTCCTAGTGACTTCTCCCTAAAGTTAGCCTACATTCTCAAATCTCATGATCTGAACACTCTTGATTGGGCTAAAGCCATATGAACAAGTACGCCCTTCCTTGTAAATCATTCATGACTTGGAGAATTATGCACAACAAAATGCTTATTGATGAAACCTCATGTCTAGAGGATGTATGTAGCCTTCCCCCTCAATGCAACCTTTTCTTCAAAAATATTGAAACGAGCTTTGACATCTTCTTTGACTACCAATATGGTGTATCTTTATGGAGTTGGTTCTCTGCTATGATTGGAATCAACTTTCATTTTAACCAGCCTCAAGACATTTTGAATATTTGTAACATGTCATGTAATCTAGTGCAAAGTAGTGGCAAAAACTGTTTTCATCAACCTACTTCACACGATTTGGTTTTCTGGGAGGTATAATTACCATTTTTCTTAGCTGTGTGATGGGGGAGGATACATTGATCTCCATAGCCTTTTCCCTGTCTTTTCTACTCTAATTGCATTGCAGAGCTTTATGTATCCTCCAGGATTCAGACAGGTTGACACACATCGTCACGGTTTGTCATTCACATTGTGGCACTTTAGCTTTAGGTGTATTGGGGAAGCCATTGCATTCAGTGTTGCTATGAAAGACCTACCTAAGATGCAGTTGTAAACGCTTCTCTAGGGAACCACCAAAAAATGTAGATAACTATCCTAGTGCCTCTCCATTCTCCTAAGGTGAACATCAGTTCAATGTACCCTCAAAGGCAGGTTACCGTGCCATTGAAGTTTACAAATAGGACCCTTCTTACGACCATAACTTCTCTTTCACCAACCCAAGTTTTTCATAAAGCTCTGCATACATGATGTCGCAAGAGCATTTGTTGTTGATGAGGATCCCAATCACGTCACTTTTGACCATGGCAACTGTTATAGTTGAACAAGTGACTTCAAGCACAAGAGGGGGTAAATTGTGGTATTTAAAACTCGTA
This sequence comes from Vicia villosa, assembly GCF_029867415.1. NCBI lineage: Eukaryota > Viridiplantae > Streptophyta > Magnoliopsida > Fabales > Fabaceae > Vicia > Vicia villosa. The sequence goes on along the minus strand of NC_081180.1, from coordinate 42,798,835 downwards.
ATTAATTTAAAAATTTTCTTATTTAAAATAGAAATTCGTGTTAGTATTGAAAAGGAAGAGACAAAAGCAGCAGAAAGAAATAGAACACTAAAATAAATGACAAACATTAAAGAGATATGGTTAGAGAAATGACACCGAGATTTATACATGTTCGACTCAATGTTGTCATACTCATGCCTCAAAGAGATCTTCTTGAGAGTTTGATTAATAGCTTGATATTTTACAGGTTATGCCCACAAATCTTTGATACAAGTATTCGAGAGATTTTACACTAGATTATCCCCTAACCAAACAAGAGCTTTTACATGGATTGAGCTCACGAACCGAGTAGAGATTTTACCAACTAATCTCAGTAACCAAACCAAACTTTTACCAGATTGAGTTCTAGAATCAAACAGAGACTTTCATTGGTTTATCTCAAGAACAAAACACAAACCTTCAAGAGAATCACATTCTTCAAATAGACAATGACATGACACCAGTACCACTTTTCTTACAAGTAGTTTTCAATCACAAGACACAAATGCAACTTAAGCGAAAGAAAAATATTAGAGAGAGATGAGGAGAGTTATAAAATAGTAAGAAATAGGAAAGTACGAAATTTTTGCATGTTTTCGAATGAAGAGAGACCTCATTCGTATAGGAGAAATTGAGGCTTAAAAAAGGAAACTACCCATGGGCTAAATTAATTGAATAATCAATTAGGCCAATTGATTATTAACCTCCAATAATCAATTGCTCAAGCCACAAATGAAAGGTTTTGATATTTATCCGTTACCAATCATTAAAAGATTGTCCCAGTAAATTTTAGACTTAACCAAGTGGAAATAATCAATTAGGTCACAAGGTCTCATCGATTATTTAGTTGAGAAAAAACTCCTAATCATTCAGACACGTGCATGTGTGTTAGTTGGCTTAGTATCTTAGGAGTCACTCCACTACCTTCGTAAGACTCTGGTCACTCAGACAGACACGACTAGACAAGCTTTCACACTATCTTTCTTTCATAACTTTGAAGCATTCAAGTTCCTTTGCAAGACACACTGATCATATAAGAACTTCACTAGAATCTCGAATCTTATACTTGATGAGGCTTGAGATATCTTCAAGTAAGTCTCAATGATCAAATATTTGGAAATATATCACAATCAAATTCAACAGGCATCAATATTGTCGTCACTAAAACACCAAAATAGTTAACAACATCGGGATCATTAGCTATACATGCAGACACAGATCTGTAATTATCACCAAATAAAATATCTCTTTTGGGATCCCACCCACTTTCTCGTTATCCAATAATCCGAGGTAGGCTTTCTGGTTTCCTGATCGAAGTATCTCTTTCTTCCTTGCTAACGACCATCAACTCAACATTTCTTCTTTTGATGGTTCCTTTGGAAGGGTTACTTGGCTTAGGGATGCCTCCTGTGATATAAGCAATTTACTGATGCTTACCTTTTGGTTTTCCTTTTCTTCACTAGTGTTTTCCTTTTTCCCTTGATTTCATATACCGCTTCAATAGCCTTCTTGAAGGATGGCTTTTCTCTACAAGGAGACCATTTCCTTCTTGGAAACTCTTCCTCGCCTCTAGAATCCTTCTTTCTTTCCCGAGTGTACCCGGTGAGACCCTCTTTTTATCAGCTCTTCAATGGAATCTTTTAGATGAAAGCACTCGTTGGTATTGTGGTTGTGACTCTTTTGGAAACAATAATATTTGGACTTATGTGTCCTTGAATATTCCTTAACCGACTATGGGTTTTTTATCCCAACTTCTTTAAGCTCATTATTATCGCACCCTCGCTAGATCTTTTCTCTTGAAGTGCTCAAATGAGTGTAGGAGGATAATTTATCATGGGATCCTCGCTCTCCGTCGTCTCTTCAACACTTGAAATTTTCGATTACTTACAAAAAAAATTTTAGAAATTTCAAAATTTATGTCTATACGGGAAATTTAGTTGATACCTGAAATTTTCAGTAGTGTGTTTTGTCAAAAAATTTTGACGATTAAAATTTTGCCGACAATTTTGTAGGGCTATGGTTTCACCGACAATTTTGTGTGGTCTATAATGAATCAAAGATTCTATAAATAAGAGCATATGTTATAGAGAAAGACACCTAAAAAATTGTCTCTTCCTCGGATTTTTTATTAAGGCGGAAGTGTATTTCTACGGAAATAATCCTCATGTTGAGTTCAAGCTTCAGGATGGCGCCTCATCTCTTGCTAGCTTAACAGATAAGTTTAATGAATAGCTGCCAGATATCGAGAACAAAAGAGTGTGAAAGATCGAGTTTTGTGAATATTGGGTTGATAATAATGGAGGGTGAAATACAACCTAGTTGAATTGAAGACCGATAAAGGCGTGACAAACATGTGGAAATCATTTCGCCGTAGGATAACTAAGGGGCCAATCGAGTTTGATGCGCAGATTTCAAGATCTATCGACGACATAATCAAGATGGTGAAACATCCAAAATCATCTGGTAGTACCAAGATTTTCATGTTTAGTTATTTTTAATTTATGATTGTTGCACTGTCTTATGTTATGTACATCTTCGAACCGAAACATGTAGTCGCCAAAAGATTATGCAATAAAAGTACTGTGAGATTATGCAATAAAAGTACTGAGTCACAAAATATACATAATATACAGCTATCAAATTAAAAATCTAAATAGGCCTCCACGGGCTATGTGTGCTACACACAATAATCCTATAAAAACTTCACCATTTGAGTTTACCAAACCCATTAGGTTATCCACAAAAACGACGATCATCTGGAGACGCTCCTGGTCATCTATGCCTGATGGATGTGGTGGTGGAGGCACGTCGTCATCCGGTACCTTAACACCAATTGTTTTCCAAACTGTGTATACTATCCTACTCATCTCTTCTATATTTTGAGGCTGGCAAAATTTCAATCCCAAAAGTAGCACTGCAGATGTAACATCAGCAATGACTAATGTGATTATTAGCCATTAGCAACGAATATAATTAATGTGATTATCATTAGCTATTAGCAGTGATTATAGTTAAAAAGTCATGTAAGTAGCAATTATATGACCATATATATATAAAAGGGATACAAACCTTGTGGATCCTATACTTGGAACTCTAACTCTCTCCCTCCACTAAGGGACGCAAACCTGCTCAAACATGTATTTAATTGATGTTTACCAATGAAGTTGTTATTCAGCGCAGCGCATGTTAAATAAAAAAATCACACTTTGGTTGATTAAAGCTGCAATAATTTTGATTGTTCTGCCATAACAAGCAGCTATCATTTTTATAACAAAATTTGACTGTTTTAAACAAAAATAAGATAGCAAAAGTTGTTACTTATATAATTTTGATGCTGCAGGCAATCTGTAGAAAATGAGAGCCACTACTCATCTTTATAGGAATGGTATTACTTTGAGCAGAAAATAAATGTGAACTAGACAATCTCTGATTTAGTTAATCTTACATAAGAGCAAGCTACATCATAGTTGTGTTGACAGGAACACTAGTAGACTTCAAATTATTGTTTCAAGTCCCACATGGCGAGTTAGCAAAGAACAAGAAATTATGTCAGATTTAAAAAACACAGCTAGCATAGATTTTAACTCATACCTTTCTCGGCCTTTTGGCTAAGATCAAGTGTAGTATCTGTTCTTATCAGTTTAATATCTGATATGTGGACCAATGGTTCACACGATATTAAATTTATTTCTTGAGGGGGAGAATCCGCCACAATAGCTTGCTATTGGGTCTTTCATTTGTTGCTTTTGCATTGCACTATTGCAATAGCCTGGCACACCCCACCAATTTTAGTTTAAATTTGTGTTCTTTTTTTGTCTTACATTTTGCTGCAACATTTACTGCTGTCATGCTTACATTATCATTATGTTCTTTTTTCTGATCCTTATTCTATGAACTACCATGTGTTCTTAAGATAGTTAATTTTGTTACCGGCAAGAATGTTGCCGCGTAAGATGTTCTCAAGACCTTCTCAAGACCCTCATCTTACACTTGTTGGGAAGATGTCCCTAAATTACTGCACAATTGCAGTTGTAATATATAAACTATAGAAGTTTTCACAACGGTATAACAACAGTTACAGCGTATCAACTGTGTCACAATAGCGAGGACATCAACAATTTATAATTTGTCAATCACCTTAGCAAATGATTATTTGCTTTGCTTAGATCTATCAAAGGCCTAAGAAACCCTCTCATTGTGTTCTTTATGGCCCTGCAATCTTACACAAGTTGGGAAATACATTGTCTATCCTTCATGTATTAAATTTGCTGCTCTCTCTGATTTGTTGTTACGAATTTGATGAATTCCTACCCTTCCCCAAGCTACATGATATCATAGCAAAGATACTCCTTTTATCCTTTGACAGTGCATTTAATATGTGAAAGACTTTCTCTCCTATTTAGCAGCAGTCTGAATGCTATTTATTTCACTGCAGCAACACGTGCTCAGAGTCAGATTCCGAGTTACACAACCGACAATCAATACCAGCGTGCACCCTTTTGTCAATCAATCTTACACAAGTTGGAAAATACGTCTACTAGTAGTTGAGTCCCGCATCGAGAAAAGGTGAAAGGTATTGTGAAAAGCAAGAGTATAAAACAACTTCAATAAAGTCATTGTTAAATACTTACCTGGATGGGGTCAATGGATGATCATGAAGGTCCATGGCCTAGGAGAGTGACCTCCATTGCACTTAGGAGGGGCGCTATCCTAAGGTCTACCCAAGTGGTGGAACTTACATCATAATTTGTTGCAGTGGGGGCCTGCGTTCGCGCGGCCCCCTCCTATTCTAATACCAAAGTTTCCCTTTTAATTGTTAGATCCACTATTCAATTACTTTATAAATTTATTATTATAAATCTCTTGTCATGCCTTTGTTAGGATTCATTTTAATATACTAGTTCTAATTTATTTGTATCTAATTTAATATGTTTAATTCTTTATATACATTTTGTCACATTGTGTGTATTTCTAAGGCAATTTTTTTATGTTATTATATTGTTTCTCCATTTATTTTTAATAATAATGCTAGAATCTCATTATATTGGACAATCAAGTTTTGTTTATGTGCAAACTAAATTTCATAAAAATAATGGCATATGTGAAATAACACTTCTAGAGAAGAAATTTCACTACATCCTGATTGCAGATTGAAGAATATACTGCCACTTGGAAATGTCAAGGGCAAGACAAAACAAGGAAAACTGTTGAGAAAAAAGAAAAAAATGACAGAAAACAATTGAGTCTGGAAGTTTTACTTGTATAATAGTAAGTAAGCCTTCTCTCAAATCATTTTCTTGACACTGTCAATTCTTTTTTTTTTTCCTTAGAGGCATCTAATTTTTTTTATCATATCTCAAGCATTTTGATTCAGTCACAAAATATGGTGTGCACTGTTAATGTTAAACATTTTGACTTAATCATTAAGGATCAAATAAAAGTACACTGTTCTACTCTTCAAAAAAGGATTTTGAATTTTATATATACAAAATGAAACTTTTGAGATTATTCATCATTATATGAAAAGCTCACCAACCATAGTGTAATAGATGGCACCAGCACTATGCAGAAAACGACAAAGTTTGTTATTCCGCATGAACACGTGGCAGCAGATCCTATTATTCAGGAAAGCAGGAAAACTGAGACAATGAGGGTGGTTAGCAAACGCCTTGATGGATTTGCACTATAAGAAGGAGGAGTGATGAGGGAATAAGGCAGGCAATGATTGGAGACTCTAGAACTTCTCTCCCTCAAATAGTTGCTCAATATTCCACTGTACTGGCATTTGAATTTCCTAAAGTGTACTCTAATTGTACTTGCCCTTAGAGTAATCATTATCATCTTCAATAAATTGAGCTTGATTCCATTTCATTCACTGTTTTATTGCTGCTGTGTTTTGTAACCATAACACATAGCAGCAGACAGAGCACGTTAGACGGAAAAGTCACCAAAAAAATCACCAGCCTCAAGAGATTGTTGGAAATGATTTACAAATTACCAAAAAAATCACCAGCCTCAACCAAACTAACAATTAGGAACACTAGTATAGAAAGTATTATAAGCCAACAAGCTAATTTACAAATTAGTTTTTGCTGTCAAATATGAATAATGTCTTGAAGTTTAATCACTAGGTGAAAATATTTAGAATCAAAAGGAAGGAAATGATGAGAGTGTAGAGATCATCAACTTGTATTTTGATAAGTTAGCAAGTCTGATATTATAAAACTTAATGTCTTTCTAAGTTGAGAGGGAAATGTAGTCTCCAAGTTACTGGATAAGAGTCCCGCCTCGGTTAGTGAAGGAAGAAATAGCGCAGATGTCATATATAAAGCACACATATCAGTTTAATATCTGATATGTGGGCCAATGGTCCACACCATATTAAATTTATTTCTTGAGGGGGAGAGTCCACCATAATAGCTTGCTATTGGCACACCCCACCAATTCTAGTTCAATATTCTTATTTACTTGCTGGTTCATTTATTTTATTTCGGTTCAGTTTATAAATTTTGTCAAGTTGTACATCTTTGTAATAGACTCCCTTTTTCTTTATCTAATGTTTGAATCTCTTTTGAATGATTTGGGCTATCATATTTTTTATAATTATGTTAGAATCTTAGAAGAGATAAGTTTTGTTTCTATATGCAAATTTTGGACCATTTGTTGAAAATATGGAAACTCCACTGAAAGTTTCAATAGAGGTTTAATATTTTTTTATTTTCTATTTTGAATGATAATACCAAACTTGAAAGGATGCACATCAAACTGTAAGTAAAATTAAGGATTATATGAGAAATGATTAAAGGACTGGTGACTTTTGTCATAGAAATTGCACTTAGTCTCTATTGCAGATTGGAAAAAAGGACAACAAAAAAATTCGATGCTCGGCCAATTCTTTTTTCCTTGAAAATTTTGCATCTGAAATATTTATCATATCTTAAACATTTGATTCAGTCCCAAAATATGTTGTACACTGTTATAAACAAAAAACTCCAAATAAAACATCAAAGGTTATAGTGAACCAAAGGAACAGCATATAACAAAATAGAGGACAGAAAAAACTATTGAGCTGTGATTGGTGTTATTAAAAGTATTGATGGAAATGGACAATTTTATGGATCATAAGTTTCTTATATATCATACTAGTACATAAAAAAAAAAAATTCCGCAAAGGTGGCAACAAGAAAATTGAGACCTATAATTAACTACAAAATATACATGGCAAAATTAAATGTGATGGAATCATATTGCTCAATCAATTCCTTAGAACTAAACCGATTGCTTTCTTGTGTCTACGCATAGGGCTTATTTCTTATTAAATATTCCAAAAATTTATTTGATAGCGTTGATGGTGTTTTCAATGATAAAAGATTCATTGAATCTTTTCAATATTGGGTCGAATTCCAGGGATGCCCTTGCATTTGCAAGGTCAGGATCAGTTCTGATTCTCTATTAAACAACAAGGGTGCTATAGGCAGCTTATTTAGCAAATATCATATTGTAACTTGTAGAGTTATGGTTATCACCAATGGAGCACCGATACTCTAAAATCTATGACATATCGTATCTGATACGTACCGATATGCCAAAACGCTCTGATACGCCACCGATACGTATCGAATGAGTATCTGAATTTTTTATTTAAAAAATAGAAAGTAAAAAATTCCGATACGTCCTGATACGGCGGCACGTTGTGATATGCTGGCGACACGTCTCCGATATGCTGCGGATACGTCTGTCTAGTTAATCTCATGACTATTCATATTTCTAAAATACGAATTAATCTTCCTCATCCTTAATTCTTCTTTTCTCAACTTTAATCACCTATCACTTTCATTTATTTAGTACAAGAATCAAAATTTATCCAAAACCAATGACAGTAGTGGAATGCCACACATACATGCCTGATTTAGCTTAGAGTAACAACAAGCATCATTATAACTTGCCACTGCTGCTTCATCAGGCTCTGGCTTTGTTCCCAAAACATACTCAAATTTCTTCAGCATTCCTTCAGCATTTAAACAAGAAAGTAATGGACATTCGGATTATCAGGAAGATACCGTTAATTATTTTAATCATTATCTAGATATATTCCTAGCAAATTAGATGCTTTGAAAATCAAATTTCATAAAAATCCCAATATTGACATGTGAAATAACAGCTCTAGACAAGAAATTGCACTTAACCTCAAACAGATTGAACAACATACTTTCATTTTAGAATTTCATGAAGGAATACTCTTAAAAAAACAGAATAAGGACAGAAAGAAAACGATCTTCTTGAATCGGGGAGTCTTACTTTTATAGTCGTAAGCCGTTCCGGCGCACTTTCAATTCCTTTTCCTTTTGTATTTTTGCATGAGACATGAAAACTGTTGTAACCCCACATGGAAATACAGTAGTGACATGTTTCTATAGAAAATAAGATGACCCTGACGCTTTGGAGGCTTGTGACCCTGACGCTTTAACCATAAAAAAGAACGGGTTTGAGAAATGGGGTTTGCTTAGAGTGGATTTGGATTGGCAATGAAAGTGTAGAGTAGAGAGATGAGTAACTACTGGTGGTGTTGTTAAGCTCAAAATTTTGATTTTTGTTTTTAGCTTTGTGAATTTTGTGGAAAGAAGAAAAGGAGCGAATGAGGGCTCTCTCAATTTTCTACTCTCTTTTACCCGGGAAAATTTATTACTTTATTTTATCTAATCTATAATTTTATGAGTTATTTGAGATTTTGTAACCAAAAATAAAAAGAAAAAGAGTTATTTGAGAATTTTTAGTTTGATTGATAAACAATTTTAAGAATGTTTCAGTCAATTGTAAATTAGTCATTAATCTGACGTCATTACGGTATACCAGTATGAACACCTTTTGATATATTGGTGAATTGGTATATTTGTAAAGCTCATTCCGACCATCTTTTCGTGGAAACGTGGAGGTGACGTGTCCCAATCTGTTATGATATTGGAGAGGGAGTCAAATAAAGTTGGTGATGTTCCCTAAACAAACGGAGATGATAACCACCCACTTACGACGCTCCTAATAATGGGAAGTGTGGAACCTATTGTTAGGTGCCAAATTGTGTTAATATTTAGTTTAATTAATGGCACCTTTCGACCGTTTTTATCGTATATTCGTACAATGCCCTGAAGTTTTAGATAATTATTTATAGTTTATAATTTTAAGCTTTCTTTTAATGATAATATGTGTTTTAGTTGTGATTTTGTAGGTTTTAGCCATTTTTGAGAAGTTTGGAGCTTGTTTTGACCATGATAAGAGAGTGCTGGGCAGAAGTATGCGCGCGTCGCGCGGAGATGTGGGCGCGTCGCGCCCTGGGAAAGATATTTTGGAGCTTCAAAGCAGAGAGTTGCGCGCGTCACGCGCATGGGCGGTTTATATTTCTTAAGTGTAATGGCGCGAAGCGCGCTGGAGGGCGCGACGCGCCCTGGACAGAAAATTGTTTTACTATATAAAGAGTAATTCTGATTTTTGGAAAGAGACTTGACATTCTTAAGAGCTCATAAACCCTAAACACTGTAGCAAACTAAGAGTTGAAGATTAGAAGCCTTGATCGTCGATTAATCGCCTTTGATGCTTGTTGATCTTCATTCTTTACTTCTTGAGCAAGCTACCATTCTCATGGATAGCTAAATCTCTTTTGTATCAAGATAAGATGTAATCTTCCTAGCTTTTTGTATGTGTTCTTGTGAATATATTATGTATGAACATGTGATGATCAATATAGATGGTTTAGTTTGTTAAGTAAAGATTTTCTTTGGTATAAGTGTTTGAGACAAACTATAAATTGCAGACATGGATTTAGCGTTTGATGTTTACTTAGTATCGGTTTTAAAACGTTATTTGTATTGTTTAAAGGATGGAGAAATCGTCGGTTAAACAATACGGTAAATCTAACTATATCATTGCGGACACGGATGATATAGGCGTCGATACGTAATTATGTTGATCGTTACCATGTTCATATACGTATATTTATAAGGAGACATACAAATTTAGGTCGATGAAATCGAATCTTGATACATTTTCTTTAACTTAGAACTTTCATTACTTTACTCTTTGCTACTAAAAGTGTTGAATGATCTTTTGCAAACCCAAACTTAAAGTAACATTAACTCACGACAAAATAGGCTATAGAACGGCGGTGATATCGCAATAATCCCTGTGGATACGATATAAACGAAAAGTACACCACAATACTCTTTCAACACCTATCTACTTGAGATTTTTATTAAAAACTCAATTTTGAGGTTGAGAAGAGCACTAATCCATTATGCAAAACATCATATACAGAGTTTTTCACCATCTCTGAGCGAGCTTACTATAACACCACAACAACCCTAAAAACCTTTGACAATCCTACATAGCAAGGGGATGTTAGGTGTTGTACTTTTAGCAAGTAAAATTTGTGTTTACGGTGGGGCCCCGGTAAAATTGACACGGGTCACCCTTACTACACTCAGCTAGATTGATATCCCCACGTCCAATTTTTCCATCCATCATGGTGAACAAGAAGGTAACAACTTAAGCCAATAATGAATTTAACGACGAGGAGAGTGATGTGGCAAATATGCGATCTGTCATGAACAAATTACGCCTCCAGAATCAAACCTTGAGGATAACATCCTCCACATCCATAAATATCAGTAGAAAACTAACCCTCTAGAAGAGACCAAAATTCTAGACCCTCAACCTCTCTCCAATGAGATATGGGGGGTCGTCGGGGCCAAAGAACTTCAAATCCCCCTCGTTGGATAAGTTTGATGAACACAATAATCCTGTTGTGAAAACGATGCTGGAATAACTAAGTATAATCAGTTTCTTTATCAGCAAGAAACTCACAAGGTAAAAAAGAGGGAAGCAAGAAAAACACATTAATGAATTGGTTATAAACTGTTATTCTTTACTTTCTATTTGAAACAAGATTACAAGTGTTACAAAATAACAAATAACCTCTCTCACCCTAATTAAGATTTGCATTGTGCAATGATGAGAGACTAGTATGCTATTTATAAGAAAACTAACACACTAATCTAATGAGATTTTTCACACAGGCCCATTACATAAGTTAACCTAGAGAACAAGTTAACTTAAACAATTAGGCGTAACAAACTGGCTCAATTCGACATGCTAACAATCCTAACATACTTCGATTAAAACATGAGAACAGACTTCGACGACATGCTATAAACTTGTCAAATTGTCTAATCAAGAAGCTACCCTTCGACCATACCACGTCATACCAGGCTTAGGGAAAATTGTTCATGTCTGGTTCGCGATTGATATCACGACCCATGAAGATTTGCACACTTATAAATCTCTATATATCGGGAAATGATTCTCTCCATTCACATTTCTCTCCATTGTCATCCCTACCATTGATTGAATTAAATTATATATTATAAAATAAGTTAAAAAATAATCGGACAATAAAGATGGACACATGACTCCCTCCGGTTAATTTATGATGGGAGAGAATTTTCACACCTATATATCCTAGAAAAGGCCATTGTATAAAGGAGTTATAAACGTTAAATCAAGATACATATAAATTTCTAACATAAATATCTCTCACATCTAAATAATCTTTAGCTTAAGTGTCGAAGTATTTGCAAATATCATCTGCTCGGAGGGATAGTATACATAGGACTCCTATTCTCAAAGTTGCTTGGATCTAACTAATTCACAATCGATTGAAATATTCTTTTTACCGAATAATAAATTTAAAAAGTATTTTAAAAAATACATATTTAATATATTTAAAGTGTTAAAATATTATATCTTGAAATTGTCTATCACTAAAACTAAAAGATCTCAAATAATTATTAGTATAAAATTTTAGAATTGTAAAAATCACTTTAAAATAAATAGAAAAAATAAAGAAATTTTTTTCCCAAGGTGAAGGGAGTAGGAGTAGCACATTGTAAGAGCTCTAACTCACTCTTTTTCTTTTTACACAAAATCCACATAACTAAAAACAAAAATAAAAGTTTCCAGCTTTAACAACAACACTAATATTTACTCATTTCTCCACTCTACACTTTCATTGCTAACAAGAACTGCCCAAATCCACTCTAACCAATACCCATTTGTGAAACCCGTTCCTTTTTGTGGTTGAAGCATCAAAGTCACAAGCATACAAAGAAGGAGAAGAAAAGGAACCATATGAAGAGTATGAAGTAGAGATTGAGCAACCTTATGGAATCAAATTTGTGAAATGAAGGGATGGTGGAACTTACATTGCTGCTATTGCACCTGGTGGATCAGCTCACAAGGCTTGACTGTTCAATGTTGGTGATAAAGTAATTGCCACCACGTTTGTACTCTTCATTTTTTTTAGTTCCAGGTATGTTTTGATAATGCTATCAACAAGAAATTTCAATACATTGTTTTTAGTTTCAAATGTATCTCATGTTTTACACAATCATTATTTGTGACATTGTATTATAAGCATTTGCGGATTCAAGCCCGTGTAGTCATAGTCATACAATCTAGATTGTCGAATTAATTAAGATTAGATGATTTCCATTTAGACTCCGTAATCGAATCTATTATACAAAGTCAGATGTTAGACATCAGATCTTGATCAGATGGTCCTAAATGCATGACTTTTCAATTGTGCGTTTTCATAATTGCAAGAAATACAAGTCTATAATGATTCTATTCAGCGTGATTTTAAATTGTATTTTGGAACTACAAATGCGGCATAAAAGTATTTTTAGGCATCTGCAGCAATACCGGAACTGTAACTTTGGTTTAAAACCATGCTAGTAAGACAACTATAACAAACAAATGGTGAATATGGAAGAACAATGTACAATATATTTTGGGACTGAATCTAAATGTTTAAGATATGATAAAAATTTCATATGCAAAACTGTCTTAAGGAAAAAAGAATTGGCAGAGCGCATACATACCAAAATCATAATGTTGAACTGGATTTAGTTAACCTTTTCCTTTATTACTCAATTGCTTATTGAAATAAGGAATATAGGATTGGTTACTTTTTTCCTGCAAAGATAAGATATACATGTCAGAACACAACATTTTCCATATGAAATTGTAATCTAGATTAGGACTAAAGAATTAATGGCATCTTCCAGATGATCTTAATGTCCATTGTTTTCCTGGATTAAATGCTGATGGAATGCTAAATACAATGAAGCAATAGAGAAAGTTGATTCTGTATTGGGAACAAAGCCAGAACTTGAAGAAGCAGCATTCACAAGTTACTAGTTGATCTCTAAGCTAAACCAGGTATTCATTTCCGTACTTCTTCATTGGTTTTGGATCATTTTGTTGAGTTTATATATTCTGCGTATAACTTTGTGAATAGAATTAATCCTTCTATATATGTTGTGACTAATTCAGTCCAATAATCCCTCAATATACGTATTATAACATCAACCACAATTTTTTTTTTGTTTTATATCATTTAAGAAACCATGTTCCAACTTAATACTACACCACACTATGCTGGCCTGCCCGCTCCAAGTTGCGAGTTGAAGGTCTTAGACAGGAGGGTACAGCCTGAGGATGGTTTGAACCATCTTCTATTAATACATGATTAATGAAATGGAGGTCACTCTCATGATCATCCATTGACCCCATCCAGGTAAGTACTTTACAAAGACGATATTCAATTTCTTTTATTCTCTTGCTTATCTCAATACCTTTCACTTACTTTCGATGTGGGACTCAACTACTAGTAGGCAATGTATTTCCCAACTTGTGTAAGGTTGACCAACAAAAGAGTGCACGATTGTTGGTGGTGTAATGTAGAGTCGGAAACAGGAGAGCACGGGTTGCTGCAGTGTAATCAGAGCATTCATAGTACTGCTAAATGGTAACATTGGAGAGAAAATATTTCACATATTAAATGCACTTTCAAAGGAGAAAATGAATATCTTTGCGATGATATTATGGAGTTTGTGGAAGAGTAGCAAATGTAGTACATGAAGGATAGTAATGTATTTGCCAACATGTGTAAGATTGCAGGGCCATAAAGAACACAGTGAGAGGGTTTCATAGGCATTTGATAGATCTAAGCAAATCATCATTTTCTAAGGTGGTTGACAAAGTATTAATTTTGGATGTCCTAGCTATTGTGATTTTGTTGTAGCCCTTAATATTATGGTATAATAAGCAAATACAGTTGATATAATCTTAGCGCAACAACATTCTTGCTCGTGACAAGTATTCACAATCTTGAGAATGTTTATAGAATAGAGATAAGAAAATAAAAGATAAAGATAACATAAGTATACAAGTAGCAAAAGGAGAACATAGTTTAAACTAGGTTTGGTTGGGTGTGCCAGGCTATTGCAATAGTGCAACACAAAAGCGACACTTGAGAGTCCCAATAGCAAGCTGTTGTAGTGAACTCTCCCCTTCAAGAAATAAATTTAATATCGTGTGGACCATTGGTCCACATATCAGATATTAAACTGATAAAAACAAATACTACACTTGATCTTAGCCAAAAGGCCGAGAAAGGTATGAATTATAATTCATGCTAACTGTGTCTTTTATATCCGACATATTTTCTTCTTCTTTGCTAACTTGGCAACATGGGACTTTAATACAATAGTTTGGAGTATACTACTGTTCCTGTCAACACAAGTATGATGTAGCTTGCTCTTATGCAACATTAACTAAACCAAGAGGGAGATTGTCTAGTTCACATTTATTTGCTCATGTGATTTCGTTCATGCAAAGATGAGTAGTGGCTCTCATTCTCTACTTATTGCCCACAACATCAAAATTAAATAAGTAACAACTCCTGCTATCTCATTTCTGTTTAAAACTCAACCAAATTTAGTTTTAAAAATGATAGCTGCTTGTTATCGCAGAACAATACAAATTATTGCAGCTTTAACCAACCAAAGTGTGATTTCTTTATTTGAGGTGCGTTGAATAACAACTTCATTGGTAAACATTAATTTAGTATATGTTTTTGAGCAGGTTTGTATTCCTTACTGTTGAGGGAGAGTGTTAGAGTTCTTAAACTTAAACATCATTGTAGTCATTTATATTCCAACTACAATCAGCTTGTCATGCTTGTTACTAATCCCCTCACTGTGTCAGAGTAGTTAGCTACTTACATGACTTTTAAATTATAGCAATATATGAGATCATTAATGCTTTTGTAAAAGAAGGATACAAATAAGATGGCAAGGGTAAAAGAAAGGGGAAGGCCAAAGCAAATATCAACACAAGGTCCAAAATCACTAACATGCTGAAAAAGGCCTAGCTAATCAATTAGACTCATGTCCCAATCAATTAGATGCTCTTAAAATTCAAAATTTTGAAATTCGGAGCAAAAAAAAAAATGGTTGGAAGATTGAAGAGTAAATGCAACGGCCAGTACCAAAGGCCAACTACCAAAATTTTACCAAAATTTAAGACTTTCAATCGACTAGGAGCTTCACCAAGTCGATTGAACAACAAGTATAAATAGAGGTAAGTTTTCCTCCATTTCTCATCTTATCCTATATCTCCTGAGTGCATTGAATTAGTTGTTTGTAAGCTCTTTCATCTTCTCATCATCACCAGATGGAACCAAAAAGATCTTGTTCCTCCAAATCCTACTTCTTCGAAATCTTCTCTTCTCTAGAGCAAGAAACTACTTCTAATTGGTATTTTATCGAAAGAGAAGTCTATATTTCTTGATACTTGGATGTGGACTTTCAAAGAACGCAAATTTGTCAAAGTCTTCAAAGATGATGGTTTGAGGAACTCCATCTTCGAAGTACCTCAAGAGAGATTTCCAGAACCGGTGAGAATGTTCTATGCAAATCTCTTCTATTCCAATGGTGTGCTTAGCTATGAAGTTAAGAAGTTCCCTATTCAACTATCCATTGAAGAGTTCGCACAAGTTTGCAACCTACCATTTATCAATCAAGAGTATGATGAAATCGTCAAAGGCAATGAGTTTAACTTTAGTCTTAGTGCCCAATCCCTTTTGATTGATCATCTTTTGGTATTCCTATTGCATCCATCGTTGACCTTATACACCCAGAAATTTGGTGGATTCACTATACGATGAATTGTATTCTCTTTCCAAGAAAGATCAGATCGAAAACCATACATAAATCAGATATACCTCCAATTTAGTTTTTGTAAAATTGAGTTGATAAAAATTGGGTCGATGCTATGATCCACCATATGATGGATAACAAAAAAGAAAAATATGATTTTACCACATGGTGATTAATTACGAAGATCCTGGAGTACTCCGACTTCAACATGGATGAAGAGGAATAAGAGATTAAACACTCAAAAGACGAGGAAAAGCACTTTGAGTCAAATGAGGTACAACATCAAAGGAAAGGAAATCATCTCTCTACCTCCAAAGTCACCATCAAGAGCAAGACAATAACAAGCAAACGGTCACCTCCATTCATCCTCTTCAAACATCCTCAACGACATCAACAAAGGACAGAAGATGATGCATTCAAAGCTTTGCAAACTTGTCAAGAAATTACAGAAATCAACTCTCATATCTCCAATGGTGTCCAATGAGGATGATGATGAGGACATGAATTAGTTATTTGCTATTGTTTTTACATTTCCTTTTGCAATTCCTATATTGTACTAAAAGTTTCTTTAAATTGAATAAAATGTTGTTTTCCCTTTCTAAATGCTTATGTGACTATGTGTTTACATATTTAAATTTTCACCTTTCATCTTTTACGTTGCAAATTGATTATGACAAAGGGGGAGAAGTATACTCTCATGGGGAGTAGAGTATACTCTTTACTCATCTGAGGGGGAGTTTAAACACTCAAATTTTATCTACTTATCTTTTCTTTTACCACCTCCCTAAGACATGTGTTGTCATCATTAAAAAGGGGGAGAATTTGAAAGCATGTGTTTGCAGGAAGTGATCAAAGCCAAACAAGTCATGCCTAAACCGTTCATGGTTTTGATGATGACAACTCAAGAAGATATATCCTTGATGATAAATAATGAAGATGAATCGAATACACCTTGAAAATAAAGCATGAAGCCAAACAAGTACTACAACTACTCAAGCGATCAAAGATGCAAAAGACAGTTTGTTCAAGGTCTTGTCTTCGAAAATAGATGAATTAGGGTTTGATGATCTTCGTAAATATCCTCTGATGATGGCATTAAACTTGAAGATATCTCAAACTTAATCTCTAAGAAGACTTAAGCAAGTGCTTTTATGATTGGTGTATTCAGCAAAGTCTTGAAGATTCAGAGTGTGAAAGAGAGGAAGTGTGAATGCTCGTCTGATTGTGTCTGAGTGATCAATATTTTGTAAAAACACAAGGGCGTTTTCATAAAGTATTATGTCTAGATCACACACTCTCTAAAACCTTTTAAAATCCTCTCTTTCTCAAATAAAATAACCTAAAAATGTTTTAGAGTCAAGCTAGATGAATTAGGAACTTTTAGAATAATTTTGACATTTATTTTGAACTGTCTAACTAATTGTAACATATTCTCAATCGATTAGATAAGAGAAAAATTGGTCTCTAATAGATTATGACAATGTCTTAATGAAGTGTAATGAATCTCTATCAAATATTTCCAAAATGAGAATTTATAATCGATTATTTAGGTCATCTGATTGATTGGGATAAAGACCCAATCGATTGGACCGTTAAAGTAACCCATGGATTGTTTCCTTTCTTGTACCAACCTATGACCTATATATAGAGACCTCTTCCTTCACTTTTTCACATCTAGGAACGTGAGCTATCTCACACTCCTCACTCATTCTCACTCTAAAAATATTTTTCGACTTTCTCACATTAATTTAGCCATAGTGCTTCGAGAAAGTTCTTGTGTTTAAGTGAGAAAACTTGTTTTAGAAAGGTAAAGTGAATTCACCAAAAACTATTTTTTTCTCTCAAGTGAATATCTCTTAGGAAATTTTTGTTTGATTTCTAAACTAAACCCGTTAAAAGATTTTTTTTCCGGGGGATTTAGTATTAAGTTGTTGTTTGGTTTATGAGCTGAGCCAATTAAGGAAAAACTCTATGGGTTTTTGAAGAGAGCTAGTGAAAAATCTTCTCTTCAGCTTGTGAGCGTGAACCGATGTAAAATCTCAATTCAGTTCGAGATTAGCCTGGTGTAAAATCTCAATTCGATTTGTGGTCAACCTATGTAAAACACTAGCTCAGTTTGTGGTCAGCCTGTGTAAAGTCTCCATTCGGTTCAGAGGATAGCCAATCAAAACTCTACTTTGGTTGGAGATAAGTTCGTATAAAATCTCGGTTTGGCTTGGGGAGTAACCACTTGAAGCTTTTGTTAGTGTTTGGAAGGAATATTCACTACTTTAGACTATTGTTCACTGTTTGGTTGGAAGTTAACCTACTAAAAGCTCATAAGTATTATTGGATACTCTCAAGATCAATTTTTGAAAAAATGAGTAGGCCACTTCATTTAGACCGAACCTCTATAAATCTTGGTATCATATTTTTTCCCTTATCTCTTTACTTTTTGCAATTTTTTACCTATATTTTTTCCGCTGTGACATTCCAACGTTTTCTTAAAAATATTTTTAACCTCTCAAATCGAAAATAATTTTATTTTAAACTGTCATTTTTCAAACCCCCATAATTAACTCCACTCGTGTGTGAAATCTCATGTCTAACAGTAATAAACAAAATGATAAGCAGCAAAACACCCAAACGAGATAGGATACCATATGAGCAATTTCAAAGAACATATAAGATTTGGACATTCACATGAAGGATATATGAAGTAAAACCGTTATAGCATAATCTAAGTCTCACATTTCAAGGTTCTCCACAAAATCAGGAAGTACCCTATCAAAGTGTTTTCATGTTACACCATTAGATGAATGTCGTGACATGCTCATACTTAATTACTTATGTTATTTGTTTGATGTAATGTCATTTGACTTGCAATTTACACTGATGCAAACATTCTATGTAATCTTTATATTATTTGGTAAGTAAAACATGGACTTAATTACAACTTGTTTTTGTATATGATGAATGGCCTTATAGCAAACTCAATATCTTAGACTTTAATAAAATTTAAATTCATTCAACGTGCCATCATTTATACCAAATTCATTTTCATTACACAAAATGTATTCTACATTCAACAATCAATCCTTTTTTACTTTTAATTCTAACTTCAACACCTACCTCTTCTTACCATAATACCTTGTAGACATGTTGTCTTTGATAGAAGTCACATCCAACATCATTTTTGTTAATAATTCCAAGCACATGCCATAAACACTCCAATTTGATTTGGAAGATAAAAGTCTCACACCCATAAGTAATCTAGAGTCAGAAGACCATTTAAACAACAAAGTTTCTCTTTCTTCAAACAAATTATAATTTTTTTTCGCTTTTGGGAGTTGTTTCCCGTCAAAATATTGAGGTTCATCCTAAGACATATTCACCTTCCAAGTGTCGCAAACTATATCATCATTAGATGAAATTGTTTCTCATATTCCAACAAAGGCAATATGAAGCTCACTGAGATAGGCGAATACAACATGTTGCCTAAAGTGAGGTTTCTAGGCGCCCATTTATCGCAATACGCTAATTGGTTGTAACACTCGCTTATTTTTCACATTACTCTCCCCTTTTCGGGCTTGGGTTAAACCACTCATCACCCACTTACGAAACATGAGATTTGATGTGTCCTTTGGCACTAACAATATATAAACTTAGTCAAAGGGGAAGTCACGTTCTCCGTAAGAATAAGGAGAATAATAGTTTCTACACTTCTGAGAGGAGAAGAGTAACCACTCCTTGGGTCTAAAGATGGGTCTAAGAATTCAGACCCAGTAGACTTTTTAAATACCTCAACCTGGGGGTTGAGTGGGGACACTCAATTCATATAACATTCAGAGAGACAAGGTTCTCCCCACACTGCGTGAGCTTGCTCTAACACCGAAAATAACCCTAAAACCCCGAGACAACCCTACACAACTAAGGGTTATTTCTCATTATACTTTTAGCAAGTACAATTGATGTCCACTGCGGGGCCTTGGTAAAACTGACTTGTGCCACCCCTATATCATACAGTCAAGTTTGTATTCACATCTTCAACCCTTATCAAATATGGTGAGCAAATGAGTAGTAACTCCAGCCAATAGAAGTTCCAGCGTAGATCAAGACGCCATAGTGGAGATGCTTGTCGCCATGGATGATCTGCATCCCCAAAATCAAACTTTGGAGGACAACATCCTTAATCTCTAATGGCGTTAACAAGAGGTTGACCCCCCTGAAGAGACAAAGGTTCTAGTCTCTATACTTCTCTCTGACGAAATATGAAGAGCATCAGTGCCCGAGAATTTCAAGTTGCCATTGCTAGCTAAGTTTGATGGATGTATCGACTCCCACGAGCATGTCACCTCTATCAACAAACATATGAACATTATTGTAGCATCTGATTCTCTAAAACGCAAGCTTCTTTCTAGGTGTAAGATAGTATATGAGTCTGCAACAACTCTCATTCACTAGCTACTAGGACCTAGTGAAGAAGTTGGTCCATCAACTTTCGCTGTGTAGGCACAAAAGGATGTCTACCACCAACCTAATCAACATTCTCCAAGGCTCTTCAAAATCCTTGAGAAAGTATCTCACCCAATTCAATGAGGAGACCATCAAGGCCATCCACCCCAACAAAGAGATGTTCGTATGAGCATTCAAGAACAGACTTAGGAGTGGGCATTTCAATGAACCCATCGCCCAGAGGTATGCTATTTCCATGGAAGAAATAATGAAGCGTGCAAAGTGCTATATAAAGAGTGAGAAGAGCAACACGAAGATAATGGCCTGAGATGTTAAAGAGAGGGAAACCAGAAATCTTGATAACTCAAAGCAGTCACACATGAGCTATTATACCTCGTCTATTTAAGATAGGGAAACCTTCAAACAGAGTTCGAAGCTTGTAGAGAACTTTGTGCCCCTAAACACTCACCATGAGCATATATGGGGTGAGTTTATCCACACCCACGACATTCTACTTCAGTCGACTCCCAAGTAAGACGTCATAGGATCCGAGTCAATCTGATGGTGTAAATGTCACAAAGTGAAAGGCCGCCACACATGTTTGGAGTTAAGGAGATCTCCAAAATAATCAAGTTAAGATATCTAGTTATAGAAGATCCTTCTTCTTATAGCATGAGTATAGGGCGACATGCTTTCAATAAAGTGGGAGAAGACCTCTCCATGTTGTACCTATGCATGAAATACCTGTTTCCCGATGTGCGTGTTAGAGTTATCTAGGGGGATCAGGAGACCACCAAGAGATGTTACCTAGATAGTTTGAAGCCGAAGAAGGCGACTATGACTATGGTCCACACCTAATAGTTAGATGCAAAAAAAAGGAATGTTGTGGACTTAAAGCTAGAAGTAGAACCATAGAAGGAACCTCGAGAGGAAGATTTGACTGCCTTATTCTAGAGGAGCACGAAGGTGACAGACAAAGATGCCATGCAAAGATCATTAACTTCTTTAGGAATTATGACATATTTGTTTTAGTTTGAATTTATCAATTGGATTGATAAAGGCAAGGAATCATCTTTGCCGATTGTACGGTTTATTTCAAAGATATTGTTTGTTTTGAGGGGGCCTGCAAGTGTAGGGGTTTTTAATGAGGTACCCCATGCTATTTTATGAATTTTGGTGTACTGTTGTTCTTGTTTTTGTAGGAATTGATGATCGAAGTTAAGAATATTTTAAAAACCGCCCAAGGGGCGGGTTATGTATGTTGGATCCTCATGGAGTAATCCTTGTCTCCCAAGAGGCAATTAATTATGTTGGGTCCTCATGTAGGAATCCTTGTTGTCGAAGGCACAATTATTATACTGGATCCTCATGGAGGAATCCTTTCCGCCCAAGGGAAATTCATTTATGATGAATCCTCATGGGGGAATCCTTGCCACCCAATGGGCAGTTATTTATGTTAGATCCTCATGGAGAAATCCTCGCCTTCAAGAGGCAACTACTTATGCTGGATCCTCATGGAGGAACCCTTGCAATCCAAGAGGCAATAATTCATATTGGATCGACATGGAGGAATTATTGTCGCCCAAAAGGAAATTACTTATGGTGGATCTCATGAAGTAATCCTTGTCAAGAGGAAATTATTCATGCTGGATTCTCATGAAGGAATCCTTTTCGCCTTGTGGGTCATATAATGACAAGATATCTATTCAACGTATTCTAAAAATAGTTAACTTGAG
Source organism: Vicia villosa (assembly GCF_029867415.1). NCBI lineage: Eukaryota > Viridiplantae > Streptophyta > Magnoliopsida > Fabales > Fabaceae > Vicia > Vicia villosa. The sequence goes on along the minus strand of NC_081180.1, from coordinate 42,776,595 downwards.
AAAAATGAGCAAAGGTGTCTAAGGACACCATTTCATTATTCAAACCTTAAGGGGTAAAAGTACAATAAAAAGCCCTCTAGGGAACCATTAATCATTACAAAAGCTCCTAAGGGCGTGGTTACAAAAGAAGCCACAAAAGGAAGAAACAACAAAGCCTGTAGCTCACTAACCATCCTCTAGAGCCTGCTTTTCCTCTAAAGCCTTCTCCTATCGAGTAGAATCGTCCTTGGAATTTTGTTCCCGTGCCTTGTTACCCTCAGGTTCAGCTTCAACGTCCCCATCATGAGATTTGCTTGAATAATTAGGAGGCGACACTTCTTATTCTTCCACTAACTGATCGTCTCAAACCACTTTGAATAGGTCCATTGAAATCTGATTCAGATCAGGGTATAGGAAATTAACAAAATTTAAATGGATAGGTAACAGTTGATTTGAACCTAAGTTTTGATTACCAAATGATGAGAATCTCGGAGCCTCTGATACCAAATTAGGAGCTGAGATGATTGATTTGTAAAAGACGTCACTATTAGGGTGAATAAATGATATGTTTTCCTTTCTCTATGTTTTCTTTTCTCTTTCCTCTTTATTTTGCTCACACATTTTCTTTCTTTTCTTTTTCTTGTGACTGTCTTTCCTCGCATTTTATTTTATTTTCACTTCCTTATCATTTATATTTTAATTTTTAATTACTCCCTATTTTTTTCTCATTGACATAACTTACCATTATTTTTTCCTTATTTTATATTATTTTATTCTTTTCTTCTAGAACAAGAACAATTTGACAATTTTCAAATAAAAATATGTATTTACTTTTCAGATAATCATGCTTTGATCATGTTGCATCCATGGAAATTCGAGCAACAAGTTCCTATTTTTGGAAGGCACCACAATCCAAAGTGCTCCAGCTTTATATTCTCCAAGCGTGAATGACACACATATTTGTTTGAACACCAAAACATCGCTCGTGTTTTTAAATTCTGAATCTTCAAGACTAAAGTATATGCGATTGTGAAAGCTCAAGAATCGTATGTCTCAATTTCTCCATCATATTTGTACTTGTCACGTTGATCAAATATTTTCTATCAATGACCAAGCCATAAATCTTATCATTCACAAAACATCTTTTGTTTGGCTTCCATGATGAATCACTAAAATTAAAGATATAAACTTGGTAAACAACACCAAGAAATATGAGTAAAAAAAGAAATTTTCGATTGTTTTCTTCCTTTTTCCCAACTTTTTTCTCTATTTTTGACAAACTTTGAAATATAACACACCCCGGAATTAACAAAATTTAAATGTATAGGTAACATATCTGATTTGAACCTAAGTTCAGATTACCGAATGATGAGATTCTCAAAGACTTTAGGACCAAATTAGGAGTAGTGATGATGAATTTGTGAAACACGCCACTATAAAGGTGAATATCCGGTTGATAAGTCTAAAAGACGCCAAAGTTTTGGTTGATATTTTGAATGTTTAGTACCATAAAAAATCGATAAGTTAAAAGTAAGGTTCAAAGAATGAAAGAGAATAAACTCTACCTTTTATACTCGATCAAAATCTATGAACACATTACGATTTGTAGAGCTCTTGCATCAAGTAACTCAATAGACTCAAATAAATTAAAATAGCACCTAGTATTACTTTTAAGTTTGAATTAATAAATTTTAAATCAAATTTAAATATATTTCCAAGTTTATTACTTCTTTACTTTAAATCTCTAGGAATTCATGTAATGCTTAAATAATTCTAGTAGTTTATTTTAAAAGTAAGGTCCAATAGATTTAAAGTGACTCAATAATAAGTCATAAACCATGCACCACATAATCCCAATTAAAACTAAGATAGTGCTAAAATAATAAACCATCCACTTGTGCAATAAATCTCCACTTATGTAAGACAATACAAAGGAGTTTAACAATTCATATTACAACATTTATTTTCTTAGGCCAAAATAAAAGAACACTATTATCAGAACTCAGATTTACCTACATTACACTTTCATGCACTATCAATGATACTGCTAGTTTCTCTATACTTGAACCATTTGGAACAAATCAAAAAGTACCCAAAATTGAAGGCTTCTATTGCAGCAATCAAGTAATAAAAATATTCCAATCTTCCCTTATTAAGATCTTCTGATAACCAATTTCCTGTTGCAGCTTTGGAAGTTGTTTTATGAACAACAGAAATAATAAAAGCACTCAAATAACTTGATCCTGCCATGCCACAAAAGAAAACTGCCGCTGCAATGGTTTTCATATTCTCAGGAAACTGTTTATAGTAAAACTCAGTTAGTCCAACAGCAGTAAAAGCTTCAGATACTCCAGCTAATATTAACTGTGGAACCAACCAATAACCCAACATGGACGAAATCGCGCCTTTTCTCGGAAGAATCCCAATGGGATTCGCTAAAGCTAAGCGCCTTCTTTGTATCTCAACTACTGCAGAAACAAGCATAGCTATTATAGATAGAAATATGCCAACACCAACCCTTTGAAGCAGTGTGATTCCAGCTTCTTTTCCAGTGAATCGGCGGAGGAACGGAACAACTAGTCTATCATAGACAGCTAACCATATTGTCATGCTCAACATTAAGATCACTTGGTATGATGCACCAGGAATGCTGAAGTTGCTATTCGCGACTCGTCTATCCGATTGAAGTGCTTGAAAAACAAGGAATGTGTGTTGTTGAGAGATAGATAGAAAGAACAAAATGCCTGAAAAGCATATAGGTAATACTCTGACCAAACACTTTAACTCTTCAACTTGTTGTATGCTGCAAAGACTCCATGGATCAGCTGGTGAACCATCTGGATTTATCTTGTCATGTGGAGTAATCATTGCAGCTTTGTCCAAAATCCTATTAATATTGATCGAATCGAATACTCAGAAAAACACGAAGTTAATTAACAGAAAAACTAGACTCATAAACAGACAAGATTGACGCGTTTACCTGAATTGCTTTGTGTGACCAAGCCTTAAGTTACGAGAGTTGGGTGGCACATAATCAAAGAGTGAAATCATTGGATTCTGAGAAGGTAGTTTAAGTTTTCTTTTCTTAACTGCAACCACTAAAACTTGTATAATACTTTTGATGGGACTACCATTTGGTTTGAGTCGAACATACAATTTGGTTCCCACGAAAAACACGACACAAGCTAAGAACATCAAAGCAGCAGGAATTCCAAGACCAATAACCCAGCTCACATTTGATTGTATATACACAATTACTGTCAAAGACATCATCTGTGCAAAAGTGAGTGTAAAAAAGTACCAATTGAAGAAACTGTTGATTCCTTTCTTTCCCGCATCAGTTTTCGGATTGAATTGATCAACACCGAACGCTAAACTACATGGTCTAACCCCTGCAGAACCTATTATCATTAAAACAAATGCAGACATCAGAAAAAACATTTGTCCTGTTGTTGGTCCTTTGCACGTGGGGCTTTCCTTTTCGCAGGGTGGTGGATGAAGATTCTTGAATACTGCTGTAAATTCTATTCCAAGCAATCCCTGTTAATTAAAAGTGTTTATTATCAATCGAAACGACAATGACTGAATCTGAGTGAATCGTGACAGTATGAAATAAATATAAAAATTAAAAGAGAAAACAAAAGATTGAACAGACAGTCAATTGAAACGCAACAGCTAAATCTCAGTAAATCGTGACAGCATGAAATAAATACCAGAAAATAAAAGATTGAGCAGACGTTCAATTGAAATGCAACAGCTAAATCTCAGTAAATCGTGACAGCAAGAAGTAAATACCAGAAAGCAAAAGACTGAGCAGACGGCTAATGTGTTGTAGCGGCCAAAAAATGTGTCGGAGAAGAAAGCACCGAGCAAGGTGGAAAAGTTGGTGCTGCCACTGAAGATGTTGATGATGTTTGCAGCTGTGACGTTATCCAGGTTGAATACTGTTGTAAGATAAACCAACAGGTTGGCTAATGTTCCAATGGCTCCCAATTTCTCAAATATTTCATTTCCTGTTCATAAAAAATTTCACCCATAATTAGACTAAAAAAACAGAGATTGTAAGAGAAAGAGTGTTCATGTTTTTTTACTTGTTAGTTACCTATGATGTAAGGCATGACTTTCCAGCCTCTGTAGTTGATCTTAGGATCATCATCAACTTCATGCTTTCCACTGATCTCAAAGGTTTCCTTCTCAATTGTTTTGATTGTTGCTTCACTTTCTCCCATTATTCACAGTTATGCATGAAATCTCAGTTCACACGAAATATATATAGACAAAGAAGGACACTGTTAAAGCCTTACTAAGAAGTGTTTTTAAATTAAAAGACATATATTAAAGAGTTATTAATAGAAATTTAATTTTGGAATTATCTATTTGATTGTTTAACATTTAAAAATTGATTTTTTTTAACACAACTTTTAGGATAAACTTTACTCATTTCATCGTAAATAATAATAAAAAAATATTTTTTATTGTCAATTATAAGGAATTTTTTCTTTTAATTTTGACCAAATGTAATTTGTTGTTTCAAAAATACTCTAATATTATCTAATTATATTTTATAATATTCTAATTACTCCTGATTAACTCAAAGGATTAGTCATGCAATGCATTTAAAAGAATACTTTAGGAAAAATTGTTATTTTATTAGTTTATTATTATAAGTAAATCTGATTTTTTTTCTCTTAATTTCATTCAACAACAAATGTATATGGTTTGAATATAGGCTAGGGAGTGTTTGTGTGATAGATTAAAGTTATAATCTCATAAATATCATTTCTAATAATATTATTATTAAAAAAATTATTTCCATTAATGTGTTTGATAAATGAATAAACTTTTTAGGAATATTTTAAAGTTTTATTTTAATTTAAATTTTAAAATTAAAAATTAAAACTAAATGTGTTAAAATAATTTAAGAGTAAGAAAGTTTTTGTTAGTTATTTTATGCTGTTATTAAAATTAGGAATGTATGATTTTCTTTATTTGAGATGATAATAAATATTAAAAAATTCTTATATAAATTATATTACTAATAATAAAGAGTGCTTTTATTAAAATTTACAATTAATAAAGAAATATATGAATTATAATGTCATATTTTTGAGAATAAAGAAAAAAAACATCCTAAATACATCAATTATTTAATAAATAAAAAAATTATTTTTAATTAGAAAAATGGTCAAAAAAATGTTTTGTTTAGTAACTGTTAGAATATTAAATCATTTTTTAATAAACATCTATTTCTTCTTATTAATGAGACTGAAAAAGTATAACTTTGATTCTTTAACATAACTTTGATTCTTTAACATGTGTTTTTACTGTATATTTTATAATTTGTTAAAAGAAATTGTTAAACATTGGTAGTTGATTGTTATTTTTACCGTTATTAACCGTAACGGTAAGTAACTGTATATTTACTTCTCTAGTTTGAAGATAGAAGTATATATTATGCTTCATCTTCCGTTTTCACAAGAATGAGAAATACAAAATTTTCACCATGAATTCCTTGTTGCGCGTTTTCTGTGCATTCTATCTCAACATGGTATCATGAGTTATATGTTTCGATAGCCATTGTTTCTCTGCTTTCTCTTTCATTCCTTTTCTCATTCAACAATGGTTGCTGCGCCTTACTTTGACTTTGCAACAAACTCTGCAAACCCTTATTACTTTCATCCAAATGAGAATCAAACTCTCATTCTATTTTACCCTCTTCTTGATGTCAATAACTATCACACATGGTTAAGATCTATGAAAATCACTCTCATATACAAAAACAAACATCAATTCAAGATGGATCATTATCCAAACCTTTGCCTACCGATCCACTACACACGCCATGGACAAGATGCAACACCATGGTTCTTGCGTGGCTTTTTCACTCTATTTCTGAATCCATCGCCAAATCAATCCTTTGGATTCAAACTACTTATGGACTTTGGACGAATCTCCGCAAGCAATTCGCTCAGAGCTACGTTATTCGTATCTCCAATACTCAAGAAGACGTATACAAATTTTGACAAGGTACTCTCTCTGTCTTCGATTACTTCACTCAATTGAAGTTTTTTCTGGGACGAATTGGAATCTTATCGACCGATCTTATTTTGTTCCATTCAATGTTCGTATGGAGCCGTTACATCTATCAAGAAACATCGTGATGAAGACTATGTTATTTGTTTCTTGAAAGGTTTGAATGAAAAGTTATCATCATCAAAGTCTCAAATCATGACGATGAAACCTCTTCTAGATATCGATCGTGCTTTCTCTATTGTGATTCAACATAAACGCGAACTCAATCCTCTTGATTTTCCTTTTGATGACACCATTGCTCCTACTGCTACATCTCAGATTAACTCCACTCAATACAATGGTGGAAACAAATAATGTAACCCTAATTCCAGAAGCAAACCTCCTTCCTCACGCCCTAATAGGATCTGCACACATTGCGGATACACTAATTACACGATTGAAACATGCTTTGTTAAGCATGGTAATCCACCGGGTTTTAAGAACAAGCCACGAGCCACTTCTTCTGCCAATAATGTTTTAGACCATCCTTCAGCTGGTTCAACAAATTCTGGGATTGGTTTCACGCAAGAGCAATACAACATCATGTTAAAGCTTCTTCAACAATCAAGACCCAATCCTACCACTAATTCCATCATCAACACAACTTTGGCTATAAACACAAACTCTACACTTGAAGTTGGTAAGCATTTAATCTCTTGGATTCTTGACACAAGTGCTATAGACCATATCACATATCACCTTGATTCCTTTATCATACACAAAACCATTAAAACTATCCACGTTGCTTTACCTAATGGTACTAACATTGTTGCTTCCATATCTGGTAGCATTGCCCTCACTCCCTCCATTATCATTCACAATGTCCTTTATATTCCAACCTTTAATGTAAACCTTATCTATGTAGCAAAACTTATTAATGATCTTCATTGTCATTTGTCATTCTTTGCTAATACATGCCATATTCTACAAAACACCTCCAAGAGTCTGATTGGTATAACTAATCTGCACAAAGGTCTCTACATTCTTGAATCCTTTAGACATGTATCAATTTGTAATTTTGTTGATAGTAATTCATATGAACTTTGGCTTTCCATGTTAGGACACATGTTTGATATAGGATTAAAAGCTATTTTTAGAATTTTCCTTTCATTCCTTGTAAGCCTACTTTGGCACCTTGTGATTCTTGCCATAATGCAAAACAAAAAAGGGCTTTCTTTTCCCTCAAGCAATATTCATACTACTGCTCCTTTTGAATTGTTACATGCTGATCTATGGGGTCCTTATTCTACCATTTCCCTTTTAGGTCAAAGATATTTCTTAACCTTAGTGGATAATTTTAGTAGACACACTTGGGTAATTTTCTTCAAAACAAAAGATCAAACAAAAAACAATCTTATTAACTTTGTAACCTATATTGAAAACCTGTTTCATACTACTCTTAAGTGCTTAAGATCTGACAATGGAAATGAGATTTTAACTCTAGCACATTTTATTTTATCTAAGGGTATTCTACACCATAAATCTTGTCCTGAAACACCACAAAAAATGGTGTGGTAGAAAGGAAACACCAACACATTCTAAATGTATCTAGGTCCCTCCATTTCCATTCGAATGCCCCTTTATTTATGTGGAATTATTGTGTGCAACATGTCATTCACATCATAAACAAATTACCTTCACCCCTCATAAAATCCCACATCCCATATGAACTTCTTTTCAAGACTCCTCCCTCTTATATGCATTTAAAAGTTTTTGGTTGCTTGCGTATGCAACTTCTACCTAAGCTCATAGAATAAAATTGAATTCTAGAGCCAAAAAGTCTACGTTCCTAGGTTATAAAGAGGGTTTCAAGAAGTTTATTCTATATGATTTATCTAGTCATGGCATCTTTCTCTCTATAAATGTAATTTTTTTATGAGTCATTATTCTCTTTTCAAAAGGTTCACAACACCCCCATCTCCTACCAATCCTATCCACACTCTTGATGACATGCCTATTTCATGCCTCTATCCCTGCCCAATTTGTTCCCCATTCCCACATTTCCCCACCAAACATTCCAACTGAATCACCCACCCCTTATAATCCTATTCTTGACTTGTCTCCATCACGCTCTCTCCTTTCCCAAAACCAGCCTGCTACCCCTGCTCCAAACCCTCCTTTACTCACTAGACAATCAACCAGAATCTCCAATACTCCTTCTTACCTAGCAGATTATCACTCCTTGCAAACTGTTACACATCATACACATCACATCCCTTATCTTCACCCCTCACATAAACAAATTACCTTCACCCCTAATAAAATCTCACAACCCATATGAATTTCTTTCCAAGACTCCTCCCTCGTATATGCATTTAAAACTTTTTGGTTGCTTTTGTTATGCAACTTCTATCCAAGCCCATAGAACAAAATTCAATTCTAGAGCCAGAAAGTCTATGTTCCTAGGTTATAAAGAGGGTTTCAAAGGGTTTATTCTATATAATTTATCTAGTCATGGCATCTTTCTCTCTAGAAATGTAATTTTTTATGAGTCATTATTCCCTTTCCAAAAGGTTGACAACACTCCCTCACCTCCTACCAATCCTATCCACACTCTTGATGATACGCCTATTCTTGCCTCTATCCCTGCCCAATTTGTACCTCCTGCCCACATTTCCCCACCAGACAGTCCAACTGAATCACCCGCCCCTTATAATCCTATTCCTGACATGTCTCCATCATCCTCTCCCCTTTCCCAAAACCAGCCTGCTACCCCTGCTCCAAACCCTCCTTTACCCACTAGACAATCAACCAGAATCTCCAATCCTCTTTCTTACATAGCAGATTATAACTGCTTGCAAACTTCTATACATCATACTCCTCACATCCCTTATCCTTTATCCTCTGTCTTATCCTATGAAAATTGTTCCTCATCTTATAAACACTTAAGTTTCTCCTTATCCTCACAACAAGAAACCTAAACCTTTGCCCAGGTCAATAAACTTGACTGTTGGAAACAAACTATGAGTGCTAAACTACAAGCTCTTATTGATAATCATACTTGATCTATTGTTAGCCTGCCTTCAGGAAAAGTCCCTATTTGTTGCAGGTGAATTTATAAAATAAAATACAATTATGTTGGTTACATTGACAAGTATAAAGCAAGACTAGTTGCCAAGGGGTATACTCAACTTGAAGGCCTTGATTTTTTTGAGATATAATCTCATGTACCAAAATTACCACCATTCGAGTGTTTTTTTTCCCTTGCGATTATTCAAGGTTGGTATTTAGCCCATGTAGATGTCAAAAATGCTTTTTGCATGGAGAACTCAAGGAAGAGGTTTATATGTCCGCTCCACTTGGCTATTTAGCATCTTCCTCTTCTCAAATTTGCAAACTTCACAAGTCTATCTATGATCTGAAACAGGCTAGCTGGTAGTTGTACTCTAAACTTTCCTCTTTTCTAATTTCTCTTAGTTTCAAATATTCTAAGTCTGACCATTCCCTATATACTAAGTCCTCAAATCAAATCTTTACCACCCCACTTGTATATGTGGATGATTTAGTTCTTGCTGGAAACTCCATAGATGAGATCAATTTTTTCAAACATTCTTTGGATTCAAAATTAAAGATTTAGGCTCCTTGAGATATTTCTTAGGTTTTGAAATTGATAGAACTCCCTTAGGTATATTTTTTTACCAAAGACAATATACTCTTGAGTTATTGCAAGACATAGGAAATCTTGCTTCCAATCCCCCTGCCACTCCTATTGATCAATCTCTCAAACTTTTTGTATATGATGGAACTCCCCTTGTCGATCCCATAATTTATAGGAGACTCCTTGGTAGATTGATTTACCTGACCAATAGTAGGCCTAGAATTTGTTTTGTTATACAACATCTTAGCCACTTTATTTCTAAACCTCTTGCACCACATTATACTGCAACCATCAGATTTATTAGACATCTCAAGTCTTCTTCATCTCTAGGCATTTTACTCTCAACCTCTAGCATACTCAAATTGCTCGCCTTTGCTGACTTAGACTGGGCTAGATGCCCTGATACTCGAAGACCCGTTACAGGTTTTTGTGTTATTCTCGACTCCTCTCTAATCTCATGGAAATCCAAAAAGCAACACACTATATCTCGATCCTCTACAGAAGAAGAATATCGATCCCTAGCCTCTCTTACATGTGAATTATAATGGATGCACAACTTGTTTCAAGATCTCAACGTTTGTTTTCCTTCCCCTGGTTATGTTTATTGTGATAGCCAATAAGCTATCTACTTGGCTCACAATCCCACTTTTCATGAGCGAACTAAACACATTGAACTTGATTGTCACGTCATTCGTGAAAAGATTAACTCTAAGCTGCTTCATCTTCTGCCTTTTTCTAGTACCAATCAACTTGCCGACGTATTCACTAAGCCATTGCATGCTCCTGCTTTACTTGCTAGCCTTTCCAAGCTTGGAATTTGCAACATACATAGTCCACCTTGAGGGGGGTGTTAAACATCTTGGGCCTTTCTCTGTTATCGAGTTTACTTGTTGTAAGGCCCATTTGACTTATTGGTAGTTTATTGTTATTTTTTACCGTTATTAACTGTAACTGTAAGTAGCTATAAATTTACTCTCTCTAGTTTGAAGATAGAAGAATATATAATGTTTCATCTTTCCTTTTCACAATAATGATAAATACAAAATATTCACCATGAAGCAATTCCCTGTTGTGCGTTTTCGATGCATTCTATCTCAACAAATACATATGGATTTGGAATATAAATATTTAGTTTTATTAAGTTTGGCTTTTTAATCTTAAAATTGTATAGTTGAAAATCCATACAAAACACAATTAAATTATCATCTAGAACAGTTGTAAAATCATTAATGGTGATACACAGGGGCAGTTTTGTAGCCTAGCGAGCGCGCCCGAGCTCAACCCTCTACTTTCTTTGTATTTCTCCAATCTGATAGCTGATTTTTAGATAAACCCAGAGACAAAAAATTAATAAGAATAGAATATGAAAACTAAGACAGATGAATAACCAATTATCCAATCCAATTAATCATTTTTGTTCGGACTGTTTAAAATTTATGAATCTGCCACTGCCACTTACCACTGATGGTACACTTACTAATTGATGTATGAAAACGTTACCTTCAAGTATTATTGAGACAGATGGTGTCCACAAGATTTAGAAGGGGGCATCTTTTGTTGCGAGGGATCCCAGATTTGGTTGGAGCGTGGTTTTCACTCATGGATCTGGTATTTAGTTTTATATAAGCTAGTATTTATATTCTATTTTAATCTTTATTTTATATGTTTTTGTTATTTTAATGAAAACTAGAGCTTTTTTTCTCTTTTTCATTTCTCTCTTCTTATTTTTAGGTTTAGATGGTATCAAAGAGTTTATTTGACTCAATGACATATTTACTACAATAAAAAATCTGATTTAATTTTATTGTATTATGTTTTGTTTTCTTGATCTTATCAATTTGTAAGTTACGATTTTGTTAAATTCCCCACAAATGTAACATGTGAAATCTCTATCTATTCATTCTTTAGAGTCACTATATATACACATTACAAGACTACCTGTTTACAATCTATTACAAAATCTACTAATCTCAGAATTCCAATCATAAATGACTCCTAAATATAAGGCAACTGCAACAGCCAAAACCAACACATAATTGTGCAATAATAACACTAACCTCCACCAGTGGAAGATAGAGCAAAATATGCCATAAACTGATAAATCTATAATTGTGCAATAATAACAATAACTTCCACCAGTGGAAGATAAAGCAAAATACGCCATAAACCTCAATAAATCTCAATACTCCCCCTCAAGTTGGAGCGTGAAGATCTCGAATGCCCAACTTGCGAAGAAGGAATTCAAACTGCACTTTTCCCATGGCTTTTGTAAAAATGTCTGCTAATTGTACCGATGTGGGAACATACAGAGGACAAATAATTCCACCCATCACCGCATCACGAACAAAGTGACAATCAGCTTCAATATGCTTTGTTCGCTCATGAAACACTGGATTTTGAGCTATATGCAATGTTGATTGACTATCACAATACAATCGCATCCCTTTGGAATGACTAACTTCCAAATCACCAAGTAATTGTTTCAGCCATTTTAATACACATGTAGTAACCGTCATAGATCGATACTCAGCCTCTGCAGAGGAACGAGAGACGGTTGGTTGTTTCTTAGTTTTCCAAGACACCGGAGAAAAACCAAGTAACACCACCCATCCAGTCAAAGAACGTCTCGTAAGTGGACAACTAGCCCAATCTGAGTCGCACCATCCCTCTAGGTTCAACTCACTATCAGACCGCAGTAGAATACCTTGACCCGGATGTTTCTTCAAATATCGAACAACCCTTAAGGATGCCTCCCAATGCTCTTCACATGGTTGTTGCATAAACTGAGACAAAATATGTACAGAATACGCAAGATCTGGTCTAGTCACAGACAAATAAATCAACTGCCCGATAAGTCTTCGATAAGGTTCTGGATCTGCAATAGGCTTATTAGAAGCCAACGCTAGCTTATGGTGTTGTTCCAATGGAAAATCCGCAGGCTTGGCCCCTAACAAACCTGTTTCCTCAATTATCTCCAATGCATATTTTTGCTGGCATAGATAAATTCCCTCGTGATTACGAGCTACCTCCAACCCCAAAAAATATTTTAAGACTCCCAAATCCTTCATATGAAAGCATGTACCTAAGTAAGTTTTAAAAATTTTTAGGGTTGCAATATCATTTCTTGCAATAATCAAGTCATCCACATAAATCAGCATATTGATTTGTATTTTTCCCTTATGCAAAGTAAATAGTGAGTAATCTGAATAGGACTGAACAAATCCATAGCGCTTCAATGCCGTGACCAACTTAGCAAACCAACAACGAGGAGATTGTTTTAAACCGTATAATGACTTTGTTTCTCATCCCCCTTCCCATCTCAGGTGTCACAATAGTCTCTCTCTCATCTGCCACCTCATTCTCTTCAAATCCCGCATCATCCTCTTTCATCACCACAGCACCAGCCTCATCAACTTTGTGCGTGGGTGCTTCCTCTCCATTTATACCACTGACACATACTCCCTCGTCGGCAGCATTACCACCTTCACGCAACCCCCTGGAGCCGTGTTGGCCCATTGTCTTGCAAGACCACTGATGCGTTCCCTCCTCCAATTGATGCATCATAAGTCTTCCAACCAATATCATCGTCAACATACTCAATGTCAGAAATAATAGGAGGAGCAGAATGAGTTGTGTCTTGTTGCACAGTAAATTGAAATTCATGTTCATAAAATTTTACATCTCGAGAGACAATGTACTCTTTGGTTTCTAAATCACACAATTTCCATCCCTTTTTCCCATAGGGATAACCCACAAATATGCACTTTCGACTTCTACTCGCAAACTTATCCCCATCACGTCGTTGATTGTGGACATAACATAAGCAACCAAAACTCTTCATGTTGTCAAATTTAGGGACTTTACCAAATAATTTTTCATAAGGAGTCTTATAATTTAGTACCCTAGATGGTGTTCGATTAATTAAGTAACATGCTGCCAACACATATTCACCCCAAAATTGTATTGGTAAATGACCCTGAAATCTAAGTGCTCGCGCCACATTCATAATATGTTGATGTTTTCTCTCAACTCTCCCATTTTGTTGCGGAGTACCCACACACAATGTCTCAATCACAATTCCATTATTAAAAAACAATCACGTAGAAAATTAAATTCGGTGCCATTGTCACTACGCACTTTATTTATCTTTTTATCAAATTGTCTATCAAAAAGTGCCACAAAATTCAAAAACATAGTCTCAATCTCAATTTTATTGCATAACAAATAGACCCAAACAGCACGCGAATAATCATCAACAATTGTCAAGTAATATTGTGCCCCACACGACGAACGAGTTCTATAAGATCCCCATAAGTCACAATGAACTAATTCAAAAAAACTTGCTGCATTATTCTCACTTAATGGAAAACTATCCCTATGCTTCTTGGCACGAGGACAAACACCACAAGGTCGATTATTCTTGCTCCTAATAAACTGACTTACATGAGGAATAAACCTTAACACATTTTCTGATGGATGACCCAAACGTTTATGCCATAAATCCATTGTTGAATCCCCTTCCACCATCAAGGCATGCACCTTCGGAACACCCCGAAAAAAGTAAAGTCCATCGATCCGTTCACCCACTCCAATCAACGTCCTCGTCATCCGGTCCTGTATTACACACAATGTATTAGTAATTTGAACGATACAATCGGAGTCATCGATTAGTTGAGTTACAGAAATTAAGTTGCAATTTAATTGAGGCACAAAAAGAACATTATTGAGCCGCAATCCATTATCCAAAATCACACTGCCCTCCTTTATAGCTGCAACATCTTTCCCATCCGGCAATCCCACCGGTGTATTTCTAATATTTTTTACATTAATCATACAAGAGAAATTTCCTGTCACATGGTGTGAAGCTCCCGTGTCAATAATCTAGGAAATGTTATTCTTACCATGGAGGCGATCTTTAGTTTTGGAAATATTCAAAGCGTCGAGAATTTGTTGCCATTGTGTCGGGGTAATTCCTGATATACCTGATGCCTCACTTGAGTGTGGTGGTGCATGAGACTGTCCACCATTACCACCGCTGCTACAACTACTTGTTGTGGCTTTGTTGGCGCGCACAGGTGTGTTATAGGTGCCTCTGCCACGCCCTCTGGAACGGCCTAATGTGTCTCTGCCACGACCCGGTCCACGACCACCACGAGGACGGTCCCCCCACCACTCGGGGAATCCATGAAGCTGAAAACATGAGCGTTCGTCGTGTCCTTCTCTGTTGCAGTGAGGACAAAATTTTTCAGAATTGTCCACAAGTTTAGATTTACCTCGCATATCAGCTGTATCTTTAAAAGCCATGACATTGTCACGGTTCCGATGAATTGAAGATTCTCCTTGCAGCAGCCTCCCGTCTTGAACAACTCGCTGATATGCTTAATCAATATTTGGTAATGGATTTTGAGAAAGCAAATTTGAGCGAATCGTCGCATAAACCCCATCAAGGCCCATAAGAAAATGATGCAGATAATCTTCTGCACTCAAATCAATCACTTGTTGGTTGATGTCACAGGTACACCCTTCACATTTGCAATTTGGCTTTTTGACATAAGTCATAAGTTCGTCCCATACACGAGATAGACGATCGAAGTAGGCCGACACCTCTTCACCTTTGCCTTGCTTGCATTCTCCTAGTGATGCCTTTAATTGGCATATACAAGTACCATTCACAACACAAAATCGTTGCTTGAGATGTGTCCACAAGGATTGTGAATCATCATAATAAGAAAGAGTAGCAGCCTTGCAATGAGCATCGACTGCACTGCAGTCCAGTCTTCCAATTTCTCAGGTGTTGTTGGTTTTGGGACTTTCCCTTCCACAAAACCGTATTTTCGCTTCGCTTGCAACGAGGTTCGAATTGCCCTTGCCCATTCGTCATAATTCGGGCCACGCAATTGTATTGGTGTGATCACGTTGCCGGGATTGTCATTGGTGCCGAGAAAAAACACCAAATCCACCTTCTTCTCCTTATTACCACTTTTGTCACCAACGTTCTTCTCATCATTATCACTGTTATCAGCCATAATCTCTTATGGTGCTTGATCTGGAAGAAGAAAAAAATATGTATTTAATTTTCCCTAGGATATTCCCTAGCTCATGATACCATGTTAAATTCACCACAGATGTAACATGTGAAATCTCTATCTATTCATTCTTTAGAGTCACTATATATACACATTACAAGACTACCTGTTTACAATCTGTTACAAAATCTACTATTCTTCATAATTCCAATCATAAATGACTCCTAAATATAAGGCAAGTGCAACAGCCAAAAACAACACATAACTGTGCAATAATAATACTAACCTCCACCAGTGGAAGATAGAGCAAAATATACCATAAACTGATAAATCTATAATTGTGCAATAATAACAATAACTTCCACCAGTGGAAGATAAAACAAAATATGCCATAAACCTCAATAAATCTCTAATAGATTTGTTTCTCTCCATACAAAAACCTTGGTAGAAATTATTTTGGATTCATCTGCATTGTTTGAATTTGCTGGTATTTTAAATTTTTAGAATATTATCAATGGTCAATAAAAAAGATAATTACCTTCCATCTATTAATGTTTAATGTTCAATTCAATGAACAAAATCACAATTATTAGAACTATGTAATGAAAGAAAAAAAGAAAGAGGGTGTGAAGTTGTGTTGATTGAACATCTTTTAAACTAGAGATAAAAAAATGAACTAGCTAAATATGACAAGAAAGTTTGACATCATTTAAAACATTTATATAATTATTTTAATTTTATAAAATGGTATCAATTGGAACTATTCAAAAAAATTTATTCGATCATGATTAATTTATAGAATCAATTAACTTTTACATAATCAATGGAGTTAAAAATTGTCAAACTATACACCAACCAAAAAGAATACAGTAGAAACTCTTTAAATTAATAATGTTAGGACCGGAGAAATTTATTAATTTAGAGAGTTATTAATTTATCGATAAAAATTAATAATTATTAATTTAAAGAGTTTTTAAGTAATCATATTGTACATGTTAAACAAAAAGGCAAATTAGTCTATGCCTCTTAGAATTACGTTGAAGCGAATCTTGGGACTCAACGTAAATTAGTAACTGTTGTGTTCATATGCATTGGAAATCAATAATGACTTTTGAAGTATAATAAATGTAAACAAGAGGAACAAATGTGTTCAATGTATTCTTAAAGGAAAACAAACAACTATTGAACCATATTTCAATATAGTGTAATATATTTTTTCCAGTTTCTATGAATTATTAATTTATGATTTTCTTGGGACCAAAAATTATAAAGGAATCTCCCGAAAAATTATTATCTTCTTATTTTATCGAGTTTTTCAATTTTTTACATTGGCCCAAGTCGGGACTGAACAAATTTATTATTTTAGAGAATTTATTAATTTATCGAGTATTAATATAAAGAGTGTCTACTTCATTGTCAAAATAAACACCAACCAAAAAGAATATCAGTGTCTTCTTCGGAATTTTTTGAGAGTCTTTTTTGTTTTCATTGTTGTTTCACTTTCTCCCATTATTCACAGTTATGTATGAAATATATAGACAAACGAAGGACAATGTAAAGCCTTGCTAAGAAGTGCTATAATATTAAAAGACATATATTAAAGACCTATAAATAGAAATTCAATTTTGGAATTATCTATTTAATTGTTTGAAATTTAAAAATCGATTTTTTAACACAAGTTTTTAGGATAAACTTTAATCATGTCATCCTAAATTATAATAGAAAAAGATATTCTCTTATTGTGAATTATAAGGATTTTTTTTTTAAATTTTGAGCAATTTCAATTTGTTGTTACAAAAATACTTTAATACTATCTAGTTATATTTTCTAATATTCTAATTACTCACTTAACGTGATTAGTTCAAAGGATTAATCAGTGGAAAATGCAATGTATTTAAAAGAGTATTTTAGGAAAATTTGCTATTTACTATTATAAAATTTGATTTTTTAAAGTACATTAAACAATAAATGGATATGATCAAATACATCAATTAATTAATTAATTAATTTTAATAATAATAATAATAATGGTCAAAGAAAATATTTTGTTTAGTAAATGTTATAATATTAAATCATTTTTAATAGGTTTTTTTTCTTCTTATTAAGGAGACTGAAGAAATATAACATTGATTCTTTAACATGTGGTTTTAGTATTTGTCAAAAGAAATACATATGTATTTGTTGAAATCAAATGGAATGTAAATATTTAGTTTAATTAAGTTTGACTTTTTAATTAAAAAATTATAGATCAAAATCAATACACAACACAGTTAAATGATCATTTTCATTTAGATTATCTATAATGCATGTTTGTTTGCTAAGCAAATTTGTATTCTTGACTAAGTGAGTCTTGGTTTGTTGGAAAAGTTTTTGGCTTGATTTTTTTGTTTGTTTTTAATTAATGCATAGTTAAAATGTTCAGACGGATATTTTTATAATTCTTCACTGATAAATGTCTACCTATTTAATGTATTTTGGCACTTAGCAGTTGTCATGCCCAAATTTTTATTCCCCCCCCTAAGATTTCATATCATATATCATCTCATATACATCATCAACTCAAAGCAGATACCCGAAGCAGTTGCTTGTTCATCAAATCTTTAAATTAGGGTTTCAGGCCTCAAGAAATTCAGGAAAAGGATCAATCAATGAATGAAATGATCCTCAATGTATCAAAAAGATCAAGGTGTCTCATTCATCCACATATAATCTCAAGTCTCAAGTTCATCAAGACCACCAAATTCGGGTTATTGATTCATCAGGGTCTACAGTTAAAAATTTTCATTTGAGAAGGATTTCAAAATTCAAAACATGATGCAAAGAGATCAAGCGTTCTCATATGCTCATATGATTCCCCTCATCAATAACTAAGCCCATGTATGCTTCAATTCAAGATCAACAAACTTTCAATTTCATCTGATCCACAATTAGGGTTTTGACCTAATTCATCTAGGAAGTTGACTTTTAGTCAAAGTATGATTCTATGACTCAAATCATGATCTAATGATCTCCAATGCCTCATTATAATCCACTCATATCGCTCATTTAATTGGAAGAGCCTGATTCATTTTGGTATTGGGAAGAATGCAATTCATTTGGAAAAAGTCAAATGCTCAGGATCACTTTTGACTTTTGAGGAATTAGGTCAACCATGGACTTTTAAGGGTCAAAATAATGAATATATGGTTATTAGAGCCATTTGATCAAGAAAATCAATTAAGAGTCAAAAAGTCAACATTTAGGGTTTTGACTTTTTAGTGAATATATTCATACTTTTCACTCAAACTTTGAAAGGTCATAACTTCTTCATCCCTTGGCCACATTTTTTCAACCAAAGCTCATTTTGAAGAAAAAGTCAAGATCTACAACTTTGTCATGGTGAAAAATTTCTCATAAAATGAATGGTTTTTAAGTTATGAGCTCATGAAAAATCTTCCAACAATTATAAAAAAATTCTAAGTCATTTTTAACCTAATTTCTTACCAACTTCAAGTCTACTTTTCATGATGATCCAAGATGAATCAATCCAAACCATGAACATGAAAGTTGAAGCATGTCATCCAAGCTTTCCAAAAATTCTTAGAACAATCTTTGATTTTACTGGAGCAAGAAGTTATGGATTTTTTAATAAAGCTTCATGAAACTAGTTTTCAAGCATAACTAGTTTTGCATTTCACCAATTTTTCACAAGTTCTTCTTCAATTTAGCACATGTTTATGCATTATTATCAACCAAGATCAAAGAGAATATTTGTGAATAATTTCAAAAGGATTCCAATTACATGATATTTTTCACTTGCATATGAAAAAATAATCATTACAAAATGCGAATTTATGAGATATTGGTGAATCATCAACAAGTATCTCCGAATGCCAAAATTGTGACTCATCAAGTCTAGGATCAACTTGCAAAATTGGATGATGAATAACTAAACGAACCAAGCCATAGTTAAGCTAAGAAGTCATCATTGCAAAAATGGAATATTCTCTATCTGACTCATTAAGTTACTTGAGCTCCAAACTCATTTGCTCATAAGATTATCTCACGAGCTTGGCCTATAAATAGAGACCTCTCCACCATTCAAAATCACACCAAAACAACTTCAATACTTATTTTCTCAAAATTCTCTCCTTTCTCAAAATTTCAAAGCTTCATGGAGTGAAGAATCAGTTTCTTCGAACCTGAGCTTCTTGTTCCAAGCCAAGCATCCAAACACTTCACATACAACATGTAGAAGTGATCCAAGTCCTCATTGAAGTTCTGTAACACCAGAATCACCATCTCCACATTCAAATTGGAGCTTTTACAGTTGGGATCGAGCAGAAGCATCCAAGAGGTTTCAGATCAATTTGAGCATTCAAATACCTTCTAATATCATCTTAGGAGCTATCCAAATCATCACATTGCATCTATAACACCTCAAACTCAGAATCCAATTTCTCATTTATGAAGGTAAGCCTCATAATTTGAACTATATGATTCATGCATTTTAAAATTTCAAATGAGTAACCATCATGTTTTTGCACATATATAGAATGTTTACCCTCAATCAATTGCATCATATCATGCACACGCACGATTTCAGATTGAAAATTCGTTTTAGGATTCTTGAGTGTTCATGCATTTTATTTTAAGTTGCACTGAAAATAAATAAAATTAAAGACCACCATCATATTCCTTTTTTAAAAATGAGCAAAGTTCATGTTTGGATCATATCATTTGGTTGAGAAACGAAGGAGATAGGAAATTCAAAAATGGTTGGAAGCTTGAGGTTGAAGACGAAGATGGTGGCGCCATTTTCAAATTTTTGAAGCATGTTTAATATACTATTGATTGATTGTGTTTAATAAACTGAATAAATCATCTGCCCTAGTGGCTCAACACGCACCTTTAGTCCTCTTCCCATGCCCTAGGTTTGGGGTTCGACCTCCCCTCAAACCTTTTGTCCATTTTATTTTTTTTTAAACACATTTAGCACCTGTTTTGAAATATTTTTGAATTGAGTCACTCTTCTAACACACTTAGTGTGTGGTTCAGTTGGTAAAGTTTTAACTAGTGAGTGTGAGGGCGTGGGTTCAAGCCCTTTGGAGGCC
Organism: Vicia villosa; assembly: GCF_029867415.1. Classification (NCBI taxonomy): domain Eukaryota; kingdom Viridiplantae; phylum Streptophyta; class Magnoliopsida; order Fabales; family Fabaceae; genus Vicia; species Vicia villosa. Next base: position 42,755,827 of record NC_081180.1, on the reverse strand, counting down.
AAAACCAATTTTTTACAACTATTTTCTTTCATTTTTTACAAACTTCACATATTTGTTTAAAATAGTAAAATTAATTATTTTTAAATTATTTTTTGCACACTCTTCATTTATCACATATATTTCATGAATATACAAAAAAATCACAAAAAAAATAATATTTGATATATTTTTAATAGGTTAAAAATAGTACCCTTTTAAAAGTATTTTTATACTTTCAAAAAATGATTTTCTTTTGATTTCTCTTTAACCTAATAAATTTAAAATATTCATATAAATAAAACATCATCTTTTAAGTCTTTATCAATGAACATAAGATAATTATTTTTGAGTTTTTTTTTTGTGATTAAAATTAGTTTTTTAAACTGTCGACTAATCGGACGATTAGAGTTTTCTTCAACCAAACCTCTTATATAAGTAAATAAATAAGAGCTTCTCCTTGAGTTGTAAGTCCCAACATTTTCTTTTTCAAATATTCAAATAAATAAATGGGCTTCTCCTTGAGTTGTAAGTCCCAACATTTTCCTTTTCAAATATTCAAATAAATCAATGGGCTTGTCCTTGAGTTGTAAGTCCCAAACCTTTTCTTTTATTTTCAATCATCAGTGGGCCCCTCCTTGAGTTGTAAGTCCCAAACATTTTATTTTATTTTCAATCATAAATGGGCATCTCTTTGAGCTGTAGGCCTCATCTTCTTTTAAACATTTCATTAGGTGACAATGATTCCACTTATGGATCCATCATTTTTATCGCCTCATAGTGCAATAAGGTTCCCAATTAGGGATCTAGTGTTTTGATCATCTCATAGGGCGGCAAGGATCCTACCTAGGGATCCTTCATTTTGATCACCTCACAGGGCTGGAAGGGTATCACTTAGGGATCCATCCTTTTGATCACCTCATATGGCAGCAAGGATCCCACTTAGGGATCCAACGTTTTGATCGCCTCACAGGGAAAAAGGGTCCCACTTAGGGTACCAATGTTTTTATCGCCTCATAGGATGACAAGGATCCCACTTAGGAATCCATCATTTAGATAGTCTCATATGGTGATCTTCTCTCAATCTTTGCCTCATAGCCAACAAACACATATTCTCTAAAATAATAAAATTAGGGGCCTCACTAAAAACCATCGCCCTATGTAAAGCGTAAAGGAAAAAGAGTGCACCTCACAAAATAACTTGTCCTTACAATCAACAAAGATAAAATACCTGCCGATAAAAATCAACAACAAAATAGTTAAATAGTAGTAAAGAAAAACAAATAAATGACAATAATGCTTGTGGCTCTAGAGGTATTCCTTCTGGGCTTTTAGTCTCAATTTCATCACTATTTAGAGGGGGAGCCTCCACACTCTTACAAATTTCTCCTGACGTCTTTATTTCTGAGCCCACTTTCCTAACTTTCAAGCCTAGAGTGCGGACCCTTTTCAACTTGAGGCTTTCTACGTATCATTTTCTAGAAATCTCCTAATCTCCTTGGATAAATCCCATTCTCCCATTGAAGAGCGGGTAATTCATACATAAATACATAGTGGACAAGGGGCTCCCAGAGTAAATCCATTGACTACGAGCATGGTGGTTGGCTGTCTGTTCTTGGCAATAAAATGGAAGGGAGATTTAGGTCTCGCACATGTCAGAATCAAAATCCATGCTTCCATTCATGAGAAACTTAAACCAAATATGAGCGAACTCATTTTAGGTGAGTGAGAAAAGTTTGCAGTTCATGTCTCCATTGACATGGTAGTAGTCTAACTAAGCGTCCATGTGTTCGACGTGTTCGTAAAAGCCTTACTCTCCGTTGTAATTCCAGAGCTTAGGGGGTTTGTCTTGAGATTTGGGAATTTTATCGTCCAATATGTGGATGGTCAGTGGATTCTTCTTCCTCGGCTGAGTAAGAGCTTCTTCTTCTTTCCTTTCTTTTCTCCTTGGTTGACAAATTTCTAGGGGGAGTGTGACTTCCCCTTTCTCCTTTAGGATCAGAGTATGAATTCGATGCCTGTAATGGTCCAGGTATTTCTAGACCTCTTATGGATCCTTTCTCTACTTTGAGACCTTATGTGAACCCACTTTCTACACGATGTTGTTTTTTTAGGATAACATTGTGTAGACTATCTTCAATATGAGTAAGTTTGTTTGCAAGAGCATGGGACTTTTGCTACTGGATAATCTAAAACATGTTGTTCAACAATTCGTGAGCTCCTTGTGCATAAAAATTAACTTGTAATAGTTGGAAGCTGCGATGCGCTTTTCGTCCGATTATTGTACGGAGAATAATAGGTCTGGCAAAAGGTTCCCCTATATAGAATTGTGGAGCAAATATGACGATTGGAGGAAATTGAGTGGTTCCTTATACTGTCCCTGGTTACACGAAATTTGGTGGTGGAGGAAAAAAGGAGTAGATTTTAAGATTTAGTCGTGCGTCCTTTTAGAGGCAGGAGGAATTTCTTGCTGCTTCAGCAACATGCTATTAAGCACTGGAACTAGTGGCTTTCGATGGTGCCATTGCCTAATAAATCCGACAAGAAGAAGGTCGATTTCATGCTTTACTTAAAGGAGATTTGGATCTGATTTAATTGAATCGGAGATCGGTGGATCGTGGTGATCATAGGAGTCAAAGGTCGATTTCAAAAAACGTCACCAATATTCTTTTTTGGAACAAAACGATGATCAGAGAGGTTGAACGAATGTTGTGTTGCATTTGTTCAAGCTTTTGATGCATGAAAAGAGTTCGACATGCAAGGTTAGCACTTCAACGCACAAGTTAATAAGAGAGTGAGAAGTATAGTATAAATGAAAAATCAAATTCATACCTCAGAAATGGTGTGTTAACCCCTTTAAATAAAAGAGCTAATTAACAACAAAATGCAAATGAGAGAATCAGATGTGAGTGACTGTCAGATGGATATGGAAAGCGAAGATGGATTTTGTGAATGAATTGATCTAAATGATGCGAGAAATAGAATCCATCTGTCCTTCACCTTGTTTTGCATTCTTTCAAGGAGAAAACTTAAATACAACTTCTTAGATGTGGTTTATACTATTTTTTAATCAAAATATGATAAATGTATTTAAATATCCTTTATGGAATAAAAATAAGAGGAAATTACATATGTGTAAAAAGAAATTATACATTTATATTTTAATTGAAAAATAGTATAAACCACATGTAAAGAATTGTATCTAAATTTTTTCTTTTTCAATATGGACCTATGTGCCTATCAACACTAAAGCTAATCGTCTTCTATATTCGTCATATCTTTGTTGCCATAAATACATGTTAGGTATTATGGTATGTTATACAAATTTATGTTGGATTTTGTTAAAATAATACATATTGTTTTTCTGATATATCAAATGTTATTGTCCATTTCTTTTAAAATATAATACTAAGAAAAATGGTTAGTAAGTTTAATAAGCATATTTTACATGTTGAAATTTTAACAGTATCCTTTATATATTAGTACTGTAATTTGTTTCTATTTCAAAATAAATTAATAACATTAACAAAAAACATTTTGAAAATAATAATAAACATAATTGATATGTATTGTTTTGACTTCTTCTCCCTTTCATACGTTAAGCACTGCCCCCATTTCACCTACTCACTCCATCACCCAACCTGAAAGGCTATACATGACAGCAAGGCAATGGATCCTCCCACATGCACCATGACATCCCTCTATCTGATCTATCATACAAATGTTATGTTTTTATTACCCATATATTCAACTCTAACCGTTCCCATTTATTTAGCAAAACAACAAATCAATTTTTTTTTTAATAATCAAAGAAATATATTAATAAGCACTAGGGGTGCTTAACCCAAGAGTACAAGAATATTAAAGAAAAACATAAAAACCCCACATGAAAACAACCACCCAAAACCAAAAGACCACCACCTCACGTAAGATACGGTATCGGATCGACACATCAATCCGGCCAAGTACAACTGTCTTTCTCCTTACAAATTGCATATCGATTAGATGTACTATTTTTCCTAAATTTAGTGTGTTTCAGCTTCTTTTTTTAAAAAAAGATTTTTATAATTTTATTTATTTTTGTTTTAAAAAGTCATAAAGAATTTTAAAATAATTAAATAAAAATTAATTTAAATAATTATTTATAAAATGCTATTTTAATAGTTATTAAAAATTATTTAAATTTAATTTTTTAATAGCTTTTTATAAAAATTATTTTTGAAATGTTTTTTTTTTCTAAAATATCATGTTAACTAGGTTTTGATTTTCAATAATATATACTTATCTTATTATATGTCAAAATTAATCTTGTAAACTTGAAGGTTAGAATTAGGGATTCTCATTTTTCTTTAATCGATTTTAGAAAATTAGCGATTTTGAATTTTTCACCCTTTAGATTGAATTTATTTTTAGACACAAGTTTCATAAGATATGATGCTACACTTTCACCGTTCGGATCGTTGAAAGGTCTGAGGAAGGAGAAATCTTGTTTGCACGACACCTGCATGTTTTTTTTTTGGGAAGTTCTACTAAGGTGTGAAAGAAAACCTAATTGGCACGAGCTCCTGAAGGGCAAGTCATCGGTATGAAGACTTTCCATGGTCGACTCTTAATCTTTGAATGACTCTTATGTCTCCATCCCTACCCAAGCATAAAAGAAATCCTTTGCATAAGCTCTTCAAAATGCTTGTGATATACTAGTTTCTAATTTTTCCAAGCATTGCCTAAAAAGTAACTGTTTGTCGATAAAAAAATACTTGAAGAGGCTTACAATGCAGAACTTGAACACTGCAAGAATAATTTACATGGGAGATTGATCACTAGTAAATGTAATGTGCGACTGAAGGCATCCTAATTACGTGACAAACTCATGAGATTATATTATTCGAGGAAATGGTGTCTATCACGAGGTATTTTTCCTTGATCATCTTAGTGTTTTGATGTAGCCTTTTACCTTTACCTAATTTCTAGAAAATCCAACTAGTGAACCTTAGAAAGCTTTAAGATCGCATGGTTAATTAATACTGCTTGATTTCCCAATCGTCACACCTAACGCTTATGATTATGGACCGTTGTCATGGGAATGGATTCCAACGGCGTCCTTGCATGAGAAAGTGATTTCAGACTCCAGAGTTTCTTTTGATCTCAAATCAGGGTTGGTGGGTGAAGCCTTTACTACCATGATTTGGTGAGCATATCTCTTATGAGCAGAGCTAGTTTCTACGCTCCCAACAAACCCTCATGCAAAAGTCTTGAAGGTATCATGTATTGGTTTGTTCCAATCTCCTCTTCTTGACTCCTTTCCCTTCTTGGACTGGGGGCTTCTTGGGGGACCCCTCCTTTGAGGTCTGAAATTGTTCGATGACTGGTGGGACCCCCCTCGAACTTACCTCTTTAAGTGACTCTCTTGAATGAGTCATTTAATCTATTTTTTAAGCTGATTATAGTCCTCTGTGTGGTGACCCATAACCTTATGACATTTACACCATATATTAGGATCATGCCCCATTATGTCAGACTTAGAGGATGGTGGAGGAGGAATGTCATGGGTATGGAGGACATCGCGCCATATATTTTCACGACGAGTGTTTAGGGGCATGAAGTTCTCCATATGCTTCCCTTTATGCTTAAAAGTTCTATTAAGTCCTGATAGCTAATGATTGATAAATGAGGCAGACTCATATACAACCTCAGTGTGACATCCCTGAATATGTTGGAGAGGAATTTATACTTCAAAGAGTCTGAGGCTCCGATAATTTCAATTTTTGTGTTAATGGAGGCAAAGTGGTCCTAGGGGTTGCTTCTTCCATCAAACTTTGTGAGTGAAGGCGATTTGAAGCTTTCTAAAACGAGGGCTCCATAAATCTCATCAGAGAGATGTTAGAGATCCAAAATTTCAATCTCCTTAGCATGACCTGTCTCGTACTAGCGCTATTAGAGACTAAGGACATTATTATCCAAAGTCTGGTTGTATAGACGCAAATTATCCATAGCGGGACCTTGTCGAGCGGTTCATCTCACGTGGTCCAACCTAGTCGGACGATCTATGGATCAATTCCATGAATCTATTCTTTGTGCACATGAGCTCGTCCAACACATATACCTAGATTTTTTTTTCTTTTTGTTGCTTTTTCATGAGATTATCCCATTCAAGGGTTTAATGTAGCTTTAGAAAAATTGGTCGTTTTTCTATTCTTTCGTTGCATATTAGTGGTCAAAGTTTGCCGATATTAATCCTATTAGATTTATGTGTGCCAAAAAAGTACTTCTAATTAAAAAGAAACAATTAAAGGATACAACAACATTTATTTCTCGATGCTAATTAAAAAGAGCACTATTATCAGAACTTTGATTCTACCTATATTATATTACACTTTCATTTCATGCACTACTAGTGCTACTACTAGTTTCTCTATACTTGAACCATCTAGAACACATCAAGAAGTACCCAAAATTGAAGACTTCTATTGCAGCAATCAAGTAATAAAAATAATCCAATCTTCCCTTATTAAGATCTTCCGACAACCAATTTCCTGTTGCAGATTTAGAAGTTGTTTTATGAACAACAGAAACAAGAAAAGCACTCAAATAACTCGATCCTGCCATGCCACAAAAGAAAAGTGACCCTGCAATGGTTTTCATATTCTCAGGAAACTGTTTATAGTAAAACTCAGTTAGTCCAACAGCAGTAAAGGCTTCAGATAACCCAGCCAATATTAACTGAGGAAGCAACCAAAAACCCGACATCGACGAAATCGCGCCTTTTCTAGGCTGAATTCCAATAGGATTAGTTAAAGCTAAGTGTCTTCTCTCTTTCTCAACTAATGCAGATACAAACATACTCAGTATAGATAGAAATATTCCCACACCAATCCTCTGAAGCATTGTGATTCCGGCTTCTTTTCCGGTGAATCTTCGGAGAAAAGGAATAACTAGTCTATCATAGATTGGTAACCATAATGTGGTGCTCAACATTATGAACACTGAGTATGATGCAGCAGGTATGTTGAAGTTGCTATTTCCAACTTGTCTATTTGATTGAAGGGCTTGAAAAACAAGAACTGTGTGTTGTTGAGTGACAACTAGAAAGAACAGAATGCCAGAAAAGCATATAGGTAAGACTCTAACCAAACACTTTAACTCTTCAACTTGTTGTATGCTGCAAAGACTCCATGGATTAGCTGGTGAACCATCTGGATTTATCTTGTCATGTGGAGTGATCATTGCAGCTTTGTCCAATACCCTAATTTGATCTTATAATATTAGTATCTAACTATTTATTTCACTAAGAAAATACATGAAGTTTAAGTTTTAAAGTAGTGAATCACAAACCTAATTAAAGATGTGAAAAAATATAGTTTACCATATTTTCAAACTGAATAGCACAATAAAAAAACAAAAATTGTTTAAATGGTTAATATATTGGATATAAATTATAAATAATTCAATTAATAAAATTTAAGTTAGAAATTAACTTAAATTGTTTAAAAAAAAGATTTTTTGAAAATACTTTTTATTAATAAAAAAATTGGAATTTCATTTTTTCAAAAAGTATAAGTTTATGAAAATCAACAAAACTTTTGAAAATAAAATAATAAAAAATAATTTTTTTTTATAATTGGAATAAAAATAGTACTCATTTCTTATGAATTAAAAAACGTAATTCCATAATAAAATAAAATTTTAAAAAAAATCATTATTTTTAATCTTTTTTTTTTATTTCTGAAAATGAAAAAAATATTTATCTTAGAAAAATTTAAATATAAAATTGGTTTTAGTTGAAATGAAACTATAATAATTAATTATTCTTTTAGTGAAGTAATTATTTAAAACTTAATCAAACACTCATAAATTTAATAACTGAAATTTTTTTTGACAGTTAATGTTGTTTAGGAGGGAGTAAAATGGTTGACATTTTTATGTTTTAGATATTATTTTGAATTTATGTTAATTTTGGAAGTAATTTTCTTCCTTTCAAAAAAAACTACACCATATGTTTCCTCTCCATATATTAACAAAATCATAATAATTTAAAATAAAAAGATTTATTAACGACTTTTTTTCTTTCTCAAATTGTTATTAAAAAAAGAAGGTCATTTAAGGCATAAAAAAATCTTTAAGTATTTTATGTTTGAGAAAATGGATGATGCACTGACAGTGTAAAAAAAATTTACACTGTCAACCAATCACAACTATGAATCAGGATAAATCAAATTGTAATTTTAAAAAAATTTATATAACACGAAAAAACGATTTGTTTCTATTGAATGACAGTGTAAAACTTTTTTATACTATCAGTGAACTACCTTTAATCTCTTTATGTTTTTCTTTAATGACATTTTAATTTAATTTAACTTTTTGTCAAGCAAATATGATTAAATAACTAATTTAAAATATAAAAAATACTTCCTCGTCAAAATAGGTGTCTCTTTCTTATTAAAACTAATAAATTTTTTTAAGGTTTAGTCAAATTTATTAATATTGAAAAGTGTGATACATTAAATGCATCTATTAATATTAAAATACAAATATGTTAAAGGAGAAATAAAAAGGTCTCTTAAATAATAAATATAAAAGAAACCTAAAAAAATTTCTTTTAAATAAAATCCAAAAAAAACATTTTTTATTATAAAGATATAATGAAATAATCATTTGAAAGTTTGGTAGAGTGTAGACAGCTTCAATTTGAGGATAGAATTGAAAGAGAAAAACAACATGTACCATTGAAAACTTATCTTGTTTTAAAATATCTTTTAGAACAGGTGAATTGCTATCATAGGAAATAAATTAAAATTAATCAGATGCATTTACCTGAATTGATATGTGTAAGGAAGCTTTGGATAATCACACTTAGATGGCACATAATCAAAGAGTGAAAGCATTGGATGCTGAGAAGGTAGTTTAACTCTCCTTTTCTTAACTGCAACCACCAAAACTTGAACAATACTTTTGATGGGACTATTACCATTTGGTTTAACTTTAACATACAATTTATCACCCATGAAAAACAACACACAAGCTAACAACATCAAGGCAGCAGGAATTCCAAGACCAATTGACCAGCTCACATTGGATTGTACATACACAATTAGTGTTAAAGATACCATCATAGCAAAAGTGAAGGTGAAAAAATACCAATTGAAGAAACTAGTGATTCCTTTCTTTCCTGATTCGGTTTTCGGATTGAATTGATCAACGCCGAACGCTAAATTACACGGTCGAATGCCCGCAGCACCTATTAGAAGGAAACCAAATCCGGAAAATAGAAACGCCATTTGACCGGAGGTTGGTCCTATGCATGTGGTGCTTTCCTTTGCACAGGACGGCGGATGCAGATTCTTAAATACCGCTGTTAGTTGTATCACAAGTAATCCCTGATTCAATGAAAAAAATCATTACAAATTTTAAGAATCGAAACGACAAAAACTGAATCTCAGTAAATCGTAGCAGCAAGTCAGAATGCCACGTAAGTTTTTCTAAATTAGTGTCAGTTTTCAGTGTGAGGACACATGCAGAGTGTCGGTGCCTCAAAAAACTTGTCTCCAATGTTAAATATGTTAGCAGCATGAAATAAATACCAGAAAGGAAGCGATTGTGCAGAATCCTAATGTGTTGTAACGACCAAAATATGTGTCCGAGACGAAAGCACCGAGCAAGGTAACTAAGTTGCTACTGCCATTGAAGACGTTGACGATGTTTGTAGCCGTGATGCTGTTTAGGTTGAATACAGTTGTAAGATACACCAACAGGTTCACCAATGTTCCAATGGTACCCAATTTCTCAAATGTTTCATTTCCTGTTGATCAAAAATTTCAACCATAATTAAACTAAGAAAACACATAGAGATTGTAAGAGAGAGAGAGAGAGAGTGGAGATGTTTTTCTACTCCTTAGTTAGTTACCTATGATGTAAGGCATGACCTTCCAACCTCTGTAGATGATTTTAGGATCATCATGAATTTCATGTTTTTCACTCATCTCAAAGGTTTCTTTCTCAATTCTTTTCATTGTTGTTGTTGTTTCACTCTCTCCCATTATTCACAGTTATGTATGCAAACTCAGTTACTCGCTGGTCACACGGAGGAGTAAATATATATTTATAAGTTGGTGGGAGTTCAACTAGACTACAAAGGACGCTTTAAAAGTATTAATAATTAAAGTGTACTACTCTCAATTTAATTATTTAAAAAAAAAAAAAAGTCTTACTCACAAGTGTTTTAAAAGGCATATATTAAACAATTAAAAATTGAAATTTAAGTTTAGGAATTGTATATTTAATTTTTTCAAAAATGGGTCTTTTGAACCAAAATTTTAAAATGAAATTTATATCTTTGACTAAGATTTGTAAGTACTTTAAAATCTTTAATAAATATAACTTAAATTTGATATCGAACACATTTGTAAAATGATTATTTTAAAGAAGAACAACTACAACCAATTGTTAGTTGGTTCAGTGGTGATTGGCACGGTTCGATCCCTCACAACTGCGATCGGGAGGGGGATGAAACCATTTGATACCAGAAAAAAGAACAACTACTAGAAGCAATATCAATGACATTTCAATTAATTAGTGGCGGAGACATATCCAATTTTTTTTATTATAAAAAATATAAAGTTAATAAAGTTTGAGAAAACAACTTTTATATATAAATATCGCTGCTAATATATTTTTTGTTGTTTCTCACATTTATAGAGAATAAAATAATTGGGCTAATTCTCTTGCTAACATAAATCATAGTGTTACAAACTGAATTTACATTAGCTCAATATCTATTTTTTTTAGAGCATGTTTTGTAAAAAACATACTTGTCTATAGATTTGTTTCTTCCTTAAAAGGTTTTAGTATAGTTGTCCTCTCTAATTTATACGAGTTTTCCTTTTGATATATATATATATATATATATATATATATATATATATATATATATATATATATATATATATATATATATATATATATATATATATATATATAAGAGGAGTGCTAACAACACTCTTTTTTGAACACTCTCTCGAACACTCACTTTTTTATTAGTTGAAACATATGTGGGACCGATTTTCAAAGTGAGGGGTCCACATATGTTTCAACTAATAAAAAAGTGAGTGTTCGAGAGAGTGTTAAAAAAAGAGTGTTGTTAGCATTCCTCTTTTATATATATATATATATATATATATATATATATATATATATATATATATATATATATATATATATATATATATATATATATATATATACATATATATATATATATATATATATATATATATATATATATATATATATATATATATATCAAAAGGAAAACTCGTATAAATTAGAGAGGGCAACTATACTAAAACCTTTTAAGGAAGAAACAAATCTATAGACAAGTATGTTTTTTACAAAACATGCTCTAAAAAAAATAGATATTGAGCTAATGTAAATTCAGTTTGTAACACTATGATCTATGTTAGCAAGAGAATTAGCCCAATTATTTTATTCTCTATAAATGTGAGGAACAACAAAAAATATATTAGCAGCGATATTTACCCATTTTTTAATTTTAAACAGCAAAATAGATGGTTTGTTGAGAATTACTTATAATGATATATAATGGTAATAATAATTTATATAGGGTTGAGCTCAGGAATCATTGTGAAGATTTTAATGGTTGATATTCACCAACCAAAAAATATATTTTCTTCTACGGAAAAATCACAAACCAAACAGGTACTTCCTAAGACAATCCCAAAACAAATAAGAACTTTTACTAGTTTAGCTCGCAAAGAAACAACTTATAGAAGGATATTTTACTTAAGAGATAATGTATTACAAAATTTCATTAAGCCCTCCCTGAAAACAATGATTATTACTTAGACATAAGAACACTCTTAAAACATATGACTAAATATATGTGAGAAAACGAGAGATTTATAGAAAATGAGAGAGAGCGGAAATGTGGATCAAAACCTGTTTTTCGATGATTAGAAACAGTAGAGAAACTCTCTATTGATAGGCCATATTATGGTTTAAATTTGGAAATAATCCATGGGCGAAACGAATGCCATAATCGATTAGGCCAATCGATTATTTCACCTCAATAATCGATTGTTCAAGATATAACTGGAAGATGTTGATATATGGTTGTTACCAATCATTAAGAGATTATCCCAATCGATTTTAGACTCAAAAAATTGAAAATACTCGATTAGATGATTAGGGTTAATTGGTTATCCAGTTGTAAAAAGCCCTCCAATTGACCTGACAATCCTCTAATTAGTTAGTTAGGCCTTAAAAATATTTTCAAGTGGTTTTAACAAATAAAGAGAGACTTCTCATATATTTTTAGTGTGATTTTGCCATAGTATTTCCGGAAGTACCTTTGCGTCTTTCGAGGCACTAGCCATTCAAACAGACTCAATCATGCAAGCTTTCACTCTTTTCCTCTTTCACAAATATGAAGCTTAAATTCTTGGCATCTTTATCTTTTAATTTAGGATCACACGTGAACTTTTAGTCTTATAGCTTGACGAGACTTGAGATATATTTAAGCTGATTGCCATTATTAGAGAGTTGAGAGGATAAACCATTGGAGAACCTTGAAATACAAGTCTTCACTTGAATATCGTTTGACCACAATGTTAACTTCATTCAAGAGTATAGCTTTATAAAGTATCTTGAGCATATTTGACATCTTGGGTTATCTTCAACAGATAAGGACTTCACCATATATTATATTTGATATCAGGTGTTGCTATCATCAAATCCAAACAACCAATAAGTTGATTGCAATTTTGCTATCAACAAGCTCCACCATCTTGGATCATCCTGCTAATAACTGCAAGCACATAGATTCACAACTCTAACAAGATCAACATTAGATAAGATGATCCAAACTATAAATACTATTGTTGAATTATAAAAACATAAGGTAAGAGAAACATTGAAAAGGATGAGTAATTGTTGAGTGGTTGGGCCAGACAACATACCTATTGGAGTTTGAAAAGTCTTGAAGATATAAGCATTGAGTGGCTCACCAAAATTTTCAACGAACTTATAAGGTAAAAGAAATGGGTGATTAATAGAGAATAATCACTTTAGTTTGAATCAATACGATCAAGGGGGATATACAAAATTGTGAAAATGATAGGGGATTAAACTTATGATTCATACCATGAAGTTATGAGAAAGAGTGATTGAATGCATAATTCAAAAAAAGACTCAAGTTACTGATAATCAATTTGGTTTCATGGTTGGGAGGTCGACCTTGGAAGAAATCCACTTAATACGACGTATGATTGAACAATATCATATAGATCAAGAAGACTTTCACTTAATTTCCATTTATTTGGATAAGGCGTATGATATATGACTGAGAGAGATTTTTCGGAAATTCGTTGAGAAGGATTAACAATACTTGAATGAGTTTCTTCATTAGAAGGTAAGGCAAAATCCTTAATTTTCTTACGGTCTTATTCTTCTTCCATTAACCTTTTGATTCGTTGGAACAAAAGTCGTGCACATGCGTATCTCTCTGGTTCATCTATTGGATCTACTAAAGCTCTGGTATTGCGAGATCTTCGTATCCCTAAACAACGGTGCCAAAAACTTGATGGGTGTAATCCAATAGTATACGGAGTGTATCAGAGTAATATAAAATCTTTTCGAACCTACAGAGACTAAACAATCAATCTATCGTTTACTATTGATACAGTATTTATCTAAAGCGATCGCTAGAAGGTTTGTAATAAGCAGAACAAAATAAAATAATAAGTTTGGAATAAATTTGGAACAATAATGCTAGAATATGGATTTCATCAATCAATAGTACTCTTATTATTTCAAAATAGGATTACTTATTGGGCAATATTTTCTACCTTGAAAAAGAATTAATTGAACAGAAATTTTCACTTCCACGTATTTGGAACCAGATTTTACTCTCTAATATTTGTCGGGGCTATCATATTTCCCAATTTCGTTTGCGTTAAAGTAGTAAATCCTTTTTTAAGAAATTAGATCTTTTACTTAGTTGAGAAGTAGTTTTGATTTGAAAGTTTAACTTAAAAGGGTTTCTGGCTTTCGCTCGGATAACCATATCCTAAACCTATAAATGTGTCCACAAATAGTTTTAAAATCACTTTCTAGAAATATTAAACTTTCCTAATTAAGTAACAAAGTGCTTATGCAGTGTTTATTAACCAAAAGCAAATTAATTTTAGTCAGAAGTATCGGAGAACTTTTGTTCTTACCCGACGTGTTCACGACTTTACTTTCGTAATAGACGAACAGATTAAATTTAGAAAAATTGTATAAAAACCAAAACAGCCCATAGTATCAATCCTAAGAAATAAAAAAGAGTATCGTCGAATCGACAGTCCTCACATTCCAGCACTAATAAATTAGTTGAACATAATTATGGTAAAAGTAAAAGTGTTTGTTTGAAAGATGGAATTAAACATGTTGAGCGATAAATAAGAACGTGCGATAAAATAAACGTGCAAATAAAGTAAAACAAACAGAGTATATATAAATGATTTTAAATTAAATAAGAACCTACTCCAAGCGGAGGCTTCAATCTGGTACAATTGAAATAAACTTCGACGGAACGTAAATGCGGGAAATGAACTTCGACAGAATATAATTGGCAGAAATAAAATTCTTCAAAGTAAATGTTCTCCAAACCTGAAAACAATAACAATGTGATAACCCTCTAGTGCGAAGAATTAAAGCCTTTTGAATTTGAATGTATGCCTAAGTTGTACTAAGTTTGGATCCTTGCTACACTAAACTGCTATGTAATGGATGCTAACTTCGTGTGAGAGATTGTAGGGAGAAAATGGGGTGAGTGGAAGACCATGCCAAACCCTTTTCTAACTGCTGCGAAAAATAAAATATGGCGAACACCATCCCCTTGTGGCGAAATCCACCTTCCTAAAATGAGGGAGACTAGGTCTTTTAACCATTTGTGAGTGGGACACATCATTCCTTATGTGGCCACCTCCATGGCAAACGCTATGTTGGTCTCCTTTAGTGCAATTTCTTCCTTTTTCTCCGTTTTCAAACCAATTTGCTTCGTTTCTTCACATAGGCCTCTCATATGGTCATATACCTGAAAAGCAGACAAAACACTAACATAACAATATAAGTAATAATAAAACAACGATAAAACATGAGAAAATTGAGTCAAACCTATGATGCGCTTAGGTGTTATCATTAGATAATGACTTTCTTGTTCCTCTTTAATATGTATACACAATTATCATAATTACTTCTTATAAAACCATGTTTAAGAATAAGTTCATCAAACTAATTATACCACTACCTTGTGGTTTGTTTGAACGCTTAGAAAGATTTCTTCAACATACATACCTTAGCCATATCTTCTACAAAATCTTTAGGTTGTTTCATGTAGATTATCTTTTCAAGGTCTCCATGTAAAAAAGATGTTTTGACGTCCATCTGTACTGACACAAGATTATATTGATTTACAATTGCCACAAGTACCCTTATAGAATAATGTTTTACCGCGGGTGAAAAAATTTCAATGTAATCAATCCCTTCCACTTGAGTGAAAACCTTCTCTACAAGTCTTGCCTTAAACCTTTGTTCTTCAATTCCTAGAGTACCTTACTTATTCTTGAAAATCCACTGGCATCCAACCACCCTTTGTTTCTTAGTTTGTTTAACAAGCTCCTAAGTATGGTTCTTCATCAATGAATTAATCTCATCATTTACTACCATCAGTCATCTCTGACTATCTTTCCTTTTCAGTACTTCCTTGAAGGTCTTTGACTCTGAGTCTTGCAACCCTTCAACCACATTTAAAGTATAACAAATAAGATCAGCATACCCAAACCTTTGAGGTGGTACAATATGCCTCTTAACTCTATCACGATCCAACTAATAATTAGGAGACATTGTATTTTGCCCTTCAATAGTACTGGAAATATGTGTCTCTACTAACTCCTCGTCTCTAGTCTCACTAGCAGGAATCTCCACCTCAAACCGAGTCTTTTCCATTGTAGTTTATGATTCTTTAACATCCAATTATTTGCACTTTATCCCCATACGTGTCGCATAAAAAGTAATATCCCTGCTTATCATAAATTTTTATCCTCCAAGATCCATCTTCCATAGTTTGTAACATTTCACTCCTTTAGGATAACCAATGAAGACACACTTCATAGCCCTTGCATCAAGTTTATCTTGTTTGATAAGAGCACACGCCAAGGCTCTGAAAATATTCAAATTTGAGTAGTCTATCGGCTTCTTACTTCAAACTTCCATAAATGTCTTGAATTTTATTCCTATTGATGGACAACTATTGATCAAGTAAGTTTCTATAGCAACAAATTCACCCCAAAAACTCTTTGATAACCCAGCTCCCAGCAACATACACCTTACTCTCTCCAAAATGGCTATATTCATGAGTTCTGCTAAGCCATTTTGTTAAGGTGTTCCACCAACGGTTCTATGCCTTTTGATACCATGTTTCTGCATAACTCATTAAACTTTTATGAAACAAACTCCGAGCCATTTTCAGTTCTTAATACATTCACTTTAGTTTTCAATTAATTTTCTATAAAAGTATATCATTCATTAAACTTTTCAAATGTGTCACTTTTATTTTTCAAAATATAGACTCATACTCTTCTAGAGAAATCATCACTAATAGAGAGGAAATAAAATCCACCTCCATGAGTTGCCACCTATGCCAGACCCCGTACATTTGAGTGAACATTCTCAAAAGGTCTAATAGAATTATGCACGCCACTCCCAAACTTCACCATGTGTTTTTTTTTTGCATAGAAATAAATTATCACAAAATTCTAGTTTATTTAATTTTCTCACTCCCTATCAAACCTTGTTTGGCAATTTCAACTAAACCTCTTTCACTGACATGCCCTAACCTCAAATGCCACAACTTAGATTTATGAAGAAGGTCCTTACTAGCTATTGATGTATGACTAATAATAGTGGGACCATCTAAAATATACAACCCACGCATTTTGGATCTTTTAGCCATTATTAATGCACCATGCGAAATTCTTAACGCCGCACATTCAATTCTAGTGCAGTAGCCTAAATCATCAAACATACTTATGGACAACAAATTTCACTTAAGTTTGAGAATATAACTCACATTGCATAGAAGGAACTCACGGTTATCTAACATTTTTAATTTGACCTTACTAATACCATAAAATTTGCAAGCCTTATTGTTTCTAAGTCGAACGACTCCACCTTCTTCCAGCTCCAAAGTTTCAAAATGTTATTTCCTTGGACACATGTGATAAGAACAACCTGAGTCCATAAACTAACCCTTTTCTATTTCAAAACTTGCTAATAATCCCTGAATGTTAAAATCATTTTGGTTTTATTTTCTAAAATTAAAATCCGCAAGAAACCTACAGATTTTTCTGCTGATTTTAACTTTAGGGACTAAAACCAAATAAAATTAAATATCTAAGGACTTTATCTTAAAAAAAAATACAAAGACAAAAAAACAAAAACACGACAACCTACTGGGACTAGAAATTAGTTAAGCCTAATAATAATAATAATAATAACAATAATAATAATAATAATAATAATAATAATAATAATAATCAAGGTCTCAGGTTCGAAACCCGCTGGATTCAAATTGCTTATTAAAAAATAATAATAATAACAGAAGTAGTAATATTAATAGGGCAATGCTAACGAGTGCCCCCAGGGCATTCGTTAAGGATCATTAATTGCAATTTGAATCCATTAATATTCTTAAAAAACAGAGTTTATTAAATGTGTCATTTAAGACAAAAGGTGTTATTTAAGACAAAAAGATTGAAATTTTCTAAACCATAAAAAATTGAGACGTTATAAATTATTATATTTATTGTTGCTGTATATTTCATTTGCAATACCTACTGATTTTTAATTTTAAAAAATACTATTAGTTCTTTTTAAATTATTCTCATATTTGTAATGATAATGATATTGAAATGAGATTGTATTATTTTAATTTTAAATTTCATTTAATTTCACGTGTATAAATTTTGTAGTGTATGAAAGAGAAAAATGAGCGAATGAGTTAATTTGAGTGAATTTAATAGAAGTAATAATAATAATAGTAATAATAATAATAATAATAATAATAATAATAATAGAAGTAATAATAATAATAATAGAAGTAATAATAATAATAATACTAATAATAATAATAATAATAATAATAATAATAATAATAATAATAATAATCATTTTCTTACAAAATTAATTATAATTTGAAATAAAAAAAATACACTACAATTAATACTATTTGTTAAATTTATGATGACAAATATAAAGTGACCACTTTTGTCATGTACGCAATCCAAAGCGGTCTCTATCCTTCTTAATAACTTTTGCCTCCACCGTTACTTATTTTATTTTAATTTTAAAATACTCTCTTTATTAAGTTAATATATTTAAAACATTCAACTAATTATATATATATATATATATATATATATATATATATATATATATATATATATTGAAATTCTCGTATTCAGATTTTAGATGTTCTAATAGATGTCAAGACATTGATCTCTGAACAACACACAATGACAAGGTAAACATGATTTAAAAACAGGACTGGAATAATCGGCTTCTCTATTTCCTTCTTAAGTTGGTAGGAATAATTGATTTGATGTCCCTTGACCCTATTGAACTTACACCACCTTCCCCACTTATATCCCATCACCTTGGTTTTGGGAGAGGGCGGTGTTGAGTTGTTGTGCAGATGGAGTACCTCGCGCCAAATCTATTCTCGACGAATATTCAAAGGCGTAAAACTTTCCGCCGCCTTCCGTACTCTCTTGAACGTAGACTTATCCTTCACGGGGGAGTCGTAATTATTTTTCGTTGAGGGATGAGAGATTTCCACACTGGGGACCGCTTCTTGATGTTGCAATCCTTCTTTTCAACATTGCTTTTCTTGCCTTTGTTGTAGCACTCCGCCCTGATGACTAAGTTAGTCAGTCTGAGTGTCGGCTTTTAGGCGTGGAGTTCATTTAAGTGTCCCTCCTTAAGTCCACTTTGGAATGCCCCCACAAACAATTCTTGGCTCGGAGGGACGA
This sequence comes from Vicia villosa, assembly GCF_029867415.1. NCBI lineage: Eukaryota > Viridiplantae > Streptophyta > Magnoliopsida > Fabales > Fabaceae > Vicia > Vicia villosa. The sequence continues at coordinate 42,736,766 of NC_081180.1, read as the reverse complement.
GCTTGATGGTAGCTTCATTGAAGGGGGCGGGGTAGTCCCTCAGCAATTATGACAGACCTTAGCGAATGTTAAACACATTGGTGGTGGACATCTTCCTATGGTGACTGGCGGCTAACTAGTATACTAGCTTCCTCACTAACTCTTGATAGATTCTAATAGAGGCACATGGGATGCCCATGTACCATCTTAAGGCGGAATCCCAAAGAGTGTTTTGCAACAACTTGCATTTCAGGAAGTCTGACACCATAGGGATCGTTGCATCCATTAAACTTGTCCAATAATGAAGGTTTGAAACCTTCGGGGACAGGGGCTCCCCATATTTCATCTAAGAGTGGTTGAGTATCCAATAGTTCTACCTCTTTCGAAGGTTGACCTTCTATTGACACTATCTAATGTTGTGGACGTCCTCTTCCAGCATCTGGTTATGGTGTCGTAGTTCATCCATGGCGGCGAGCATCTTCTCCATGGAATCAAGGTCGCCAATACTGCTGGTATCCTTGGGCGTAAGGGATGGAGCTCTTCTGTTCACCATGGCTGACAATGGCTAGGTGTAGGAGTTAAGGGTACAATATGAAGGGTAATGGTGATTAAAAGAGGTGGGGCCAGGTTAGTTTTACTAGGGCCCCTTGGTGGGTGCCATTAAACTGGTTAAAAAATATAGGTGTGTATGTTCCCCTTGCAAGGGCAGGGAGAATTAGAGGTCTTAGTAAGTATATAACTCATATTGGTAGTGTTCTGGTCTGGGCCGAGCAGGCCCAACCCTTGTTACCAGCCGAGCAGGCCCAATTCCCTTGGGCCCAATTACTGGACAACAGATAAGGGCTGCCCTTCGCGAAGACTCTGGCCGAGCAGGCCCAAACCTTTGGGCCCACTTACTGGATAACCGTCAAGGAGTTATCCACGCACGAAGACCACGCGTCACGCAGCGAGGGATTCGGTCAACCACATCCGAACCCTACGCTATGATCATCCGGAACGTGAGTCTCCTGCTGACTCAGCCCTAGCATGGGACGTTCTGGCAGTTCCCTAGCACGTGGGCCTCCAGTTGGATTTGGCCCAATTAGGGAACCTTGGCCCAGCGCTGGGGGTTATAAATACCCTCTTTCACTAGAGGGTCAGGTATTCTATTCTTAACTCTAAACTTCATTCTCTGATAGCTACTGACTTAAGCATCGGAGAACCTTGCAGGTACCCTCCCCATCTTGCTCTTCAAGCCAGATATTGCGCCTTGACGATTCTCCTGATCAGGTACGATCAGGTAGTAAGGGTTTGCTCGCGGTGACGAGGAGTCTTGTATGGTAATTGTTTAGGCTGTTTAGGGACCAACTCACATGAGGTAGAGGTCATGCAGACGCCCGGTGCTGCTTGATTGCAGGCGGCTGGTTAGGTTAACAATGATTATGGTTACGGTAACGAGCGTGGTCCCCTTTAATTTGTGGAGAATTTGTAGCACTTAGAGTTTGTCCTTTCTCCTTGAGAGATTGTGTGTGTGTGTGTGTGTGTGTGTGTGTGTGTGTGTGTGTGTGTGTGTGTGTGTGTGTAGGGGGCATATCAAGTGAGAGCATTTTTAAATGAGAGATGAGAGGAAGAAATATCAACCATTGGATTCATCAAGAAAGAGAAATTAATAGTCTCATTAATGTAGTAACATTCTCTCTCTTGATGAATCCAATGGTTGATATTTCTTCCTCTCATCTCTCATTTAAAAATGCTCTCACTTGATATGCTCTATATATATATATATATATATATATATATATATATATATATACACACACATGAGTTTTTAGCATATAGGGATTTTCCCCCTTTTATGTGGTCTTAACCGATCTCTTCTTACTATAGGAGATTATTGACTGTCTATCTTGTAGGAGTCAGTAGAAACTCTTTCTTACTTGCCTCCCACGTTCGAAGAGCCCTTGAGGCGAGTCCCTTAGATCCCGTCAGAGCTGCACAATTTTTGGACGAGGTAGCCCTAATTTAAAATTTTACCAAACATAACACTTTTATATATATATATATATATATATATATATATATATATATATATATATATATATATATATATATATATATATATATATATATATATATATATATATATATATATATATATCAACTTACTCTAAGAGTAAGTTTTGTTAAATTACTCCAGAAAGGCATAAAAAAGTCAAAATACAATAAAAACAATAGTTTATGAGTATCTCACATTGAAGAATATTATAAATAAAATACTCATAAAAAACACATATGATAAGAAAAATAATCGTTCATATAAAATTACTCTTAATATTCAATTAAAAATCAAATTGTTTACATAAGTTTTAAAAGAATGTATTGTGTTCCATATAAAAAGCAATGTAAACTTGTTAAATAATAATAATAAAAAAATAAAAGTATTTATATCAAGAAAGTGGTTTTTTAAGAAAAAGTACGCGAAGAAGGAGAGCGTTTCTTATATATCAAAAGTGCCTTTTTCCTTTCTAGACTATTTGTATTCACCCATACAGAAAGTCAAGAATAAATAGAAGGATACATAATTGCAGTGAAAAAGGTGCGACAATGGTTACTTATCACAATCTTCTTCTCATTCTTTCATTTTTGTGAGTATGTTTTACTTTATTTCTCAATCTTTATCTCTCAAAAGTTTTAAATTTCTTCATCTTTTTCTATCACGTGAATATGTTTAGCTTCATACATGTTTTGGGTTATTTCTATGTAAGTTCATAATCAGCATTTTATATATATATATATATATATATATATATATATATATATATATATATATATATATATATGGTTTAGATTATTTTTATGTAATTTCACATGGTATATATATTGTTTATATATATATATATATATATATATATATATATATATATATATATATATATATATATATATATATATATATATATATATATATATATATATATATATATATATATATGGTTTAGATTATTTTTATGTAATTTCACATGGTATATATATTGTTTAGGTAATTGTTATGTAAGTTTTAAACGTACTTGTATACATATGTTGTTTAAGTCATGTTTAAACCTCATTTATAACAATGTAAAAAATTATTTAAGCATGTTTAAGTTATGTTAAGATCTTATTATTTCTTGTCAGACTCATCTCAAACAATTTTGAGGCATTCTAATTTTTAGAGTTAAACCCTTGATAAAAAGATTCATTGTCAAAGTCAAACTACTCCAATTGCAACAAGTGTCAATTTACAACGATATAAAAATATAAACTTATTTTGAAAATGTTATTATTCCGTGCTATAATCCTGAATAGATAAAAGGCTGAAGATTAGAAAATGTTATTATTCCGTGCTATAATCCTGAATAGATAAAAGGCTGAAGATTACTATAACGCGAAGGATTTCAAGATGATAGTTGTGGTTTTCAAGTGAATAGGGGGTACCTGCAAAATTTTAGTCGTCCAGTGCTCAAGTCAGTGTTTAAATGAAGTGAAAATTTGCAAGCGTGTGCAAGAATAATACACGATTTTTCCATCATGAAGTGTGGGAAATTATTGTATGTAATCAAGAAACGAGGTGATGGAAGAGGATATGCTACTATGTGATATCAAAGAGTTAAGGTCCATTTGAAGGAATGGAAGTAACAATTGAAAATAAACAATAAAAACCAAGGGAGTTGCTTAATACACCATATATATTTCTCTGAAAAATACCTCTTTGTCACGTTATCTTCCAAAGGTACTTGGAGTTTTTTTCATCAAATTATGCAGGGTTTTTTTAAAAATATTTAACATTTCATGCGGATGCACATGTAGTATTTTTGCATGTATTAGTATTAGAAGTTCAAAATGGTACATAGTGCGTTCCAAAGTTAACTTTCAGACATATGGATTTTCTGCGGATTTTACTCTATAATTTACTGTGGATTTTTATTTCGCATCAAATTTTACAAAAATACCTGAAGTTTACCATTTCCTACAAATATGTTTAGGATTTCTTCCGCAGGTAATACTATTTGGATACTAAACCTCGGAAAAAACCTCATTAGTCATTTTCCGAAGATAATAGTATATGAAAATTAACTTCTGAAAAAAGATATTTTTAATACACATATAGAATATTAGAGAAATATTTAGAGTACAATGAGCAACCTCCAAAACTAAGTTGAGATATAATCTTTCATCTAAAAGAGTTTTCGAATACTTTTCTTGTGTCTATTTAATCCTCTATCATCTTCACCTTTAAATTTACATCTTTCAATATATTTTATATTTTTTACTATTAAATTGACACAGTCGAAATTACGAAGGAATAGCAAGCGCTAAACTTATAATGGGAACCCATGATTGCAAATGCAAAACTTGTTAGATAAAGTGAATTTTATCATATTAAAAGATGATCTTTAACTCATGTCAAAAGTGTTTAAATACATAAGCAAAGATATCTTAATGTGCTTTTAATCCAAAACATAAATAAAATAGAAAAAAGAATCTCGAATGACTTTTAATCCAAAACAGAAATAAAATAGAAAATTGTAGAAAATATTAAAATATTGTTTTTGGGCCTAAAACAACTCGAATGGCTTAAAAATAAACTTTAATGGACTTTTATTGGTGCTTTACCCTACTGCACACCGCTAGGGTTGCTACTCTCATTATTATCAGGGTTGGAATCCCTAGTTATTGCACTCTTTTCCTTATTGCATGTTGATTCAAAGTTATTTTGTGACGAATACCTAAAATATGAGAAATTTTTAGGAAATTTCTTCATTATTTATGCCTTTAATGCTAGACTAGATGCCTCAGCTATGGTCCAGACAATTTGTAAGCCCATACTCTCCTGCAAGGATCCCCTTAGGACACTAATGTATCGAGCTACCTTTTAAATCTCTGATTTTCTCAATTCATTACGCTCAGAGAAACGCATGCACTCAGTTGTGTATTCAGTCATATTTCTATTACCCTGAACACACTCTATATACATCTTATAAAATATTTACTCATAATCATCCTTCGGTAAAAACTGCTCCAACATCAATTGTTTCATTCTTCGCCAAGTTCTTACCGATCCCTTCATTTGCCTCTTGTTAGAACAAGATTTGTTTTGATCAATTATCTTAGTTTTGATGATAACAATAATATGAATTTTGCTTAAGATAATATGGTACTCTAATCCAATGCAATTTCCCTTTCAGGAAATATATAAAGAGTACGCATAATTCAGCGCTCAGAAGCTTTGTCTCAAAGGGTTCAGCATGCAACATCAGAACATGGTCTGGCAAGACATCAGAAGATGGTCGAAGCAGAATCAGAACATGGATCTATGGAAGCATCAGAAGAACAAGAGAACAGAAGCACTGAAGTTCTGATGGTATCACGCTCAGAAGCACTTCAAGGTCAGAAGATCAGAAGATGCTATGCACCAAGCTGTTTGACTCTGATGATATTCAAACGTTGTATTCACAAACATCAGATCAGAAGAAAGTACAAGTGGCAAGCTACGCTGACTGACAAAAGGAACGTTAAAAGCTATTAAAGGCTACGTCAGTAGACACAGCGTGAACAAGGCTCGAGGTAGTTGACAAAAGCGTATAACATTAAATGCGATGCTGTACGGAACACGCAAAGCATTAAATGCACTCAACGGTCATCTTCTCCAACGCCTATAAATATGAAGTTCTGATGAGAAGCAAGGTTAACGATTCTGCACCAAAACAACTCATATCAAACTTGCTGAAACGCTGTTCAAATCTAAACTCAGAATCTTCATCTTCATCAAAGCTCACTACATTGCTTTTGTAATATTTTAGTGAGATTAAGCTTAAACGATTAAGAGAAATATCACAGTTGTGATTATCGCTTTTAAGAAGCAATTGTAATACTCTTAGATTGATTACATTAAGTTGTAAGGAACTAGAGTGATCGTGTGGATCAGAATACTCTAGGAAGTCTTAGGAGTGAACTAAGCAGATTGTAACTAGAGTGATCGTGTGGATCAGTAGACTCTAGAAAAGTCTTAGAGGGTATCTAAGCAGTTGTTCCTGGAGTGATCAGTGTGTGATCAGAAGACTCTGGAAGACTTAGTTGCTGACTAAGTGGAAAACCATTGTAATCCGTGCGATTAGTGGATTAAATCCTCAGTTGAGGTAAATCATCTCTGCGGGGGTGGACTGGAGTAGTTTAGTTAACAACGAACCAGGATAAAAATAACTGTGCATTTTATTTTTATCTGTCAAGTTTTTAAAGCTACACTTATTCAAACCCCCCCTTTCTAAGTGTTTTTCTATCCTTCAATTGGTATCAGAGCTTCGGTTCTAAGGTGCAAGCACTTAACCGTGTTTAGAAAAGATTCAGGAAGAGAAAAACGCTTCAGTAAAAGATGGTTGATGAAAGTGAAAAGTCTACACCTGCATCTACATCTGGCTCTGCTGAGCAATACAATGGTTATACTAGACCGCCGGTATTTGATGGTGAAAACTTTGAATATTGGAAAGATAAACTGGAAAGTTACTTTCTTGGTCTAGATGGTGATCTATGGGATCTTCTGATGGATGGTTACAAACATCCTGTAAATGCCAGAGGCGTAAAGCTGACAAGGCAAGAAATGAATGATGTTCAGAAAAAGCTTTTCAGGAATCATCATAAATGCAGAACTGTTTTGCTGAATGCTATCTCTCATGCTGAGTATGAGAAGATATCTAACAGGGAAACGGCCTATGACATATATGAGTCCTTGAAAATGACTCATGAAGGAAATGCTCAAGTCAAGGAGACTAAAGCTCTAGCTTTAATCCAGAAGTATGAAGCCTTCAAGATGGAGGATGATGAAGACATTGAAAAGATGTTTTCAAGATTTCAAACTCTTACTGCTGGATTGAGAGTTCTTGACAAGGGATACACCAAGGCTGATCACGTAAAGAAGATCATCAGAAGCTTACCCAGAAGATGGGGTCCTATGGTGACTGCATTCAAGATTGCAAAGGATCTGAATGAAGTTTCTCTGGAAGAGCTTATCAGTGCCTTGAGAAGTCATGAAATAGAGCTGGACGCAAATGAGCCTCAAAAGAAAGGTAAGTCTATTGCATTAAAAATCCAATATCAAGAAATGCACTAACGCTTTTCAGGCTAGAGAAGAAGATCCTGAAGAATCAGAATCTGAAGAAGAAGATGAACTGTCCCTGATCTCCAGAAGGCTAAATCAACTCTGGAAGACCAAGCAAAGGAAGTTCAGAGGCTTCAGAAGTTCAAAGAAATTTGAACGTGGAGAATCTTCTGATGACAGAAGATTTGACAAGAAGAAAGTCATGTGCTATGAATGCAATGAGCCTGGACACTTCAAGAATGAATGTCCAAATCTTCAGAAGGAAAATCCCAAGAAGAAGTTTCATAAGAAGAAAGGTCTTATGGCAACCTGGGATGAGTCAGAAGATGATTCAGACTCTGAAGACGAGCAGGCTAACTGTGCGCTGATGGCGACAGAAGATGACGGATCAGAATCTACATCAGAATCAGATTCTGAAGAGGTATTTTCAGAACTTACTAGAGATGAGTTAGTTTCCGGTCTAACTGAACTTCTGGAACTCAAGTCTCAGATTAGTCTCAAATACAAAAAGCTGAAAAAGCTATTTGAATTTGAAACAAAAAAGCTTGAGTTGGAGAATTCTGAATTAAAAGAAAAACTTTTAAAATTATCCAATAATGTTGGATCTCCTTCTGATTCAGAAAAATCCATTCCCAGTCTAAACCATATTCTGAAAGAATATGATTTAAGTTTCAGGAAGTTCTTATCTAGAAGTATTGGCAGAAGTCAGCTAGCTTCTATGATATATGCTGTGTCTGGAAACAAAAGAGTTGGCATTGGTTTTGAGGGTGAAACCCCATACAAACTTGAACCTGTCGATAAAATGAAACTCACATACAAGCCATTGTATGATCAGTTCAAGTATGGCCACTCCCATGATATTAGGCACACTTCACATGCTCAAAGTTTTCACATTGCACACACCAAAAAGCATGTGACACAACCTAGGAAATATCATGAAACTCACATTAAAAATTATCATGCTGTTCCTCCTATTGCTTACAATGTTAAACCCAAGTTCAATCAGAACTTGAGAAAATCTAACAAGAAAGGACCCAAGAAAATGTGGGTACCTAAGGATAAGATTATTCCTATTGCAGATATCCTTGACTGCAAAAAGGACAAAGCACAAGATGTCATGGTACCTGGACTCTGGATGCTCACGACACATGACAGGAAGAAGGTCTATGTTCCAAGACCTGGTGCTTAAGTCTGGAGGAGAAGTCAAGTTTGGAGGAGATCAGAAGGGCAAGATAATTGGCTCTGGAACTATAAAGTCTGGTAACTCTCCTTCCATCTCTAATGTACTTCTTGTAGAAGGATTAACACATAACCTCTTATCTATCAGTCAATTGAGTGACAATGGTTATGATATAATCTTTAATCAAGAGTCTTGCAAGGCTGTAAATCAGAAGGATGGCTCAATCCTATTTACAGGCAAGAGGAAGAACAACATTTATAAGACAGATCTGCAAGATCTTATGAGTCAGAAGGTGACTTGTCTTATGTCTGTTTCTGAAGAGCAGTGGGTCTGGCACAGAAGATTAGGTCATGCTAGTTTGAGAAAGATTTCTCAGATTAACAAACTGAATCTGGTCAGAGGACTCCCGAATCTGAAATTCAAATCAGATGCTCTTTGTGAAGCATGTCAGAAGGGCAAGTTCTCCAAACCTGCATTCAAGTCCAAGAATGTTGTGTCTACCTCAAGGCCATTAGAACTCTTGCACATTGATCTGTTTGGCCCAGTCAAAACAGCATCTGTCAGAGGGAAGAAATATGGATTAGTCATCGTAGATGATTATAGCCGCTGGACATGGGTGAAATTCTTAAAACACAAGGATGAGACTCATTCAGTGTTCTTTGATTTCTGCATTCAGATTCAATCTGAAAAAGAGTGTAAAATCATAAAGGTCAGAAGTGATCATGGTGGTGAATTTGAGAACAGATCCTTTGAAGAATTCTTCAAAGAAAATGGTATTGCCCATGATTTCTCTTGTCCTAGAACTCCACAGCAAAATGGGGTTGTAGAACGAAAGAATAGGACTCTGCAAGAAATGGCCAGAACCATGATCAATGAAACCAATATGGCTAAGCATTTCTGGGCAGAAGCAATAAACACTGCATGCTATATTCAGAATAGAATCTCTATCAGACCTATTCTAAATAAGACTCCCTATGAATTGTGGAAGAATAGAAAGCCCAACATTTCATATTTCCATCCTTTTGGATGTGTATGCTTTATTCTGAACACTAAAGTGTTAGGAGTGAATTAATGGTAATTTCATGTGTTAATATAAGTGATTTATTCTCTAAATAAATGCAAAATTTTGATAGATCCATAGGTTTTTAGTAAGAATTGAACTGAAAAGGTTTAGTTCGTGTTTAAAGCAAATCGAATCACTTGTGGGTACTATTGTTACAGGTTTGAAGCCAAATTGAAGCTTGAGAAGAACATGAGGAGGAAAGGAAGTTGGAAGAGCAAAAAGGCAAGAGAAAGAGTTGAGTTTTGCAAAGGGCGCGCCGCGGAAGTTCAGTGAGGCGCCGCGCCAAAGTCTCTGTTTTTGATCGCGCCGCGCCAGCCCGATGCCGCGCCGCGGCCTCGGCGTAAAAAGCCCAAAGTTTCTATTTAAAAGCCCTAGCTTCCAAGTGAAAAAGAGAGTTGTGTTGTGCGAAATTAGGAGAGCATTCTGAAGGTGCAGCCACAATCATCAATTGAAGACCAATTCTCTATCAAGCGAAGACATTCCTTTGATGAAGATGAATTCTTCCATTAATCCTTGTGTGTTCTTCATGTCTATGGAGAGCTAAATCCCTCTTGTTGAATCTAAGGTAGTAGTTAATCTATGAATATACAATACCATTAGTTAATTCCTGTGAACAATTATTTGAATTCATTATCAATAAGTAATCTTGCCTTTATTATTAAATTATCGTTTAATCTTTGATCGAAAGAAAGGATTTAACTTTTGCCCTAGGTTACTATATTGATTCAATACCAATCCGCAGAGATGGGATTGAGATTGGGTTTTCATAATTATCGTTCTTAATTACTGTTATCGTTATTGATATTTGGAGAGATCGAATCTCGTACCGGTAAAAGCTATCTAGTTTGATTTGCAGAGATGGAATCTTATTTGAGGATAAGTGAAGATAATGATTCATAAAGTTGTTCAATTGGGAATTAAGTGATAATTGTATAGGAATAGATTGATGAACCCTAAAGATTCAACATACTTCTCTAATTGTTAAACCACAATTCATTATTTGCATTTAGTTTATTTGTTTACTTTTGATAATATTAGATTATAAATCAAACAAACCTAATTTTCCTAACTCAAAATAAACAACTATAGAAAGGCAGTGATATTAACCAATCCCTGTGGATACGATATATTACCGAAAATATTTACCCACAAATACTTTCAACAAATTGGCGCCGTTGCCGGGGATTGGTGTCAATATTGCACGCATTGCAATAGTTTTTTATTTTGAGTTATTTCCTTATTTTTAGTTATATTATTTTTAGTTATTTACTTATTTTTAGATTTTTTGTTTAGTTACTTATTTTTAGATTTTTTGTTTAATTACTTAATTTTAGATTTTTTTTTTTTTTTTTTTGTTTAGTTCCTTAATTTTAGATTTTTAGTTTAGTTCCTTTATTTTAGAATTTTTGTTTAGTTCCTAAATTTTAGATTTTTAGTTTAGTCCCTTATTTTAGATTTTTAGTTAATTACCTTATTTTAGATTTTGTTATTGCAATAGTCTTTTAATTTTGATTTTTGTATAATTTTTTCTATCTTGTTATTTCACTTGTTTGCTAGTCTTGTAGATGTTTGTTTCTCAGAATGTTTGACCCACATATAAATGACGCGATTCATGCTCAAAACGAGATCCTTTTTCAACAAATGGAGTATCTCCTTCAAAGTGTGTCACAGTTCACACCTCAAGTTAATGAGTTTTATGATAGCGGATGGGGCACACCGGAAGATACGATGGAGTATCATATGGCTAACCATGATTATCATCAAACAGGATTCTGTCCACCAGTGCAAGAAGAAGAAGTGAATTACATGAATAATAACCAAGGACAAAGGCCGTATCAATATCAAAATCAGCCATACCAACAAGGCTATCCGCCAAGATATAACAATCAAGGGTACCAACAAAGGCCACCGAATCAAGGGTATCAACAACAAGCCTTTCAACCTTACACTCAATCATCGCCACAACAACAAGGAGGACAATCTAAGTTGGAAGAGATCATGAATCAGTACATACAAATGTCAATGGCAAATCAACAACAAGGGCTTTCACAGTATAATCAAGGTTATCAAAGTGGACCCTCTGAGTTAGAGGAAACCATGAATCAATTCATGCAACTCTCTTCAACCATTCAACAGAACCGAGAAATTCGAGATGCTCAACTTGCCAAATTCTTAACCGAGCAAAACGTAAGTCAAGTCTCAACTGTTCAAAACCCTACGACTTATGTAGAAACTTGCAATGCTACTTCTGTAAGGAGTGTAAAAGTGATTGGTGAGGATGATGGAAAGAAGAGATTGGAGGAGGAAGTTGATGACAAAGAAGATGTTGTTGAAAAGGATAACATAGAGTATGGAAACATCAAGAAAAATATAGAAGTTGAGTATGAGTTCTCAATGAAGCTACCTTATCCAAGACCGCCTAAAAAAGTAGATGATGTGTTAGTCGAAGGAACAAAAAAGGAGGATATAATCAAAGAAGTCATGAATGAGTTAGAAACTTCAAAAGTTGAAACTTTTTCAAAAGAGAATAGGGTGGACTTAGAGTTGAAGAAGAGTAGTAATGCAAATGAGCATAAACTCTCATTGGAGTTACTTCCTCCACAAGTTCCTAATAAAGAAGGGAAGGAGATTCATTGCTTTCGACCAATGGAAATGTTTAGCCGTTTGCAAACCCCCATTCCATTTTTAGAAGGTTTAGAGTTAAAGCCAACATTTGTCAAGGATAGGTTCTCACAGAAGAAGAAATTAACAGATAAGGAGGTTATCTATCTTGAAGAGAGGACAAAACAAAGGAAGGAAGAGAGATCGCGGGTTGAAGTGGTAAGAATTAAGGATGAAGAAACCAAACAAGCAAACATGAAATACTTTTGGGGCTTCACATTGGTAAGAAAAGTACCAAGGAAAAGAGACATTGGTTGATGATTCAACCATGAACCGTCGAGCCATGCGACGTTAAACGAAGCACTTTGTGGGAGGTAACCCACACTTCTAATGTTTTGTTTTGTTTAATTTTTATTTCAGGAAATAATCAGGGAACCCGTCTAGTGAAAGCTAGGAGGCAGCAATTGATATTGCGTTACTCTCTGTAAGTCACCCTCTCGGATTTGTTACGAAACATTGAGGTCAATGTTTAGTTCAAGTTTGGGGGGTGGAGTATTTATTTTTGAATTGTTCAAAGTTTCTAGTTTCTGTTTTTTTTATTATGTACTCCCAGTTAGAGTAAGTAGTCCCATAACAAAACGAGAATCTCAAGCGAAGTATCAACAATGAAGCAACATGTATGAAAGTGGTAGGAAGTGAATGTTCAAAATTTTTCAGTTTCACTCTCTTTTTCAATAAAAGTAACAAAGCAGGTATGAATTTTTGAACTCAAATTCTTAATGTGTGCATGAAATTTAGGTTGTTAGTAAATACTGTCAGAAGTTCTTTATGGTACACTATTTTATTGGATCAGCTTAGCCTTAACCATTGTGAGGAAAGCTTTCCATTGTTTACTATATGCAGGAGACCATCAATTATTTTGACTTGTTCGTATCATGCTAAACCGGTTGTTGCATCGTCTGTGGAAATCTGTGGAAGTGATTTAGGCAATTGTTTGAATTTGAGAGTTCTTTGAGCCGACTCCACCGTAAAAATTATTTTCTTCTGTGAGAGTGTGATCCTTTGCTAACCATTCTTTGAGCCTGAGGTCAAGGTAAGCATCATAATATGCACCAAGGAAAATACCTGGTGAGTTTTGATCTCAATAAAAAGTTTTGTTTTAGACCATCAACCATAAAATTTGGTGATGTGTTTTCTCTTTGACCTTTTTAGAAAGTAGGGGAGCATTCATATAATCTGAATACAGGTTGATCTCCAAGTTGGGGAGAGTCACATTCAAAAGAAGAGTAAGTACTTATGGTAATCAGTGAAAGATAAAAGAAGTCGTAGCTTGAAAAAAAAAAGAGAAGTAACAACGTTAGAATATAACGGTTGCTGAAAAAAAGTGAAAAAGAAAAACCAAGCTACGAATGAAAAAAGATGGACAGGTAAAGGAAGTAGAGTTTTAGAGAAAAAGAAATAAGTTATGAATTGGATGCTTCCCTATATTAGGAACAACCCTTGATTATCTTCTTCTCTTTGAATCTAAACCACATTACAACCATAGAAAGACCTTCTGATTCTAAGATTCCACAAGACTTGATGCGAGCAATTTGGTGAACGTATGATATGGATCTTTGTTGATTTAATTGTTTGGATGAGTGTTTAACCCCTCTTTTATTCATCATACTTTTTGATGAGAGTGATTAGTGCTGATTCAATTACAATTGTGTAGTGTTTTGAACTTCTGGAGGTAATTTGCTTTCAACGTTTGTTTCATGTGTATATTCTGAGTTTGCAGGTAGAAGAGGAGTATTTGACTTAGTTACTGGATTGAACCACTTGAGAAAAACTTTTTTGAAAAACTTGTTGCATGATTGTGGGTATGTTTTGTTGGAGGTAAGTAATTTTGTTTAGGGACAAACAAAGCTCTAAGTTGGGGAGAGTTTGTTAGGAGTGAATTAATGGTAATTTCATGTGTTAATATAAGTGATTTATTCTCTAAATAAATGCAAAATTTTGATAGATCCATAGGTTTTTAGTAAGAATTGAACTGAAAAGGTTTAGTTCGTGTTTAAAGCAAATCGAATCACTTGTGGGTACTATTGTTACAGGTTTGAAGCCAAATTGAAGCTTGAGAAGAACATGAGGAGGAAAGGAAGTTGGAAGAGCAAAAAGGCAAGAGAAAGAGTTGAGTTTTGCAAAGGGCGCGCCGCGGAAGTTCAGTGAGGCGCCGCGCCAAAGTCTCTGTTTTTGATCGCGCCGCGCCAGCCCGATGCCGCGCCGCGGCCTCGGCGTAAAAAGCCCAAAGTTTCTATTTAAAAGCCCTAGCTTCCAAGTGAAAAAGAGAGTTGTGTTGTGCGAAATTAGGAGAGCATTCTGAAGGTGCAGCCACAATCATCAATTGAAGACCAATTCTCTATCAAGCGAAGACATTCCTTTGATGAAGATGAATTCTTCCATTAATCCTTGTGTGTTCTTCATGTCTATGGAGAGCTAAATCCCTCTTGTTGAATCTAAGGTAGTAGTTAATCTATGAATATACAATACCATTAGTTAATTCCTGTGAACAATTATTTGAATTCATTATCAATAAGTAATCTTGCCTTTATTATTAAATTATCGTTTAATCTTTGATCGAAAGAAAGGATTTAACTTTTGCCCTAGGTTACTATATTGATTCAATACCAATCCGCAGAGATGGGATTGAGATTGGGTTTTCATAATTATCGTTCTTAATTACTGTTATCGTTATTGATATTTGGAGAGATCGAATCTCGTACCGGTAAAAGCTATCTAGTTTGATTTGCAGAGATGGAATCTTATTTGAGGATAAGTGAAGATAATGATTCATAAAGTTGTTCAATTGGGAATTAAGTGATAATTGTATAGGAATAGATTGATGAACCCTAAAGATTCAACATACTTCTCTAATTGTTAAACCACAATTCATTATTTGCATTTAGTTTATTTGTTTACTTTTGATAATATTAGATTATAAATCAAACAAACCTAATTTTCCTAACTCAAAATAAACAACTATAGAAAGGCAGTGATATTAACCAATCCCTGTGGATACGATATATTACCGAAAATATTTACCCACAAATACTTTCAACATAAAGATCATCTTGGTAAGTTTGATTCCAAAGCACAAAAATGTTTCCTTCTTGGATATTCTGAACGCTCAAAAGGCTACAGAGTATACAATACTGAAACATTGATTGTAGAAGAATCAATCAATATCAGGTTTGATGATAAGCTTGGTTCTGAAAAACCAAAGCAGTTTGATCATTTTGCAGATTGTGATATTGATATATCAGAAGTTGTTGAGCCAAGAAGCAACGCATCAGAAGCAGAGCTTCTCAGAAGCAAAGAATCTGAAGATCAAGTATCAGCTTCTCTGGAGGATCTAAGCATTTCTGAAGAACCATCTGTCAGAAGATCATCCAGACTCATCTCTGGTCATTCAGAAGATGTCATTCTTGGAAAGAAGGATGATCCAATCAGAACAAGAGCATTCCTTAAGAACAATGCAGATTGTCAATTAGGTCTTGTATCTTTGATCGAGCCAACTTCTGTTGATCATGCTCTAGAAGATCCAGACTGGATAATTGCTATGCAAGAAGAACTGAATCAGTTTACAAGGAATGATGTTTGGGATCTTGTTCCTAGACCAGATGGATTCAATATAATCGGTACAAAATGGGTCTTCAGAAACAAGCTCAGTGAGAAAGGTGAAGTGGTAAGGAACAAAGCCAGACTGGTGGCTCAGGGTTATAGTCAGCAAGAAGGGATTGATTATACAGAAACCTTTGCACCAGTGGCCAGGTTAGAATCTATTCGTCTATTAATTTCATTTGCCACTCAACATAACATCACTCTTTATCAGATGGATGTTAAGAGTGCCTTCTTAAATGGTTATATAGATGAAGAAGTTTATGTCCATCAACCTCCTGGTTTTGAAGACTCTATGTCTCCTAATCATGTTTTTAAACTTAAGAAATCATTGTATGGATTGAAACAGGCTCCCAGAGCTTGGTATGAACGCTTAAGTTCTTTCCTTCTGGATAATGGTTTCACTAGAGGAAAAGTGGACACTACTCTCTTTTGTAAAACTTTTAAAAGGGATATTTTAATTTGTCAAATATATGTAGATGATATTATTTTTGGAACATCTAATGCTACACTTGGAAAGGAGTTTGCTGAGTCTATGCAGGCTGAGTTTGAAATGAGCATGATGGGAGAACTCAAGTATTTCCTTGGAATACAAATAAATCAGACATCAGAAGGAACGTATGTTCACCAAACCAAGTATGTGAAGGAACTTCTGAAAAAGTTTAATCTTCTAGACTGCAAAGAAGCCAAAACTCCTATGCATCCAACATGCATTCTAGGTAAGGATGAGGTAAGTAAGAAGGTAGATCAGAAGTTATACAGAGGTATGATTGGATCTCTTCTATATTTGACTGCTTCTAGACCTGACATTCTGTTCAGTGTTTGTTTGTGTGCTAGATTCCAATCAGATCCTAGAGAATCTCATTTAACTGCTGTTAAGAGAATTCTAAGGTATCTGAAAGGTACTACTAATGTTGGCTTAGTTTACAGAAAATCTAAAGAATACAACTTAGTAGGATTCTGCGATGCTGACTATGCTGGAGACAGAATTGAAAGAAAAAGTACTTCAGGAAGTTGCCAATTTCTTGGAAGTCATTTGATCTCTTGGTATAGTAAGAAGCAAGCAACTATTGCTCTTTCAACAACAGAAGCAGAATATGTCGCTGCTGCTGGTTGTAGTACACAGATGCTCTGGATGAAGAGTCAGTTAGAAGATTATCAGATATTTGAGAGTAACATTCCTATATTCTGTGATAATACTTCTGCTATATGTTTATCTAAGAATCCTATTCTTCATTCAAAAGCTAAACATATTGAGATTAAACATCATTTCATAAGGGACTATGTTCAGAAGGGTGTTATATCTTTAAACTTTGTTGATACAGACCATCAATGGGCTGATATTTTTACAAAACCCCTGGCTGAAGATAGGTTTAAGTTCATTCTGAAGAACATCAGTATGGATTTATGCCCAGAATGAGAAGATGAGAAGTTCTTATGTATGAGTATCTTCTGAAATAAAAATGGATTATTTTTTATCAGAAGTTCTGATTGAAATGTGTTAGAAATTATGATTCGGTTATTACTAACGTTTCATTGTCTAAGTTGATTCAGAACCTCTTTTAAAGCAAAAACAGCTGTTACGTTTTATCTCGGGATGGTAAACCTGTCGTTACTATTCATGGATAAACGTGCGTGCAGTTGAAGGGACGCCGACCATAGGTAACTGTGCCAGTCACCTCATTCGTCTTTATTACCTCTCCTCACGTCACGTAACATTAAATGCTATTCATCATTCGTTGCATTTTATTTTCTTTTAAATACTCTTCAAACTCTTCTCTTTCCCTCTCATCTTTCTCTATCTCCTTGCATTCCTCATCAAGTTTTTCTCTCTCTCTCTTCCATATCAAACCCTACCTGTTCATTTTTCTGCAAACCCATCATGAACTCTTCATCAAGCCCAGGAAATAATGAAAATGATCAAAACAACAAAAGAAAAGCTGTTGAAACATCACCTTCCAAACCCAAAAAGATCAAAATCACCTATGATCCTCTCAAGGTGAATCCATTCGAAGCAATGTTGTCTGGAAACTATTCTAGACGTGTGTTTCATCCCCCTGGTGAAAGCCCTCCATCATCTCCATCTTCTTCCTCATCGTTCGACCTTCAAGACTCAGCTTCCTCTTCATCTAACCTTTCCTCTCCCTTAATCCATTCCGAAGAAATCTCTTCATCTTCACCCGCTGAGAATGTTGTCTCTGATAAAGATGGTGGAAGATCTGCATCAGAACCAAGTCTCCCTGATCCCTTGCCTGGAAGCCCAAGAAGCAGTCAATGAGGCGTTTCACTCCTTCATGGCATGCTGGCACAGACTTTGTCTTAGCTAGGGTCTTAGGTTTTGGTCTTTGTAGTTTTCTTTTCCTTGTTGCATCTGCTTGTTAAACATCTTCATGTAATATCTTTTGATTATCAATGAAAAGTTTCTTTGCTTTTACATTCAAGTGATTTTATTTGTCGTTTTATGCATCTGAATCTTTTGCAATATTCTTTTTGATGTTATGACAAAAAGGGGGAGAAGATAAATGATAAATGATTTGATTAATCTATCAGTTGCTGGGTAAAGCTCCCACACATTCACTAACAAGAACTGCAAGTTCTATATGGTTTAAGTGTTTTGCAGGTATAAAGAAGTGAAGAGAATCTTCAAAGCAAACACAGAAGCAAAACCATGGAAACTGAAGCAAGCCGAGTGCTATCAAGCTTCAGAAATCAGAAGCACTGACAATAGAATTTGATCCATATTTGTCTATTTGCTATGACAAAATTCTATTTGCTCTGATACATTATTTCAGCCTATATGGCTCTGATACATATAATGTTATAGCTCTGATACATATAATGTGTTAGAATATACATTTTATGTTCTGACTCGTTCATGCTGACTTTTGTCGTTTAGTTTTTGTTCTGTAACATTTCAGGATGTAGAGATGCTCTGATGATGCTCTGGTACATTCAACAATGTTCTGATACAAATCTAGCATGAAGTAATGTTGGTAGAAATTCAAGCTCTGAAGTTATCCGAGGGAAGCAGAAATTCAAAGCTGTGAATGTTCTAAAGATCCAGAAAACTCAAGTTCTGAAGCTGTCCTAAATGGAAGCAGAAATCAGAAGCTGTGAATGTTCAGAAGATCAAAGAAATTCAAGTTCTGAAGTTGTCCTGAATGGAAGCAGAAATCAGAAGCTGTGAATGTTCAGAAGATCAAAGAAATTCAAGTTCTGAAGCTGTCCTAGATGGAAGCAGGAATCAGAAGCTGTGAGTGTTCTAGGGATCTAAGGAAATTCTAGTTCTGAAGCTGTCCTATGGAAGCAGAAGTCAGAAGCTATGAATTCTCTAAAGACAGAAGCTTATATGATCGTCTCTACCGAAATAATCAGGGAAGTCTTTTATTAAAGTTCTTCGAGTATTTATTTCAGGGGGAGATTATTTATCTCAGGGGGAGATTGTTAATCTCAGGGGGAGACATATTCATATGCTTATGCTATAGCTGTGTAATTTGTCTTTTGCCGTCTGTTCTTTCTGATCGCAAATTCATATCATTTATATATGTTTTTGTCATCATCAAAAAGGGGGAGATTGTTAGAACAAGATTTGTTCTGATCAATTATCTTAGTTTTGATGATAACAATAATATGAATTTTGCTTAAGATAATATGGTACTCTAATCCAATGCAATTTCCCTTTCAGGAAATATATAAAGAGTACGCATAATTCAGCGCTCAGAAGCTTTGTCTCAAAGGGTTCAGCATGCAACATCAGAACATGGTCTGGCAAGACATCAGAAGATGGTCGAAGCAGAATCAGAACATGGATCTATGGAAGCATCAGAAGAACAAGAGAACAGAAGCACTGAAGTTCTGATGGTATCACGCTCAGAAGCACTTCAAGGTCAGAAGATCAGAAGATGCTATGCACCAAGCTGTTTGACTCTGATGATATTCAAACGTTGTATTCACAAACATCAGATCAGAAGAAAGTACAAGTGGCAAGCTACGCTGACTGACAAAAGGAACGTTAAAAGCTACTAAAGGCTACGTCAGTAGACACAGCGTGAACAAGGCTCGAGGTAGTTGACAAAAGCGTATAACATTAAATGCGATGCTGTACGGAACACGCAAAGCATTAAATGCACTCAACGGTCATCTTCTCCAACGCCTATAAATATGAAGTTCTGATGAGAAGCAAGGTTAACGATTCTGCACCAAAACAACTCATATCAAACTTGCTGAAACGCTGTTCAAATCTAAACTCAGAATCTTCATCTTCATCAAAGCTCACTACATTGCTTTTGTAATATTTTAGTGAGATTAAGCTTAAACGATTAAGAGAAATATCACAGTTGTGATTATCGCTTTTAAGAAGCAATTGTAATACTCTTAGATTGATTACATTAAGTTGTAAGGAACTAGAGTGATCGTGTGGATCAGAATACTCTAGGAAGTCTTAGGAGTGAACTAAGCAGATTGTAACTAGAGTGATCGTGTGGATCAGTAGACTCTAGAAAAGTCTTAGAGGGTATCTAAGCAGTTGTTCCTGGAGTGATCAGTGTGTGATCAGAAGACTCTGGAAGACTTAGTTGCTGACTAAGTGGAAAACCATTGTAATCCGTGCGATTAGTGGATTAAATCCTCAGTTGAGGTAAATCATCTCTGCGGGGGTGGACTGGAGTAGTTTAGTTAACAACGAACCAGGATAAAAATAACTGTGCATTTTATTTTTATCTGTCAAGTTTTTAAAGCTACACTTATTCAAACCCCCCCTTTCTAAGTGTTTTTCTATCCTTCACCTCTGCCTCTTAACAACACTTTTACCCCTCTAGACATAAACATTACTCTTTAGACTA
This sequence comes from Vicia villosa, assembly GCF_029867415.1. Classification (NCBI taxonomy): domain Eukaryota; kingdom Viridiplantae; phylum Streptophyta; class Magnoliopsida; order Fabales; family Fabaceae; genus Vicia; species Vicia villosa. The sequence goes on along the minus strand of NC_081180.1, from coordinate 42,716,334 downwards.
ATTGTCACCATTTAAGTTGCTTGTCTTAGGGACGACTATAACATCGAAGAACCCGTCGACGTTGATCTTCCAATCCAGAAACTACTCCCATCGTTCCATAGAATAATGGAATACTAACCTTCACTCAATAATCATTGTTATGTCGATTCCCATGATCAACCGCATCTTCCTCGTAGGGTTCTTCTTCAGAACTCAATTTTCAACAATAACAACATGATGATTGATTCCACCCTGAGGAACTCTAACATGTTCTCCTACCTTGTCTCTTCGCCGATTCACGTTGTTGTTGGCGTTGTTCACCAGATTTGCTAAATTCATCATATGTTCAGTCAAAGAAGTTAGAGTTGCGGTAAAAGTTGTGGTAATTCCCTCAAGATTTGCTCTGATTACTAGTTGATCTCCCATTAATGATCAAATTAGGAAAAGAAATAGGAGAAGATTTTCTCTAGTGACACCTGACGCAGACGAAATCACGAAGAAATAACAAATGCTAAACTTAAAATAAGAACACATGATTGCAGACGCAAAATCTGTCAAATAAACTCTATATTCCACCAAATAAAAAAATACTGAATTTTATTATATCAAAATATGATCTTTAACTCACGATAAAAGTGTTAAAGTACAAAATCAAAGAAATTCTAATGAATTTTTAATCCAAAACATAAATAAAATAAGAAAAAAGAAATTCTACTAAATTTTTAATCTAAAATAATAAAAAAATTAAAAATTACAAAAAATGTTAAAATATTATTTTTGAAATTGAAATAAATTCCAATGATTTAAAAAACACCTCTTTAATAAATAAATATATAAATTAAACCATAAAAAATAGGAATTAGATGGCGGACTTAAAACGAGATATGTTGAAAAAATAAGTGAGACGGACTTTAGCGGACTGCGGGTTTTGGCGGGGCGAGTATTGGCTGGTGGCAGGTTTTGACAGAACGGGTTTTAGTGGACGACAGACCCAAAATTCCAACCCAACCAACCATTTTATGATAGGTGCACAGATCGACTCGACGAACCACGGTCTGTTTTGTCACCCTTAGTGTTGTTGTTTCTAAGATCATAAATCATTTCAATCACGCCCTTGAGAAAGACAATTAAGATTTGCTTTTATGACCAAATTTAGAGTTTCTTTTCACAATTACATTATGATACACAATTTTCTTTTCCTACTAACCTGAACAACATCCTGTCAATCTATGTTGTAGGCTATTTTCTTTTGTGATTTTTTCTTTTTTAACCTTAGTAATAAAAAAGACGTTTCAGTGTAGTAGTGTCATTGTTGGCTTGTGTCATTTCATTAATATAGTTTGGCTTTTTCTATAAATAAAAAAGATGTGAAATGTGAATTGAACGCACTAGATGAGTGTTTTGGTGGATCGTTGATTACCTCAAATTTCGTGACATTCGTATCCGACTTTTCCACTCATTTAACTATTTTATAAAACACCATACATTTTTTTTTCCTTTTCACATGCATACTTTTTTTGGGATGAGTACACGTGTATACATTTGATAGACAATTTAAAACAAATGTAGTGATTTGTTTTCCTCTCCACATGGATACATTCGATAGACATTGATTGAAGTATATATTATTAGGTAATCAATTTGGGTCTACATGAATCTATAAACAATACTCTCCCTCAACGGAAATTTTTTTCATCCACATACATATCACTTTAAACTCACATTCGTGTTTTTCAATGCACCTCAAGTGAATATATCAACAACGCCGTTGACACTTTTATAATGGGACATTGCCTCCTACCCATCATGTGGAGAGAAATTTCTATACAAATGAGGTAATCTTTCACTCCAACCTAGTTATGATGCAAGTGTTGGATCATCAATTTTTTAGGAATTAACATGAAAAATTATTTTTACATCAAAATCTTTCTTTTAATGAACAACACACTTTGTGATCGATATACCACATACTCACCCGAAATTTTAAGATGATAAGTGTGCGAATTTCATATTTATAAAATGTTCATTCTCCATTTTTTTTAATAAATATAAAACTTCCCCACATATGGTACATAACAAATCCAGCATATCGTACATAACAATATGGAAATAAAAATACTATATCTTAATATTATTACTATTATTATTATTACTGTTAGCATAGATAGAATCTAGGAGTGTATGGTTTTTTTTTTATTATATACCGTACAAATATACTTTTAGAGAAATCTTTAAAATATATTTTAAAATTTTAAGTAACTATGAGAAAGAATATACATTATGAGATTGTGGAAATTAAAAAGTCGTAAAAGCAATCAAGAAGTTAACATAAGGTGTCGAAATCGCAGGTATGCGGTCCGCCAGAGGTGGCAGGACACGGCAGTTGAAATCGTTGCAAGTGGTCAATCGAGCGGCAGTTCAGGCGATCCACCGGCGATTTAGGTTTTTGGTCTTTTTTTTGTTTTCCAAGGAAATGTGTTTTAGAATTCTTCGTTTCGGTTAGTGAATTTGTTCATTAATGAGTTGTATTTTTCCTTGTTATAGATCTGTTGGGTTTCAATAGTTTATAAAAATGTATCATTTGTATTCTTGTTTTCACAACCTTTAAAACTTTACAGTTGAAGATAGGGGAAATGGTGACAATTCTAGTAAGAGAAAACTTAGTGAGGCAAAGGTTGAGAGAAACTTTTAGGAGTATCTAAGAGATTGGGAAATACTTCTAAACACCTTGGGCTTCTGTGATTCATATATAGATAGAGTTCAAGAGATGGAGAAACACTTGGATAGAAACTTAGGTTTATTTTTTTGGAACTTGAGTGACTATTTTCTTGTAACTCATTTGTAATATTTTGTAAAATGGATTAGAGAGTTTCTTTCTTCCCTGTACTAGATCATTTATAATCAATTTCACAACAAGTGGAGTCGACGGTGGGGCAAAAGGATTTCGTTTACAAGTGAGCACCATGAGTTTAAAATGGAAGATTAAAAAGTTTTCCGGAGACAATGATTTTGGGTTGTGGAAAGTGAAGATGCAAGTAATCTTAACTCAAGATAAGTAAAGCATTGAAGGGTGAAACATCTATTCTTTCACACCTTATAGAAGAAGAAAAGACTGGGATGGTGGATAAGGCTAGAAGTAACATTATCTTGTGGCTCAATGATAAAGTTATAAGGAAATTCTCTAGGAAGAGGATTGCGAATTCGATGTAAAAAAAACTTGAATAATTGTATATGAATGAGTCTTTAGCTCACAAGTCGTTTCTGAAACAACAACTCTACTCATTTTGAATGAGAGAGAATAAATCCATAGTGGGGCAGTTGATAAAGTTTCACAAGATTATTGATGATCTTGAGAATAACAAAGTGAGTGTTGGAGATGAGAAAAAGTCTCTATTCTTATTGAGCTTATTACCTAGATTCATTGAGCACCATAATATGCCCTTATTTATGGTAAGGAATATATTGTTATTTTGGATGAAACCCAGACGAGTGTGAGATCTAAATAATTTACAAGGGTGAAAGATTTGAAGATTGACAATAATGGTGAATGCTTGAGTGTCTCAAGAGGAGGAAGTGATTATAGAGGGGATGTCAAAATCAAAGATATTTTACAAGTCAATAGTAAAATGTTTCACTTGTCATAAAACCAGTCACTTCATGAGAGATTTTCTCGAGAATAGGGGTAGTGATGATTTTATTCAAGTTGTAGTTACCTTCAATGAATATAGTTATGATAGTGTTGGTGCATTAGCGGTGTCGAGTTTGAGACACAAAGGGGTTGGGGTCATAGGCCCATGTTGATTTTATCACATGTGTCCAACAAAAGAATATTTTGATACTTTGAAGCTGGAGAAAGGTGGAGTTTTTCTCCTTTGTGACAATAAGGCTTGCAAGTTTCATGGTATTAGTATGCTCATACTTAAAATGTTTAATGATCGTAAGTTTCCTCTTCACAACGTAAGGTATATTCCAAACCTCAAGCAAGTTTTTTTATCCATAAACATGTTTGTTGATCTAAGCTATTGCACTAAAGTTGAACACGAGGTGTTGAAGATTCCACATGGTGAAGTGATCATAGGTAAATGGTTTAAAATATGTGGTCTATATATTTTATACGGTTCTAATGTTATTTTTTAATTATTATCATATAGCGGAGACTTTCATGAAAAGAACAAACTATGGGATTTTATGGCAAGGCATGGTGGATGCTTGAAGGTTGTTTTATAGCACTTTAATGAATTTTGCAGAAAATAAAGAATGAAAATTCATGTGATCGCTGAGTTTTCATTGACTTTCTAGAGTAAGTTGGTTCCAAAACAGCTTACCTAGTTGACACATGTTCATTTACGGGAATAGAGTTCCAAACACTTACGAAGGTTTGGAGTAGGAAAACTATAACCTACCATGTTTTGGAGTTATTAAAAGAATTTCTTATTGTACAAATCAAGTTAATTAAGCTTAATTGTAAAGTTGCGGATTTTGTCTTCAATGTCTATCCAAAAGGTAGGAAGGGTTACGAGATATTGAGGGTGAAACTTAGAGAATAGAAGGTGGTTAGAATCAAGTGGATACAAGTGATAAGATCAAGGTTCAAGTGTGGCTTGAAATTGATCAATGTTGTCAAATAGTGATTCAACTTGGTAGACAATAGCAAGGTGGTTCATGGTTAAATTGATATCACCAGGCTTTCAAGAGAAATAAAATTATTGGATAACTGACTTCAAGCACACGAGGGGGTGAATTGTGGTGTCTAAAATTCATGATTAGTTGTATATTTGTTTCAATAAAGTTGTCTTAAGAGTAAACGCCAATGGAAATAAAATAAATAGTAAATAGCAGAAAAATATACAGAGTGAGGGTTAGAGAGATTGCACCAAAGAGTTATCCAGTTTTGGCCGAATGTTGGCCTAGTCCTGCCCTCAAGAGATCTTCTTGAGATTTTGACAATAAACTTTTGAGCTTTTAAAGGTTATGACAACAAACCTTAGTACAAGTTAATCTTGATATTTTTACAGGCTTATTCTTAACAAAAGATAGCTTTTACTACAGGCTAAGCTAATTAACCTTCTAAGATATTTTTAGACTTATCTCAATAATCAAAACAAAATTTTTTCTGAAAAATCTCAATAAACCAAAAACATATATTTTATGACTGGTTTATCTCAAGAAACAAACTCAATCCTCTCAAGAGAATTCCACTCTTAAGAATTAACTAAACGACACGACCACTTACAAAATCTTCCTCACAAGCAAGGTTTCACTCAAAAGCACTATGACAACTTTAAATGAAATAAAAATATTTCTAGAGAGAGAAAATAGAGAGACAAATTCCAAAGAAAATTTAAAGCTTTGAAAAGTGGCGTGAGATGAAGAGAAGGCGAGCCTTCTTTATATGAGTTAGAGAAACCAAAAATAAGAAATGATCCATGGGCATAATTAATGATCCAATCGATAGACATTACGCTCCAATCGATTGGCCAAATCATTTTTAATCAATTATCATGCCCAAATGGGTAATATTTGATATATAGTCGTTGTAAGTCATTAAGGTGTTGTCCTAATCGCATTGTTAGTTGATTAGCCATTCTCCAACCGATTGGCAAAACTTTGTAATCCATTGGCTGATAGAAAAAGTTTTTCCAATCGATTGGCTTAAGAATCCAATCGATAAGTTAGTTCAAAAAAGATTTGAAAAGAGATTGAACAACTTCTTAATCACTTGGATTGAGCTAAAAAATATTTTTCATGATAAAAACGTTTGAAAAAGATTTTAAGGAGTGTGTGTGTGTGTGTGTGTGTGAGTTGCCTTAGTACTTTAAAAGTTGTTCCTTGCTTTTACAAAACCCGAGTCACTCAGACAGACAGACATGAGATGGCGAGCTTTCACACTTTATTTGAGAGTTCATGATTTTTTGCTAGATTTCTACTTATTATATAAGCATGTTAATATTGAGTCTCTTTTTGTTGATGATGCATGAGATGTTTCTCTGGTTAGGTCACCATTATCAAGATTCAAAGCTATTGCCACTGACTTTAATTATCATTGTCGTCATCAAAACATTAGAGAGAATCTTTCGCGAGATTGTCAATTTTATACCTGCAAACACAAAGATCCCCAAAAATATATTTTGAGATTGTAAATACCAAAAAGCCATAAAAACAGTCAAGAAGTTGACAGAAGGCGTAAGAACTACGAGTTTGGGATCCTCTAGAGGTGGAGGGAGATGGATGTAAAAAATTAGCAACCGCGACATGGGCGGTTTGGGTTTTGGTCATCTTGTTTGGTTTTTTTCAGTTCGTGTATATTTGGCTTCATCATTTCGATACATGGATTCGTTCGTTAATGGGTTGTATTTTGGACTTGTTTTGAATTTGTTTGGTTTTAATAATTATAAAGGGTTGTAAGAGGATCAGAAAAAATTAATTAAACCGATAATCCAGACCAAACCAAATTGAAATGAAACCGAATGTTTTTGGTTCAGTTCTAAAATCGAACTGAACCAATGAAAACTGATGTGGTTTAATTCGGTTTTAGTTTTTAGAAACCGTCAAACCGATGAATCGAACCAATGAAAATAATTACGCTCTAAATATTTTATTTTTCTCAAATTTTGTATCGATCCAACCACTCTCCATCTTTGTTTACAATTACTACCTATCAACAAAACATTCATCTAGAACCAAACTCCAAAACTTAGAAAATAGAAACCATAAGTCACAAAAACTTGCTTTCACTGAACTTCTACTCTAGTTGCCTGCCACAACTATTTCTCTCTACCATTATTGTGGTCGTATTCTTTGTGTTCAAGTTCTTTTCCTTAATTTTCATTTTTTTAACCTTTTTTATTTCTTCTTCAACAAAATTCTTTATAGTCTTGTTACAAAGTAGTTTATATGTGTGTTTGAGGTGTGAAACATGTTAATTGATGTGTGTTTTGTGTTCTATTTGTTAAGATTTTAAATTCCTTTCTAACCATCTAATGCCAAGTGTCAACTTTTATATATGATCGTGAACTTATTTTATGATGCAATAAAAAATCATGTCATTGTCTTACATGGATCAAGCGGAACTTGTAATTTGTTTGAAAAAATATAGCACAAAATAAATTACATGAAATATATTATTTTAAAAAATAATAGCCTATAAAATACACCGAAAAACATGATTAAGGAAAATACACTGATTAGTAAAATGTTTGGAAAAAAAATTTGTAAACCGATCAACCAAATCAAATCGAACCATACCGATTAAGTTGGTTCGGTTCCATTTTTGAAAAAGGTTAAAAACCAAACCAAACCAATGGAGATATCATCGGTTCAGATCTTTTTTTTGACCAAAAACCGATCTGATTACACCCTTAGTTATAAATATGTATCTCATGCATTTTTGTTATCACAACCTTTAAAACTTCATACCTAAGGAAAGAGTAAAAATTTGACAATTCTATTAAGAGAAAATTTAGAGATCTAAGGGTTTAGAAAAAATTTTGAGAGTATTTAAGGGGATTGAGAAATGCTTCTAAGCACTTTAAATTTGTATGATGCATATATAGAGAGTTGGAGATATTGAGAAATATTTGAGAATATATAAAATTTGTTTAATGATTGAGCAGGGCCGGCCCATGCACTAGGCAAGTGAGGCCTTTGCCTAGGGCCTCCAATTTTTTTATTTTTTTACCTAAACACATAGTATACCACTACTGCATTAATTAAATACTAATCTTGATCATTACTATACCATTAATGTACCGTTGCAGACTTGCACATAGGAAGCTAAATAGCCACTATTATGTACATTGCACCTAAACATTTATAGCAGCTACTTAATTCAATAATTTGACCCATTAATATCAATTTCTCTCTCAATATAAATTTATATGAATTTATCAAAACAAAAAATAATATAAATTTGAAGAAGAACTTAACAATGTAGATGAAGTTAACAACTTAGACAAGGATGTTAACCATTCCCATAATTGTTGCATCTGTTGAGAGAAGTTTTTCAAAATTAAAGTTAATAAAATCGTATTTAAGATCAACAATATCTCAATAAAGATTAAATGGATTGACTTTATTATCCATTAAAAAAGAAATACTAAATGAAATCGATTATAATAATTTAATAAATAATTTTGCATCTCCAAAAGCTCGTAAAATAAAATTTAAATAAAAAATACTTTTAATTTAAAATGCCTCATTTTAAGATCCGCCTTAGGCCTCAATATATGTTGGGCCGACCCTGTAATTGAGGGAAGAAAATTGAAGAGTGAAGAGATAAGAATAGTCTTAAATTTGACTTATGTCTCTAATAAACGCTAACATACTTGTAATATTTAGTATATATTGCAATTTGTCCATAATTTTAGAGATCTAATTACATATTCCTTTTGATCTTAAATATAAGCAATTTTTTTTCAATGATCTTAAATATAAGTAAAAGTTATCTATAATTATTATATTCATTATCACTATTTTAAATTAGTGATGTCAACTTGCCTCCGTTAGCGGGGATCCTCATGGAGATTCTTCGTTTGGGGCATCAAAGACGAAAAAAATTTCTCCCGCAGTGACGGGGATGGGGAACAAAGTCTCCCCGAAGGCACTTCAGAGATGGGGGTGGCGTTAATATTCATCGCCCCGTCTAAAATAGCATAATGTCCTTAATTAATATATAATCTTAAATTATTATGTAAGTTTATTTGTCATTTCATATAATTAATTTTATACACAAATTTAAAATATATATATCTATTATTTATAAAAGAGTGAGATCTAAATGATTATTTCATTTTTTTTTGTTTTGAAGTTTTAGTGGTCATGACACTCAATATTATAAATTAACTATTGTAAAACAATATATTTATCATAAAGAAATAATTTTTAAATTTCTTTGTAGTTAGTTTTTGAAGCTTTTACTATTAATTTGGTTTAAAATAAAAAATAAAAAATCATGTTTATAAACTTTGAGGATCCGTGGAGACTCGCAGGGATCAGCGGGGACGGGGATGGGGGACAAAATCCCCTCGTTGCGGGGATCTGATGCGGGGATGGAGAATTAATTCGAGGGCGGATATTCTGTTGAGAATGTATCCTCTGCCCCTGCTCCATCTCATTGACATCCCTATTTCAAATATACCTCTGTTACTTTTTATATTTTTATGTTTTTAACAATTTTCAAAACAAAAAATAGAAATAACGTTAAAAAATGTAAGACTGAAATATATTTAGACATCTTTCTTAAATGATGAGATTTTTTTTTTAATTACTTATATATGATATTTTATATATGTGATATCGGAGGGAGTGTTCTTAATTAAAAAATCTATTAAAAACTTTTTATGAACTAATTTAGATTACTATATCTTATTACGAGGAATTTTTTTCTTAATAAATAAATGTACAAGTTGACCATCATAGTGATCGTCAAATGATTGAAGTGGTTAATAAATACTTTGGAGTTTCCATAGCTCCTTAAAACTATTTGTGGATATATAATCTTGAATAAATAATAAATGCTCTTGTTATTAGGAGTTGAACTCTCGACCAACAAACTCCCTTTATCCAACCTTTTCCAAATTAGGACTATGATATATGGACTATAGGATCCTCGTAATATTATCATAATTGCTCTAAATAATTGGATTAGAGAAAATTAGCACCAACGATAGAAGTTTGAAGTAGGAAATCCCTACACACAACTTCATAGTACCGTCGTACCTTACCACTGAAGTGGTCTCATTGCAACAAATTGGTAAAGGGTAAATAAAAACTAATGAGATTTTAGATTAATTTATTTTCTTTCTTTTGACAGACTTTTTAGATTAATATCTAATATCTAACAATATAAAATTAATTAACAGATAGATTAAATTAAACCACATTATAATATTACTTTGTTGTTTTAATTCAAAAATATTACTACAAAAAATTTATATGTTTAAATATAATTAGGATGAAGACTCATTTTGCTCCCTCATAAAAACTATTAAACTCAAATTAATTCTCCACAAAAAAGAATTCGATTTAATCTCTTACAAAATTTAATCGGGTTATATTAATTTCTCTATTAATATTTTTATTAAACCGGTTTTTTCCTACTTTCAAACTATGACTGAACCACCAAGTTAGATTTTATTTTTTATTTTTTACTTTTCATCTTTTAAATACTAAAGTGATTTTTATTTTAAATTTTAAATTTATTTTTGAACAATTTATATTTAAAAATAGTTCCTTTATTAATATTTTTATCAACCGATTTTTTCTTACTTTTAAATCATAATTGGACCGTCAAGTTAGATTTTATTTTTTACTTTTCACTTTTTAAATATTAAATTGTTTTTATTTTTAATTTCAAATTTATTTTAAACAGTTCATATTTAAAAATATCAAAAAAAAAATCAAAATTGAATCCTTAACCAATAAACCAATGTACATTAGTGACATATACTTCTCATGATTTATAATAATATTAAATAATTTAAAATTTAAAATTTTAAATATATAATTTATATCATGGGATCACAAACCCAACTCTCTTCAAATTAAATAGTAGTCACTTTACTTTAAATATAAAAAGTAATTTAAGAGGGGATGAATCGAGTAGATTAATAAGTATTAGTGGATTTTTTTCAATTATGAATGTTAGCAATGTTGTTCTTATTTTTTCAGAACTGTTATGAAGGTAAAATATTGAAAATAAATGTAAAAAAATAAAGAACATCAAGATATATCTTGATTTTCCTTTTTAAACAATGGTACTTGAGTTCCCTCGCACCATGTGATCATTTCAAATGAATATAAGTTAGATTGCTCAAATTTTTTCTCAAATATGATGTGAAAGTTATGCAGAAAAAGTTTCACAATTTAAACAATTTTGCTAAAACTAACTGACGAGTTACTTGTTAAACACGACACGACAAATCATTGTATATAATCATGTTATTAAACTTTGTAGATAAAAATGTAAGTTAAAAGGTCCTAAGCTTAATATTACTATAAATTATGAGAATTATTTATCACCAATATACATTGGCTTAGTGGTAAAGACATACAATGTGACTTAAAGGTCTTGGGCCAATTTTTAACTACTTTTATTTTGAGAAAAATTGAAATTTCTTTTGTTACATGTGTTTACATATTAAATTCATAATCATCTAATGTATTTATAAGGGCATTATATATAGGATTGTATACATTTAGAGGCTAAATAAACATCCTAAGGTAAGTTCGATAAGAAACATTCAATATGCAGGAAACAAAGCATAGCAATGATAAATTGAACCACCGTGTCAATATTTAATATTTCGTTTTTCGTCCATCAATAGTTTTAAGACAAAAACCTTAGATGAAGCTACCCTTCCGTATGAATATTGTACCTCATTGACCTATACTACAAAAAATCTATATCAGATTGAAAAAGCATAAACTGTTTTGTTGCTATATTCTATTTGACAGTGATTATTGTGCTACTTGTGGCTTCATTGGATGAAAATCAGATTTCAATTTTGGGCCATAGCTAAAGATTCAAATCGTTACCACATTTTTCGGATAGTTTTGTCACTTTATCGAGTTCGATTGAACTGTTGTCTGTTTCTTTGTACCTATACCACTGTGCACATATCACAAAGTAGCCTAAGTTAACAATCTGTACAGCAGCAATGATGAGATAGAAGTTATCTAATCTCCCCTTGTTCAAATCCTCCGGCAACCAACTCCCGGTTTCAGATCTGGTGGTGATATGGTGGGTAACTGCAATAAGCATACTACTCAAATAACTTGACCCCGCATGGGCCGCATAGTAAAGAGAACCCGCAATGCTTCTCATGTTCTCAGGAAATTGTTTGTAGTAAAATTCAATCTGTGCAACAGACATGAATGCTTCGGCTAGTCCAGCCAATGCCAGCTGAGGAATCAGCCACAGACCTGACATTGATGAAATTGCCCCTTTTCTCGTTTCCACGTCTAATGGTTTAGTCAAAGCCAGAGTTCTACGGTGCTGTTCAACTATGGCTGATACTAGCATACTGAGTATACCCAAAAATATGCCAATGCCCATCCTCTGGAGGAGTGTGATGCCGCCCTCTTTTCGAGTGATCCTTTGGAGAAAAGGAACAACTTTCCGATCGTAAATGGGCAACCAAATTGCAACACTTATCATTAGAAAGACATAGTAGGATGCTCCTGGGATCATGAACTTGCTTTGCCCAATACGTCTGTCAGATAAAAGGGCTTGGAACACTAAAATAGTGTGCTGTTGGACGATAACAACATAGTACAAAACAGCTGAAGCCCATATGGGTAACACTCTCAACAAGCATTTTACCTCTTCTACTTGTTGCATACTGCATAGATTCCAGGGATCAGAAGCAGATCCATTAGGATTTATTTGATCTTGTGGCGTCATGATCGCCGCTTTGTCAAGGAACCTGTTGATATAAGCCATCCTTTAAACGCTTATTCAAAATAATCATATCTACCAGCAAATGCTAATTTCTTGCTGTTTACCTGAATTGATAGGTATAAGAAAGTTTAGAATTCATTGACTTGGGAGGCACATAATTGAAAAGTGACGGGTATAGATATTCTGGGAGCTTCAGCTTCCTTTTCTTTGTGGCAACCACAATAACTTGCACTATACTAGTAATGGGACTACCACTTGGTTTAACTTTCACATACAGCTTAGCCCCCGAGAAGAATATTACAGAAGACAAAAGCATCAAAGCTGCAGGAATTCCCAAACCGATGGCCCAGCTTACATTTGACTGTATGTAGACAATAATTGTTAAGGATATCAACTGAGCAAGAGTGAAAGTGAAATAGTACCAAGTGAAGAAACTATTGATCCCCTTTTTCCCAGAATCTGTGTTAGGATTAAATTGATCAGCTCCAAATGCTAAGTTACATGGTCGGATCCCTGCAGCTCCTATCATCAATAATCCTAAACCAGTCTTTAGAACCGTCATTTGCCACTCAGTTGGCCCCTGGCATGTGGTAAATTCTAATTCTTCACATGAATGTGGATGCAGCTTCTCGACTGCTGCAGTTAGTTGTATTACAAGCAAACCCTGAAAGAAGCAGCGAAATCTAGGAATCACAGGCACAACCCAAATGTGCTAAGCTTATCAAAGTACAAGAATTGATAGTTTCATGTTAAGCTTTTTAAAATGGAATGACTTCATTGTTGATGATCTCAAATTTTGTTTCATACTTGTCAATACCAATGGCATTTCCAAATTCAGATATCCCTAACTTTATTGTATTTATAAACAAAACAAATGGAATGGATTAGAGTGACGAATGCAATTTACCAGAAAGGAAGCTATGGTGCAGAATGCGAGTGTCTTGTATCGACCAAAAAAGGTATCAGAGGAAAAGGCTCCTATCAATGTTGCAAAGTTGGTACTTCCATTGAAGATGTTGATAATATTTGTAGCCGCAATGTTTTCCAAGTTGAATACCGTAGTGAGATAAACCAAGAGATTGGATAAAGTCCCGATAGCTCCTAGCTTCTCAAAAATCTCATTTCCTGTCAATCAATCACACAAATTAACCAATCAAGATTTAAGAAAAACTAACAAGAGAAAACTACACAAACAAAAAACAATATATCTTGCTGTAGCAGTCTCGCTCACCTATAATGAAGGGCATGACCTTCCACCCCCTGTAGTTAATCTTAGTGTCATCTTCTCCTCCACTATTCTCATTCTTCAGCAAACTTTCTTCTTCATTATCCACATTCTCGTCATTCGTCATTTGCTCTCCGATTGCAATTTGGTTCATGATCATATACTCGAAGTCCTACCTTCTCGAGGGAAAGAAGCGAAATTGAGATATGGAGTTCAAACAATTTTTTTAAGGGTTTTCGCTCTCCAATCCCTAACAAAACTATGAGCAATATTTTTCCCCCAAATCATTTAATTTCTGATGGAATGTTTGAGTCAGTACTTAAGAAACCAAAATCAAAACCTAATTGTGATTGTAAACTTGATTAGAAATTCAAAATATAAGTCAACTATGTAGTTGTTAAGATGATGCGTCTATCGAATGGATAATGGATATAGAGAAAATGGAATTACGTGAAAATTCAGAGGAAAGAATGGAGAATAATGGTAGGAAACAGTACCTGAAATAGGAGAGAGTATGGTGCGGAAGGAAGAACATGGACATAGAGGCGGTTTTGAACTAGAAGGTTCTTAACGACTTGAGAGTGAAAAGTACGTCTTTTGCCTTATAGAATAGGGTGAGTTCTAATGTTAATGGTCCACGGTGGACAAGATCTTAAAATTATCGCACACAAAAATTAATGACACTAGATGAAACTCTTCTTGGAAGCAATGCATCTTTACCATTTTTGTTTTTAGTGATGATGTAATTTATCTCAATTAGAAATGGTTTGAATTATGGATCCTTCTGGCATTGTAATCCAGATGGAGAGAATTCAAAAACTTGTGGTACATGTTAGGTTTTACTCATTTAGATTTTTCAAAACTCACTATGTAAACAAATGACTCAAAAATGGTATGTCAAATGATGACAAAAATCTTTTTATAACCATAATTTGATGAGTTTTGAGAAATAGAAATTCTATTATCATCACTCATGAAGTCGTCCCCTTATATTTTTATAACCATAATTTGATGAGTTTTGAGAAATAGAAATTCTATTATCATCACTCATGAAGTCATCCCCTTATATTTTTATAACCATAATTTGATGAGTTTTGAGAAATAGAAATTCTATTAGCATCGCTCATGAAGTCGTTCCCTTATATAGCCTTATTTTGACAATTTATAACATAACAAATTTATTTCTCAATTGTTTCACCAACACTTAGGTTATTTTTTTGTTGTATGGGATGGAATGAAATGAAATGATATGTTTATCAATAAAATTTTAAATATTTATCTAAGATGAATTACTTATGAAAGTGGTCCATATTAAAATGAGAATTTCTTTGGCCACCTCTCAACCTTCTAGCTCACCTCTAGTGAAAAACCCAGAATACCCCTGACTTCGGAAATGAACTTCCGAAATGCAAGAAAAAGGTGTTTTCGGAGATGCATCTCCGAAAGCGCCTTTTTTTTTAAAAAAAATTGACTTATTTCGGAAATGCACTTCCGAAAACACCATTTCGGAAGTTCATTTCCGAAATACTGCGCGTTTTGCAGATTAAGCAAAACAGCCCCCTCCCCCTAATCATTTACCCTAATCTTCTTCCAAACTCACACCCCAAGAGATTTTTGTGCAAACCAGTTCCAAGCTACCTCAAAGGCTCCAACTACTTGCTCTATTACATTCAAAAGTCCTCAAATCCATTCAATCGGTAAGCATTTTGATTTTAAGATCTATGATTAAAATGTATATTAGGGTGTTTACAAATAGGAAAAATTGTATTAGGTTAGGTTTATACTGATATTTAGGATGTTTAGAATGTGTAGACATAGGTTTGATGTTTGGTTTTGGGGTCTGCCATGGGAGTTGCAGAAAACTCCATCGCAGGGGTGTTTCGGAAGTTCATTTCCGAAAACACCTTCATCCCAGTTTTCGGAAATGAACTTCCGAACTGTATCAGAATTTCAAATATTTTTGTTTCTTCTTTTGTCTCGCATATTAATCGATTTCAATTGTTTACAGGAACATGTTAGGCAACCAACCAGCACGCATCAGACAGGGGAGAGAGTCTCAGACTGCGTCGGCTAGACGCGAGCGGGCGGCGGCGCAGCTGGCGTCGACCCAGGGACGGGGGCAGGGCTGGGGACGCCGTGTGCGAGTTCCCGTGGACGTGGGAGAGGGTACATCTGCTTCAGGATCTAGGAGTCGGCTGGCTCGGGTATCTTCTTCCCGCCAGCGAGAGGAGGAGGAGGAGGAGGAGGAGGAGGAGGTGTCAGTGCCATACCACGAGCCAGAGGGTGTACCGGATGTTGACCCTCCAGCCGGGGAGGAGGATGAGCAGGAGGATGGCTATCCGGGAGGGCCCTTTGACACTTCCGTGTTGATTCACTACCACGATCACGTCGCTCGGCGGATCTGGGAGGGAGAGGTATTTTTTTAATTTAACCGTTTATTTGTCACCATTTTTTATAATCTAACCGTTTATTTGTCGCTTATTTAATATATGTCGCTTATTTGTTTTTTTTGTAACAGGAGAGAGAGCCGCTGAAAATGGTCAACCACGCCCGCAAGATTTTCGGTCAGTTTAAACCAGCAGCTGAGTGGTTTAACGACCATGTGCGAGGTTCAGGGCTCAGCGGGCTCTGCATGACGGGGTACACCACGATCAGCACCGGCATGCAGGGGGCATTTGTGGAGCGCTGGCACAAGGAGACGTCCTCTTTCCACTTGCCGGTTGGGGAGATGACGATCACCTTGCACGACGTGCAGTGTCTTCTCCACCTGCTGATTAGGGGGCCGCTGTTGACCCACTCCAAGATCCAGAGGGTGGAGGCCATTGAGTGGATGATGCTCTACTTAGGCATGGAGCACGAGGTTGCTCACTATGAGTGCGCCACGACTTCTGGGCCTCATGTCCGGTTCACCACACTGAGCACTTATTTTGAGCACCACCTGGACGCGGCTGCCGAGGCTGAGGGTGTGGGTAACGAGCTGTTCACAGAGTATCACCGCGGCTGCGCTCTCCGGTGCTGGTACATGCATGTGGTAGGCGCTGCATGCTTCGTGGATAAGAGTGCCAGGTACGTCGACGTGACCTACCTCCGCTACTTCATGGACTTGGATACCGTTCACCAGTGGAACTGGGGGGCAGCTACTCTGGCATATCTCTACCAGAAGCTGAATGAGGCCTCCAACTGGAGGACGAGGCAGTTGGTCGGATCCTGCACACTGCTTACGGTACGTTTTATTTTAATACATTATCGTATTTATTTATTTATTTATGTTTCGTATTTATTTTTAATACATTATCATGTTTCTGTTTCAGAGCTGGATCATCTCCTTCTTCTCCCGCATCCACGACTTTCACATCGATCCTGCGTACGTGGACGCCATGCCCAGGGCCGCCAGATACGCTCTCCAGAGGGGGAACGATGCAGTGGGACCATACCGTCTGTACTTGGACCGCACGATGCACGACGACGTCACCTGGAGGCCGTTCGTCGACTACGCTCAGATTGTCCCCTTTGACGGCATTGCTCTATATTCAGGCTGGTTGGCATGCGGGACCGGCATCATGGTCCGGTATCTCCCTGAGCGGTGCATGCGTCAGTTCGAATTCGTGCAGCGGATACCCAGGTCACCCTTTGAGGAAGCTCCCGACACAGTGACCCGAGTGCAGCTCACTGCCATATGAGAGGACTGGCAGCATCATGTGGTACCGCAGGAGTACCGTCTCACTCGGGTCACACAGGACTGGCACAGTGAGGAGGGGTACGTCACATGGTTCTACCGGGTGTCCCATCCTCTACTGAGACCCGACGTTCCCGGCGCTCCTAGGCCAGCACATGAGGAGATCCTGGAGAACCAGCAGGCCGAGGATGACCACGCCATTGATCTCCTGCCGATCTGCCAGCGGATAGAGATGCTTGGGCGGGACGCCTTGGATCAGGGTGTCGTTCTTCAGGGCGGTCCAGATGCAGTCGCCGTGATGGAGGCGATCGTCATTGATGTGGGCCGTGCGGCGGGGTACAGGTGGCAGAGGAGGGCTCAGGGTGAGAGGGTTAGGGACACCCAGTAGTGGTCGGGTTTATTTATTTTTTGTTTTCGGATTGTATATTGCGCACACTATTACTATTTGGTTCGGCTTGTATATATTATTTGGATTTTATTTATCGTATTACTATTTTCTGTTTATCTGTTGCTTATTTTATTTGGCGTTTACGTTTAATTAAAATGCGAGACTGTTTAAGAAATAACATAAAAAAAACACAGTTTCTGCATAATTCGGAAATAAACTTCCGAATTCACCCATGAGGTGTTTTCGGAAGTTCATCTCCGAAGACACCCCCATGAGGTGTTTTCGGAGATGAACTTCCGAATTATGGAAATTTTTTTTTAAAAAAAAAAAGCGCTTCGGAAGTTCATTTCCGAAGCAGGGGTATTTTGGGATTTTCGCTGGGGGTGACCCCTATAGGGAGGTGGCTAAAGAAATTTTCATTAAAATTTGCATGAAAAATACTACTTATGATTTAGGTAAATATAAAAGACTATAATGAAAAGAAGTCAACTTTGAATTGTTAAAAGAGTTGTGAAATGACATTAGAGGAGACTTTACGAGGTACTAATATCAGTTTCACATGAATAAAAGACTTGTGAAAGACCAAAATGCATTTTTATCGTTCTGATTTATATAAAAAAGGCTTGAAAGACTTATCAAATTATCGTCACATTTTTTAATAGGTTGCATGTGCAAAGTTCTAACTAAGTTTGACAATCAGATAAAAGGTAGTTATCAATAAGGTCGTCATAAATACTTGTAGTGGTCAAAAATACAGGTGTGCATGTTCCCCTTCCAAGAACAGGGAGACTCAAAAGCCTTAGTAGATGTATAACATGTTTTGGTAATGAAGGCTTGTCCACGACGGTGAGAGGTTATGTACGATGGTATTTGAGGTTATTTAAGGGTCTAGTTCACGTGAGGTGGGAGGTTCTGTTGGTGGCCGGCGCTACTTGAGTGCGGACAGAAGGTTAGGTTAGTCGTGTGTTATGATTATAGTGAATGTGATACTCTTTTAGATTGTGGAAGATGTGTATGCCTTAAAATATGTCTTTTTCTCCTTGAGGGGTGAGATATTTATAAAGGCCCCTCTGAGCCTAGTGTTTTTACCTCTTTTTGTGATTTTAATCATCTATCTTCTAGGAGTCAATGGAGACTCTCTCTTCCTTGACTCTCTTCGTATCTTTGATCTTTTTCTATTAGGGTAGAGTACCCTTTGTACCCACATTATTACTCTATCCAACTTTTTATGATGATAAAGAGAAAAGTTTCCCAAAAATTACTGCATTTTACTTATAAGACTATGTACAATGGAGGTGTTGAAAAAATTATTCAATAGTTGAATAGTTGCAATGGAGTGTTGAATGAAGTGTTGAAAATGATGTGGATTAATTTGTGTTGAAAATATTCAACATGTTGAATGAGGAGGAAGTGGGGGCCACTATAATACTTTGCAAAATCTTATTGGTTGTTGTAATTGTTTAAATTTTTATCTCACTTTAATTATTTGAAATTAATTATTTTATTTTAAGTCAATTTTTTATTTATTTTTATTTTCATCAAAATTTATTAATTTTTTCCTCTATAAATAGAGACTTGGTTTATTAGATTTGGACACGGAAAAAAATTGAGATTTTTCTCTCTAATTTTTCTATTTAGCCTCAAGTAAAATCTTGTCGGTAGCACTAACAATCTTTTTAGTAAAATAGATCTCAATGATAACTTTTTTAACACCCAAAATTCTACTAAAATATAAAATTAGAAAAATAAAATTCAAATAAGTTATTAAATTAGAAAAAAATATTTAACTCTTAATTATTTTAATTTAATTTCAATTGATAATTGTTATTAATATATAATCACAAAAACAAAAACATAAAAAAAAAAAACATGAATATGAAATAAAAGTGGTGGGGTAGAGTGTTGAATTTTATTAAACAAAAATCATTGTAGTGAGTAAAAGTTGAAAGAGTGTTGAATTATTAAGTGGAAGAGAGAAAATGATGTCGAGTGTAAAAAGTGAAAAATTAGATTGTTGAATCCATAAACCATTGTACTATTGAATATTTAAGATTACTTTTTTGCTTTTAATAATAATGTGAAGGAGCATTCAACAATCTCCTCTATTAATGTCTTTAGTTTAATTGTAAAATGAAATGTAATCCAAGTTTAAATAACTTATCCTAAAATTATTTCAATATACAAGATGCCAAAATTCATATTCAATTTTCTACTTTTCCAAGAAAAACCACCTTATTTCTTTCTAAGAAATACACTGGTACTTAACCTAGCTATAACCTCCATTTCAAAGTTCAAACATCATCAACTTAGAACCAAATCACTAAACACCATTAATCTTTGTTTCATATTGTTTAGTCACTTGATCAAGTTCAACACCATTACCTCCATTACCATCATCCCCTTTGTACCTATACCACCTTGAACACAAAACAAAGTAACCCAAATTAACAACTTCCAAAACCATAATCATATAATAAAAGTAATCCAATCTCCCTTTGTTCAAATCCTGTGGCAACCAATTCCCATTTGCAGATTTATCCGACGACCGATGAATAATCGAGATCAAAAAACTACTAAGATAACTTGACAGTGCCAATCCACAGAAAAAAAGTGATCCTGCAAGACTCCTCATGTTCTCAGGAAACTGTTTGTAGTAAAACTCAACCTGTCCTACCAAAGTAAATGCATCAGAGAATCCAGCTAGTATTAACTGAGGAATCAACCACATTGCAGACATGGAAGAAATCGCGCCTTTTCTCGGTTCAAATCCTATAGGATTTGTAATAGCCAAAGTTCTTCTTTTCCATTCTACAACACCAGAAACTAGCATGCATAGTATAGAGATAAACATTCCAATTCCCATTCTTTGTAGAAGTGTGATTCCGCCTTCTTTTCGGGTGACTCTTCTGATTGTTGGCACGATTATTCTGTCGTAGATTGGTAGCCATATCGTTAGGCTTAACATGGTGAAGATCGTGAAAGAAGCCGCGGGGATCTTGAAATTTGTGTTGAAAAAGGTTCGGTCGGATTGAAGTGCTTGGAAGACTAACATTGTGCTTTGTTGGATAATTGCAACGTAGTAGAGTATGCCTGCAACCCAAACTGGTAGAACTCTTACTAAGCATTTCACTTCTTCAACTTGTTGTATACTGCATAGATTCCATGGATCAGATGCAGAACCATCAGGGTTTATGCTGTCTTCTGGAGTTATAATAGCTGCTTTGTCAAGGAACCTGTTAATTCATGTAAGCATTTTAGAACCAATCATTCTATAGCACCGACACCTCTCAACGCGTGTCTAGTGTCTGACACCTCTGTAATATTGAAACCTCTGAATAAAGGCGTGTCTGGTGTTTGACACTTGTGTAACACCGATGCCTCTGAACAAAGGCATGACTGGTGTCTGACACGTCTGTAACATTGAAACCTTTGAACAAAGACGTGTCTGGTGTCCGACACTCACGGTAACATCGACCCCTTTGAATAAATATGTGTCGGATGTTTGATACTCATACGATACTAACACAAGTGATTACATTCATTTTTTAAAAATATTACTTATGTCAATGTGTCAGTATCGTGTCTGTGTCAGCACTATACTGTGTCTGTGTCATATTGCTTCTTATAAATGGTTACCTGAATTGGGGTGTATGAGGAAGTTTGTAATTGATAGAGAGAGGAGATATATAGCTAAAAAGTGAAACCAATGAAAACTCATCCTCTTGAAGATTGAGTTTCCTTTTCTTTATAGCCACAGAAATAACTTGAACAATACTTGTTACAGGACTACCAGTTGCTTGAACTTTCACATAATATTTACTTCCTAAGAAATAAACAATACATGAAAACAGCATCAAAGCAGCAGGAATTCCAAGACCAAGTGCCCAACTCACATCAGATTGTACATACACAATCAATGACAGAGAAACCATCTGAGCAAAAGTGTATGTAAAAAAGTACCAATTGAAGAAACTATTGATCCCTTTCTTTCCTGAATCAGTGTTTGGATTGAACTGATCAGCTCCAAATGCTAAGTTACAAGGCCTAATCCCTGCAGCTCCTATTATCAGAAACCCGAATCCAAGTAACAGAAACGCCATTTGTCCTGTACTTGGTTGTGTGCATGTGGCTTTCTCATTTCCACATTCTGCTGGATGCATTTTTTTTATCCATGCTGTTAATTGTATAACAAGTAACCCCTGGTTCAAAATCATAAACAGCACACAGACATCAGACACGATACTGATACTGACAAGTAGACACTGATAATAATTTGAAAAAAATGAATAAATTAAAAGAATTACCAGAAAGGAAGCAAATGTGGAGAATCCAAGTGTTTTGTAGCGGCCAAAATAAGTGTCAGAAAGAAAAGCTCCAAGCAAAGTAGCTAAACTAGCACTACCATTGAAGATGTTGACAATATTTGTGGCTTCAATGCTGCTAAGGTTGAAGACTGTTGTAAGATAGACCAAGAGGTTTGATAAGGTACCAGTGGTTCCTAGCTTCTCAAATGTTTCATTTCCTGCATCATATGAAAATCAATTAATGAATAACTCAAAATTCATGTTCAACAATAATAACACTAAACAAAAAATTAATCAAATAGTTAATTAATTAATCTTGGTTTTACCAACTATGAAGGGCATGACCTTCCATCCTCTATAGTTAATATTTGGAACTTCATTGATTTCTACACTTTGTTTCTCATTTTTCTTCATAGTCTCTAATATGTTTTTTGTGTCTCTAGTTTCTTAAAAAAGGTTCATGAATATGCTAGTTATTAAATAGAAAATAATGAAGACTTTTTCATAAGGTTTTGGAGTTATTGATTCATGAGATGATATTAAAGGTGGTGTTCTCTTTTATTGTCTTGCTTCAAGTTAATCATGAGCCAAGTGACGTACTATTTTTAAATTTTATGATAGCTCAAAGATAGTGTATTTTATTTAAAAATGCACTATTAAAAATAAGTTTTCTATAATGTATTTTTTGTTGTTGATAGATTTGTGTTAGAGGTTGTGTGTAGGGGTTGATTCAAATATTTTATTTAAATTTTCACAAAATAATTTAAGTTTTTTAAAAGATAAATTAATGTGTGAGATTATAATTTTAAAATAAATAAAAATTTGGTGAAATATCACTATGTTTATTTTTTTTTTTTTGTATTTTTAACAATTCTCAAATATAAATTTTATGATAAATTAAAATTAAAGTTAAATATTTTTAATAATTTAAAATTTAAAGTTGATTCGCAATATAAAAATGTTTACAGAGGAAATTCACATACCAATTAAGTGTTTAAAATAAATAAGTAAATAGTTTATGAAATTGGGGAGATGAAACTTTTTCAATTGTGCAAAAGTTTGTAAGAAAGAGTTATATATATTTATAAATTAAAATTGAAAATAATTCATGAATTTATAATAAATTCAAGTGACATATCTAAAATAAATAAATAAATAAATACAATGACATTATGCTAAAACATAAAAAATAGTAACTTGAAAAATGCAAAAAAGTATTAACATATTATCATATTGGGAATTGGAAATTAAAATATGAAACTATATAAATAAAAATGATTATTTACTGTTTTATTCTTATAAAATTTTAAGGTAAAAAAATTGTGTGTGAATCCTTGATTTTGATAAATCCAAGATATATATTTTGATAAATTCATAAGCACCCTTGATTTTTTGGTTGGTACAGATATCTCTATTCAAAATTTATTTATTTTTAAATTAATACTGTATTAAGTATATACCTCAACCAAACTCTAAAATATCTAAGTGGTCACCATTTATTTTTACAATCAATTATTGGCACACTTTTTTCTGCCCACTTAGATGATTGAAATTTGTAAGGCAAATAATTACTATACTTACCATGATCTCACATGCTTCTCATATCCTATTTTCTAAGAGTATTATTTATTGGACGGTATAGTTGAATTCTGTTTTAACTTTATCTTAAAGACTCATTTCAAATGAATTAAAAAAAAAAAAATAGACTCGTTTTAAATTTATGCACCGCCTATTTAAATGTGCAATAATAGTTTATCTATCCAAAAACTTTAAATCACTCATTCCCAAATTATAAATATCAAACTATTTCACATTAAAAAATATAATGGATAAAAAACAAAGAATATTATTTATTTTATTTTGGTTACAGGAACAGTAATATTATTTCAGTATCGTTATTAGTTAGTTTGTATTATAATTTTCATAAATATAAAACAAGAGAATAATAAATAAAAAGTGTTAATTAAAGAATAACAAATTAAAAGTATTAACTAAATGATAAATATAAGGTGAAAACTAAAATTGTTATAGAAATTAAAAAGAAAGTTTCTCAACCAACCCATGGATCACTTAAACACCACACGAAATTTCAGTTTTGCCCTCAATTTCCGTAGATGCACATCCGGAAGAACTCCATATTTTAAAAAAATTTAGTTCCTTCCATAGATACATCTACGGAAGCGTAATAAACTAGTGCATATGCGTAAAAAATACACATAAAATCAGTTTAGGGACGTTTCCGTAGATGCATCTACGAAAGTCTCTGATATAGTTTGAACCAGCATATGATCACTCCCCCATTGTTTCATTTCTTCAAACTCTTCATATTCCACACCCTAAAAACCTTACATCATCAATACCCTATTTCACTCCAAGACTCAAACTTTTTGGTGCAACAAATCAGATGGAGCAAGAAGAGTATGAATTTCAAATAAATAATCACTTTCAACCACTACATTGTTCACATTATCAATAATTTTTTTTTGTAAAAAGGTTACGTAGCTTCCGATGCCGTATTGCAATTTCGGAAAATATGTGAAAAATATCCAGATTTATTGAAATATGTTGAAAGCACCATTCTTGACAAGGTGAAGGAGAAATTTGTTTGTGTATGGACGGATAAGGTCCGACACCTTGGGAATACAACCACCAATAGAGTTGAGTCGGCACATACTACTTTAAAAAATTGGTTGTGTGATAGCAAGGGTTATTTGTGTAAAGCATGAGACACCATAAATCACATGATTTCGAACCAACACAACAAAATACAAACCTCGTTCGGTCGAGGCATTACGGTTTTGGAGCATCGATTTAAGGACAATATCCTTTACTCTCAATTGATCGGCAATATGTCTCGGGCCGGATTGAATTATATCTTTCACGAGGCGAAACGAGGTGAAACTTTTGGTGGCGACAACGCAAAGTATGGTTGCACTATTATCAGCACGTATGGTCTCCCGTGTGCTTGTATTATTGCTAAAAATGTGAGATTAGGTGAGCCAATAAGAATGGATGAAGTCACTCCTCATTGAAAGAGACTTAGTTTTGATGATGATGGTTGTATAGAAGAAGATTCGAATATCTCTATTATTTCCGAATTTGAGGCGGTACAAGAGAGATTTTCGAAGGCCGAAGACAACATGAAATTAAACATCAAAGAACAATTGCGGGGGATTGGATTTCCTAAAACAACCGACATGAAACCGCCGTCTCAACCCGTTTAGATAAAGGGTGCTCTGAAGAAAGTGAAGTCTACGCTAAATGACTATTCGACAACATGGTTTCCTTCATATTGTGAGCACGTCGACAAACGCTTTCCCGACTCACCTACTCCAAAATTGCAAAAATCTCAAAAGATTTCAAACAAGGGAGCTCGCTTAAGCAAACCGCCTCTGACACCTATTCCACCGCAAGTTTCGACTCCGATTCCAACACCTATTACTCCATCAATCGAACAGATACAAATTGCTCCAAAAATTCCATTCATTGACGAGATGCCAATTTTTATGCATAAATACATCGATCGGATCGTCAATGTGGCGGGGGACGGTAATTGCGGATTTCGGGCCGTATCGGCTTTGCTTGGTAAGGGAGAGGATGCCCATGAGCTTGTCCGTCATGATCTTATCGAAGAGTTGGTGAACCATATAGACTCGTACACGCGGGTATTTGGAGACGAAACCAAATTTGAAACGGTAAACGAAGCTCTTGTTCCTTGGGGGGCGTCTACGCACCGGTTTCGCATTGGATGAGATTCTCGAAAATGGGACATCTTATTGCATGCGCATATGACATGGTATGCCTTGACGCGTTATGGTTTTTCGAAAACTTTTTTTCCGCTCTGCACCACACCTCCTACAAATCCAATTGATCGTATTATATTGTTGGATGGCTCGCCAAATCGCGTCATTTTGTATAAGTTTACTTGAAACCGGGATGCCACATACCACCTACGTCACCGAAATGGAATCTTCATCATACCGAACTTGCCAAGACGTGGCCGGATGTTTTTGTTGATAGGATGCATGAATTCGAAAAATTGAAGAATATCGATAAAATCTTGAATGTCGAAAAGTCAAAATTGGAACCACCAATAGATTTAGCCGGCGACAGTTCTTTTGATGTATTTTCAATTTTCAAAATGTAATTTATGCACTATATACCATTGCAATATAATCCTTTTTTGTAGTTTATGTGTTTATGTGTTTTATACCGCTACTGCTTTGAATTCTGCCAAAAAAATAGCAGGGAAACTTCCGTAGATGCCTCTACGGAAGGGTGTTATATAGAAAATTATGGGTGTTTATCGTAGATGCATTTACGGAAGAGTGTTATATAGAAAATTATGGGTGTTTATCGTAGATGCATCTACGAAACGAAAAAATCTATGACCCTTCTGTGGATATATCTACGGAACATTCTGTGACAGAGATTGTGTGGTCCATAGTCTCCAAATGCTTTTATAAATTTGGGGTTTTTAGGGTTGCATTATACACAAACACAAACCCTAAACACAAACACAAAAATGTCTCGCATAAATCCAGAATCATGGCAGCGAACATCATCCAAGCGTCCCGATCTTGAACTGGAATATCGCATAAGGGAATGGCATGTCATTTTCTCTCCCGTCAAACCCCACATGCCGGTTAAGTTTTGGAATATCCATTCCTTCGACCAACTCAAGAGGACTATCATGTCTTTTTTAGAGGGAGAGTACAAATCCGACGAAGTCGTTAGAAGGATCCAAAGGCTTAAAACAAGGACTTCTTCTGTGACCGGAGAAAAGGAACGTTGGTGGGATGAAGTGAAATTCGACATGGATTGCATTCAAATGATGCATGGATCAGATGACATTGTTTTAACCGTTGTAATTTCTTAGATCTCTTAGTTTTTTTAATTTTCTGTTGGAAATTTCGTTGTAATGCCGATTAACCAATGAATCAATGCATAAGTCTTTTATGGTTAAAAATGCTACTGTTCTGATTTTCTGGGTCTGGGCTGATTCCGTAGATGCATCTACGGAAGTCTTCCGTAAGTGCATCTACGAAACAAAACAACGTTAAACAAAAAAAGGGTGCTTCCGGAGATGGATCTACATAACCACGAGAACAATTTTGTTAATTTAGTGGTGCTCCTCATATCTATGGGGTGGAATAAGAAATCTTCATTAAAAATAACATTTAATTTAAGATAATAATTTTACAAAATATATTATTTATTTTACAACACATTTGCTTGTCTTAACTAAACCTATCTCCTTTTTTTAACTAAAGAGATTATATTAAATTTAGAAATGGTCTAGATTGGACCTTATTACATTGTCAATCCTTCTATATATTGCTTATTGGACAAACATTAATTTTGTCGAAAAGTAAAATATGACATTCTTTGATAATTTTTAGGCAAAGTTGTCATTCTATTTACTATAAATTAGTTTTTCGGAAAATAAATTAAAATATCTTAGATGTGAAAAAAATAAAAATTATGAATTTTTAATTGAAATTCTTATATATCAAGATTCTTTTTATTTCAGAAACTAGTAAAGGACTCGTGCGTTCGCACGGGTCACGCAAAGTCGGTATAAGTAATAAATAAATATATAATGATGATTATAAATATATATAAAAAATACGGAAATTAAAAAGAAAAAACATTTAAAATTATAATTGTCATATAAATATTAATTTAATATAATTAAAAATATATACTTTAGTAAAAATAAATAAATAAAATAATTAAGCACTCATCTACCCATGCGTTTGCACAAATCATATAGTATCGTTTTAAATCTATCAAGAGTAATTATCTACCCATACGTTCGCACGGATCACACAATATTATAAATAATAAATAAATAAAATATATGTGATTATATTTATTTGATTTGGTAACATTCTTGTAATTAATTGTGATGAATTATTACTTTAAAATGTTTTACACTGTCAATCCATCACAATTATCTGTTTGTGTTACTATACATATTATAATAATAAAAACAAAATTTTTCTAACAAATTAATTATTATAATTAAATTTATATATATATATATATATATATATATGAGTTAAATAAATATAAATTATTATTTTAAAGTTTAATCTAACTAAATTTTTGACATTAAATGTTTTTAAAAAAAAATAAGTGAGTTAAATGTAAAAGATTTTTTAGGTGACTTTTAGGGGAGGGTCCAACTAAATTCCTCACCCATAAACCATTATTAATCACTATTAGATTAAATAATTAGATTAAATCTTATTATAGAACTGTACATCCAATAACTTTTTTTAAGCCTCATTTTTTTCTTCTCCATCTCTTATTCCATTTCAATCATTTTCAAAAGCATAAATTTAAGTGAATAAAACTAAATTTTTTTACTATTCATCTCTCATAGTCATTATTCGGTTTCATCATTTGTATCTTCATTTCTCCATTGTTAGTTAAAGCAACTACCGTCGATTCTCACCGTTGTCTAAAAAATCTCTAATTTCTCTACTCACAATCTTACCGTCATGAACAAACTTTACAATTATATCTCTGCATCACTATATATTTCTTGTTGTATCACCATATCGTCTTTTATTAATATCCTTGTATTTTCTTTTATCGGTGTGGTTGTATAATTATAATTTTGTCTTGTATAATTATTGTTATCTGTTTGTGTTACTATACATATTATAATAATAAAAACAAAATTTTTCTAACAAATTAATTATTATAATTAAATTTATATATATATATATATATATGAGTTAAATAAATATAAATTATTATTTTAAAGTTTATTCTAACTAAATTTTTTACATTAAATTTTTTTTTAAAAAAATAAGTGAGTTAAATGTAAAAGATTTTTTAGGTGACTTCTAGGGGAGGGTCCAACTAAATTCCTCACCCATGAACCATTATTAATCACTATTAAATTAAATAATTATATTAAATCTTATTATAGAACTGTACATCCAATAACTTTTTTTAAGCCTCGTTTTTTTCTTCTCCATCTCTTATTCCATTTCAATTATTTTCAAAAGCATAAATTTAAGTGAATAAAACTAAATTTTTTACTTCATTTCTCCATTGTTAGTTAAAGCCACTACCGTCGATTCTCACCGCTGTCTAAAAAATCTCTAATTTCTCTACTCACAATCTTACTGTCATGAACAAACCTTACAATTATATCTCCGCATCACTATATATTTCTTGTTGTATCATCCTATCGCCTTTTATTAGTATCCTTGTATTTTCTTTTACCGGTGTGGTTGTATAATTATAATTTTGTCTTGTTATAATCGGCATCTCCTGTAAACCGGTTTTGCTATGACAAGGCAAAACAAAATTAAAAGTGCAGAAGAGAACAATTATGTTTTGTATTGAAAATTATAAACTAGCATAAGTGCCTAAAGCAAAATATGTGAAAATATGAATTTCTTCTTTCAATCCATATTATGCAACATTTAATACAAAACATTAAAAGTTCTACATCTTCAATTAATTAAGAATTATGATTTTTTTTTTAAATAAAAATATCAATCAAAAGAATAACTGAATACATAAGTGTAATTGCAGGCATGCATTATTCATCTTAGCTTTGTTAGTAGAGGAAAATTACTATTCAGGTAGATGGATCAGAAAAAAATGGAACACAGAAAGACTATGAGAGATGGGAGAAGATTAGAAGAATATTGGTTTTTAATATGAATTTTCTTTCTTATTCACTTGAATTTATCCTTTTCATTTCAATCATTTAGTTTGCTTTTGACACACGTCTCACATAAAAAGATTGAAATACATGGAGGAAAGATAGACGGAGCTTAAAAAAATTATTGGATAGATGCTCTATAATAATGGCTAATAATGTACATGGCTGGGACATTTAGTTGGACCCTTTCTCTAAAATTCGCTCATTTTTTAAAGTTATTATATCATAAAAAGTAAAAATTTAAGCAATTCTTTATAGTTTAAAAATATAATTTATGACTGATGACTAATAGATTATAATTTATGACTCATGGTGATGATTGATAGCTCATTAGTTAATTGAAGTATTTAATAAAATAAACGATTCAACTAACTTATGAATGTAAAATGATATAAAAAACATTTCATACATAATTATTTTATTTTAAATTAAAATAAATTATAAATGAAAAAGATGGGTTTGTGTTAAAATAATAAGGGTAAAAATGAAAGAAAAATGATAAATTATAAACTATAAATAAAAAGAATTATAAACTCGTGATGAAAGACTGTTGTCAAACACCTCAAAAATGTTTCTTAGTAAACAGAACCATAATATACATATCACTAACTGATCGTACCTGATCAGAAGGATCGTCGTAGGCTGCTCGGACTGGATCTTCTAGGAAGGAGGAGGAGGGGGGTGTACCTGTAAGGTACTCCAATGCCAAAGTAAGATGACGAGCAAAGGAGCGCAAGTACTAGCTAAGAGTGAGTAAGAATTGAATACCTGACCCTCTAGTTGAAGAGGGTATATATAGCCCCCAGCGCTGGGCCATGATCTCGCTATTGGGTTGGATTCTCAAGCCCAACTAGGAGACTGCCAGGTTTCCTGAGCGGAAATATCGGAGGTGCGTGTATGCCCTCTGTCCTGGTTAACCGCTCCGAAGTCCAAGGGAAGACGCGGTCTTTTAGGAGCCACGTGGGATCCGAGTTATTCGGAGGATTGGATATGAAGGAGCCCTGCGCGGAGCAGGGTCCTCGGCAAGGATGATGTCCGGGGGAGAATGAACGCCGAGCGCGGTGTTGGTGCCGAGCAAGGCGTGTCGGAAGGCCATGAACTATACATGGGCCTCTGAGGCTTATTGGGCCGAAAGCGGTGTTGGGCCTAGCCTTGGCCCAGTCCAGAACAGGAGCCCCCCAAGTCGGAGTTTTCCGGTTAAGAAACTGTGACTTTGCTTCTACGCTCGGACCCTCATTTCTCGTGGTTGCTCGGTGGATCGGTCCTCGTTACATATACGCGCTCGGAGGAAAGTCCAGTGGTGGGCGAAACGTCGCGCGTGGGAACCACGCGCTGACGTGGCATAGGCATTGATGGCCTAGGGTCTAGGAGGCGGCGCCTGTCAGGAGAGGTGACGCTTCGCCTTCCGAGCCTTTTTCCCTATAAAAGGGGGCGAATTCTCTCATAAGGGAATTTTCCTTTCTCTATTTATCTGCTCGGCTTCGATCAAGGGTTCCTCGGGGCATAATTTCCCAGCTCGTTCGTCATATCAAGATCGTTGCTTAGCGAAGGATTCTCCCCGGCCATCTACATCATGTCTGCAAGTAAGTTCGTTTAGCCTGTCGTTGCTTTACTATTTTTCATAGAACTTGTGTTTCGCTTTCGAGGTCTTCGCCATCGTCATCCTCCCCGGGTTATCCAAGCGATGCCCGGGGTCGGTGTGGGTTGGCAGGCCGTAGTACGTTGGCGTTAAGATAAGCTTTCCGATTGTCGTGTCATCTGTGAGTCCTCGGCTGACGAGCGTTGTTCCTCGATGGGGTTTGGCCGGGGGCTCCGCTGCTCCTGCTCTACCCTTTCGCTTGTCTTGCGGTGGAAGGGTGGATTTGATAGACTATCGAATTCACTTCTCCCTTCTGCGTGCAGGTGAATCAGATTCGAGCGCTTCCTCAAGAACTGGCTCGGACACCGACTCGACGACCAGTGATTCCGACAGCTCGACGGCAACTAGTTCCGACGTCGAAATTATTGAGGAAGAGGGCACTCCCTCGGCCGAAGGCGTTCACACGGGATCCCCTGGTTCGAATGCCGAGGGAGGGGTTTCCCCTATGCCGTTATTCAGTTATGAACATACCGTTGCGCCCGATTGGATAGCCGAGGAGGCTCTGTCTGTTGTTTCTCGGTATACCGCGTCTCTGGATGGGGCGTTTACAGAAATTGAGGTCCTGGGGGAAGGTGATCCGCCCAATTATCAAATAGGTTGCCCGTCTCCAGACGAACGCATATGTTCTCGGTTTGCCGGGGACGGATTTGCGATGTACGATTACGTGTTTAGGGAGCTCGGCTTCCGGTTACCCTTCTCTGATTTTCAGGTTTCAGTCATGGCGTTTCTATCTCTGGCACCGTCCCAAATTCATCCGAATGCCTTTGCCTTTATGCGGGCATTCGAGATTGTTTGTGATTATTTGGGTATAGGTGCGACGTCTGCGTTGTTCGGAAGGTGTTTTCGTGTTCAACGGCAGGCGTCAAACGGGCGGTACAGCTGGGTTTCGTTCAGGAACGCCGAGCGTAAACTCTTCGGAATGTATACTGACTCCGTGAAGGGTTTTAAGGATCGATACTTCGTTGTCCGCCCCCTAAGTCCAACGGCCTATTCTTCGGTGTCGGATATGGTGGCCGAGCGGGATGCCGAGGGGGAGATAGTAAGGGATGAACATGGGCAGGAAGTAAAGGAGTTCTGCACGACGTTTCCGTTTTTCTGGTGGAAGGGTCATTTTGCGTCTCCTCCGAAATACTACGCTTGGGAGGACGATGACTTGGATGATCAAGACCGGGAGTCGTACTCGGTCCTCTGCAAATATGTAGATAGCTTTACCCTGTCTCGTTGGGTGACGAGGAATGGAGATCCCATACTGAACGAGGACGGGGTGCCGATCACGGAGCAGCGGCCTATTAATACCAAGGCTTTGCTAGCTTGTCGGACTCCCGAGGAGACCTGGGCGTTGTTAGGTTGTGTCTATTCCCCTTGCTTTGTGATCTCTGTCCGGTATTTTGCTAACTCGTTTATTTTTTCTTTGCAGAGGCTATGCCGGAGAAGGAGGATAATATCCTGAAACAAGCATTGGATGCGAGGAAGAATCAGAAGAAGAGGAACCAGGGTACCGGAGCTGGAGAGAACTCAGGCTCGGCAGGCTCCCCTCACAAGATTCATGTCGACGAGAGGTTACCCAAGAGACCTCGTGCTTCCGAGGGGGGACGTCCGGATCAGTCGAACCTGGGTCCCGGGCGCGCCTTCGTGTTGCCTTCTTGCTACAAGGATGGAGGCTATTTTGAGAAGTTCCCCTTGGCTACCTCACCGGATGAAGCTCGTCGGATCAGTGATATGGATCCCCCGTCTCTTCAGAAACAGTTGGCGTGCGACAGTGCCGCCGTGGTGAGGGTCTTGGAGATGGCCCAAGTGTTGGCTAGTGGAGGTTCGGGCTCGACCGAGGCCCTGAAGGAGGCCGAGGCGGCTAAGAAGGTGGCCGAGGACAAGGTGAAGACCATGGAGGTCGAGCGCAAGGAGTTGAGGAAGAAGGTCGATGCGGCCCTGAAGCAGAAAGATGCGGAGGTCGCGGCTGAGAAGAAGAAGCTGGCTGACCTTCGACTCGAATGGGCTCCCTCGGCTGACGAGTCGCCGGATGTGGCAGCTCTGAAGTCCAGGGCTGAGTTTGCGGAGAAGATAGAAAGCCTGAAGATAAGCCTGGCCGACATGGCCGACGTCGGTTTCGAGCGTGCTCTTAACCAGCTGAGGCTTCTGAACCCTGGTTTGAAGGAGGATAATGTCGGGCTCTCTTCGAGGATCGTAGATGGCGTGTTGGTGCCTGAGTCCCCGGGGAGTGAAGAGTAGAAAGTGTAGTTCCGGGCCTGCGTGTCCGTTTTTCTCGGCCTGCGTGCCATTCTTTTTGTTGGGCTATGCCCGGATAATTTTTGGGGCCTGCGTGCCCGGTAATGATTGTAACCTTTGACATCGCCGGCCAAGTTGGTCGGCAATTTTAATGTCTTACAATTCTTCTTGCTTATATCTGTTTATTTTTACTTTCGGCGTTATCACTGTATGTTTTTGTTCTTTTCGATAACATTCCTGCCGTGCTTGTATGACGAGGTATTTCCTCTGAACTTAAAGTATTTTGCGGTTGTTCTAGGTGACCGATGACTTATGCTCGGACATGCCGGAGAGTCACCAGTATACTTGTGATATTATTGGTTTTGTGGGCTATGCTCGACCTAGATTGATTGCCCGGGCGTGTTGAGTACGGGCCGGGTGCGCAGAGCAGGTATGCGCTTTTAGCGAGCGCGAGACCGCGGTTGCGGCCAAGCGTTCGCGGCGTGAACGATCCCATCGCGAGCTGGGGTTCTGCCATGCAGGTACTTCCACGGGGGGTCTAGGTGTAGAATCCGCCGAGGGGTCGGTCCGTCTATCCGACGAGAGGAACCGATCGTTGCTGTCGTGGAACACTCACGTCCGTACCGACGACGTGGCTCCGTGCCCGTCCGTTACCTGAGTTTGGTTGGGGGCCGGGCGTTTTAGCTTATGTTTAACTGTAATAACGTCTGAGTTTTTCAGCATTCCAGGGTCGAGCAAGTTTTTCACCGAGAAGATTCTCGAGGTAGTAGGCGCCGTTCTCGGTTTTGTCATAAACTCGGTACGGGCCTTCCCAGTTTGGGGCTAGCTTGCCTTCGCGCGAGTCTTTCATGTTTCTGCGAAGTACTAGGGCGCCGATTTCAAATTCGCGCTTTATAACTTTGGCGTTATGGCGAAGAGCTATTTGCTGTTTTAGTTTAGCTTCTCGGAGGGCTGACCCTGCTCGAATCTCTTCTACCATATCGAGTTCTTCCCTCATGGCCTCGTCGTTAAGTTCTTCCTCGAGGGGGAATTCGGTGCGCCGAGAAGGCTCTCGGATTTCTACGGGAATTACGGCTTCGGTGCCGTAAGTTAGTCGGAAAGGAGTTTCGCCTGTGCTCGAATGAGGCGTCGTCCTGTACGCCCAGAGTACACTATGTAGTTCCTCGACCCAGGCTTTTTTGGCTTCGCCGAGTCTTCTCTTTAATCCTCGGAGGATGACTCGGTTGGCCGCCTCGGCCTGCCCGTTCGTCTGAGGGTGCTCGACTGAGGTGAAGTGTTGCTTCGTGCCAAGCTTGGCCACAAACTCTTGGAATTTTTTGTCAGTGAACTGGGTGCCATTGTCGGTGATTATGGCCTGAGGGACCCCGAACCGGGCAAGTATGTTTCGTTTGTAGAAACGGAGCACGTTTTGAGATGTGATCTTGGCAAGCGCCTCGGCTTCTATCCATTTCGTGAAGTAATCGACGGCGACCACGAGATATTTATTCTGGTACGAGCCGACCGGGAAAGGGCCGAGGAGGTCCATTCCCCAGGTGGAAAAAGGCCAAGGAGAGGAGAGGGATTTGAGCTCGGTGGGGGGAGCTAGGTGCATGTCGGCATGCCGCTGACATTTGTCGCATTTTTGAACATGCTCTTTGGCGTCCTGCTGCATGGTCGGCCAATAGTAGCCGGCTCTGAGGGCTTTCCTTGCCAGCGACCGGCCGCCGAGATGCTGGCCGTTAATCCCTTCGTGGATCTCCTGCAGTACTTCCATTGCCTGCGAGTCGTCGATGCATTTGAGAAGGGGAATGGAGAAGCCGCGCCGATAGAGTTTATTTTCGATGACTGTGTACGAGCAGGCTCTCCTTTTAATAGCTGAAGCTTCCTTCGGATCATCGGGGAGTTCGTCGTTCATGAGGTATTTGTATACCGGAGTCATCCAGCAATGGTCGTCTCCGATGGCAAACACTTGTATGGCCGGCGCGTTTTTGGCTACGCTTGGATCGGACAAGACTTCCTGTATCACCGACTTGTTCCCTCCCTTCTTTCTCGTGCTTGCGAGCTTGGATAAGAGGTCGGCCCTCGAGTTGTGTTCCCGAGGGATGTGTGCGACGTCTGCCTTCGCGAACCCTTTCATCTTTTCTTTGACGAGCGACAGATACTCGGCTAGTGTGTCGTTTTTGGCCTGGTAATCGCCGCTAACTTGCGACGTGACCAGTTGTGAATCGGTATAAATCATGACTTCCCGAGCGCCTACGTCCTCTGCAAGGCGTAGGCCCGCTAGGAGGGCTTCGTACTCGGCCTGGTTGTTCGATGTGGCGAAGGAGAGGACTAAGGATACTTCGATGACGAGTCCCTCGTCGTTCTCCAAGATGATCCCAGCTCCGCTGCCCGCGTGGCTTGAGGCACCGTCTACGTAGATGGTCCACTTATTCACGGTGGGTGTTAGGGAGTTGGAGATCGTCGTCATCTCGGCCACGAAATCGGCGAGTGCTTGGGCTTTTAGCGCTTTCCTGCCCTCGTATTGTATGTCGAACTCGGACAGTTCGAGGGACCATTTCAGCATCCTTCCGGCCATGTCTGGTCGGCTGAGAAGCTGTTTGATCGGTTGGTCTGTCCGGACGACGATAGTGTGGGCAAGGAAGTAGTACCTCAGTCTTCTGGCGGCCGTTATTAGGGCCAGCGCGATTTTTTCTATCTGTTGATAGCGGACCTCGGGTCCTTGTAAGGCTTTGCTAGTGAAGTACACTGGCTTCTGCCCGTCTTCCGTTTCTCGGATCAGGGCCGCGCTGGCTGCCTCGCCAGAGACGGCCAAGTAGAGATAGAGAACCTCGTTGCTGTCTGGTCGGGATAGCACCGGGGGTTTGGAGAGCACTTGTTTGAGGTGGGATAATGCTTGTTCGCATTCCTCGGACCACTCGAAAGCTGCTTCTTTCCGAAGAAGCTTAAAGAATGGAAGTGCATGCTGGGCGGATTTCGCGACGAAGCGGGACAATGCCGTGAGCATTCCGTTTAGTACTTGGATGGATTTTTTATTGGTGGGGGTAGGGAGGTCTGAGAATGCTCGGCACTTATCAGGGTTGGCTTCTATTCCTCGTTCTGTTAAGTAGAAACCGAGGAATTTGCCTGCCCGTACTCCGAAGGTACACTTCTCCGGATTGAAGCGCATCCTGCAGGACCTGGCCTGCTTGAAGACCCGCTCGAGATGTAGTGTGTGGTCGGAGTCTTCTCGAGATTTGACGATCATGTCGTCCATATACACCTCGAGTGTGTCGCCGATTTCCCCTCGGAAGACCTTGTTCATCATCCGCTGGTAGGTTGCCCCGGCGTTTTTGAGTCCGAAGGGCATTACGTTGTAGTAATAATTGCCCGATTCGGTCATGAAAGCCGTGCATTGCTTGTCGCATTTCGCCATGGGAATCTGGTTGTAACCAGAATAAGCGTCCATGAAGGACAACAGTTTATAGCCGGCCGAGTTGTCGACCAGTCTATCAATATTAGGTAAAGGGTAGGCGTCTTTTGGACATGCCCGGTTAACATCAGTATAATCAACACACATTCTCCATTTTCCATTAGATTTTTTAACAAGTACAACATTTGAGAGCCAAGTTGAGTACTTGGCCTCGGAAATAAAATTTGCCTCTAGGAGGTCTTTTACAGCTTTCTCGGCAGCCTCCGCTTTCTCGGGAGACTGCCGACGCCTACGTTGTACTACGGCCTTGGCGGTTGGATTGATGGAGAGGTGGTGACAGGCGACCTCAGGGTCGAGTCCGGGCATCTCTGCGGCGCTCCAGGCGAACAGGTCGGCATTGGCTCGAAGGCAGGCTATGAGTTGCTTCCTCGGCAGGTCAGGGATACCCTTGCCGATCTTCACTGCTCTGTTGGGGTTGTCTCCCAGGGGGATCAGCTCGAAGTCTCCGTCGGGAACAGGTCGGACGGGATTCGATTGTGTTTCCTCCCCGGTCTTCAGTTCTTCTTGTGTGAACCTTGCATCGAGGTCGACTGAGCTGACGTTGGCCGTTGGAACCTGATCTTCCCGAGGACGCTTATCTTCGGCTCTTGGTTTCTTGTTGGAGCTGGTCGGAGGAGCGATCAGCTCTAGTCCTTTGACGGATGCATCGAAGATCCTTCTCGCAGCTTCAATGTCGGCGTTGATGGTGGCCACTTTCCCTGTCCTCGTGTAGAACTTCATCTTCAGATGGACTGTGGAGGGCACGGCAGTTAGCTCGGCCAGTGTTGGGCGTCCGATGATGCAGTTGTACAATGTTTTGCAGTCGATTACCAGAAACCTGGTTTTGACTTGTCTGGACGCTTCCCCTTCCCCGAAGGTGACAATCAGCTCGACGTAGCCCCATGGTTTGGTGGTGGCTCCGTTAAAACCTTGGAGGTCGGAACCCACATAGGGAGTGAGGTGCGAGTCGTCCAGCTGAAGTGTTTGGAAGAGGTGGGAGTACATAATGTCGACTGAACTGCCTTCATCTACCAGGACCCGTCGCACATCGAAGTTTGCCATTCTGGCTCGGACGAGAAGGGGAATGGTGGCATTTGGAGCTCCGCCGGGCAGTTCTTCGAGATAGAAAGTGATTGGCTCTGACTTTCCTCGGAATTTCCGAAGAGTAGGGCCGAGATCTGCATTGGCGCTGAGTAGCTCGTCGAACTTTCTCTTGACCGAACTGACGGTGAGAGAGCCGGGGTCGCCGCCGTTGGAGATGACCATTGCGGTGGGGAAATGTTCCCAGGTGCTGAGGGCGGTCGTCACGCCGACTGAAGGGATGAAGTCTTCCGGTCGGGTTACGAACAGCGCGACTTGGAGCGGTCTGCTGTCTGGTGAGTTCCCCTCGTCAGAGTTTCGAGGGATGTCTCTTCTGGAGGGTTCTCCCTTCTTGGTGTATTTTGCCAGGTGGCCCTCTTTGATCAGGGTCTCTATGGCATCTTTGAGATGTACGCATTCGTCGGTCATATGCCCGTGACTCTTGTGGTACTTGCAGTATTTGGACTTGTCCGTCCCCGGTCTTGTAGGATTTGACTTCGGGGGCCTGATGTTGGATTTCTTGAACTCGGCGTTCTGGCAGTCGGACAGGATTTTCTCCCGGGAGGTGTTCAAAGGAGTGTAGTCGTTGAAACGCCCTGCTGGTCCTCGCCGTTCTTTGACATCTCGGGCCCGGTCGTCCCTTCTTTTGTCTTGTCCTCGGCGCGACCCCGAGTCTTCGAGGTTTGAGCTGCGAGCGGCGCCACTGCCCCTCGGGGCTCTGATTGCGGCTGCCTCGCCTTCCTCAAAATCGATGAATACCTTTGCTTTGCTGAGGAGGTCATTCATCGAGTTTACCTTCTCGATCTTAATAGCTTTCTTGAAGTCGCTGCCGGGGAGAAGTCCTCGTTCCAAGATGTACCTCTTCATGTAGTCTTTTGTCTGCACTTGGACGGCCTCCTTGTTGAATCTTTCAAGGTAATCTCGGAGAGGCTCGTTGGGTCCTTGGACTACGGCCTCGAGATTGGCTTCCGATTTCGGTTGCCGTCGGGAGGCTGTGAAGTGGCTCAAGAAGAGTTCTTTGAGCTCGGTCCAAGAATGGATGGAGTTCGAAGGGAGGTTCCTGTACCAATTCATCGCTCCCTTCCTGAGGGTGGTCGGGAAAATGCGGCACTTGATCGAGCCTCTGACGACGTGATAGTCCATGACCGCTTCGATACTCCGGATATGGTCGTCGGGGTCAGTGGTTCCGTCGTATTGGTCCAATGCTGGCGGTTTTTCCATCCCCCGAGGGAGGCGGGCTCTCCGTATACTAGCGGACAAGGGGCTGCGGAAGTCCTCCTCGTCGCTCGGCCCTGGTGAATCGTAGTGCCTGTTTCGTCGGGGATCTTCTTGGTTGTTACCCGTCGTTGCTTTGGAGGGACCCCGACGGCCCTGTTCGGGGGAGGGGCTTCTTTGTTCAGCGGTTTCAGGTTTCTGGTTCTTCCTGTTCTTTCTGTGTGGAGAACGGGAACGAGTCCTCCGGCGGCGATGTCTTCTCGGGGGAGACCTTGAAGAGGACGGGGAACGCCGACGGTATCTTCTCGGCGGTGAGCGCGAGGAGGAATAGGAGCGTGACCTGTAGCGCCTCCGTGGGGAAGGGCGACGTCGCCGCTGTCTTTCCAGCTCGTGAATTCGGTCATCCTGAATTCTGAGGAGGCTGTTGGTCAGTTGTATTTCCTTGAGCAAGCGGACGGTAATGGGGTCAGTGCCTTCGGGAATGTTGAGCGGCTCCTCTTCTTCTCCATGACGGGCTCTCTGCCTCTCGGAGGTGTGGGTGAATGAGGAAGCATGTTGCCCGTCGCGAGGGTCGGTTTCATTCACATTCTGGGCATGTTCCGGCACGTTGGTCGTTCGGATCGGTTCGCCGTTCTGAACGTGCCCTTCTGGAGGAACATGGTCAACATTCTGGACCTGTTGTAGGACCTGCAGCAGCTGGGTGTCCTGGGTTTCATGCCCGGACCTTTGTCGCCGACGACTCCCCCGACGATGATTAGCTAGCTCGCGGGAGGATTCCTCGATCAGCTCTTGAAGGAGGAAAGGGTCAGCGCTTGGGATGTTGTTGTTGTCAGCCATGACGATTGGTGATGGTTAGCTTTGATCTTTGTTCTTTAAAGATGGGGAAGCAAGTTTCCCACAGACGGCGCCACTGATCGTACCTGATCAGAAGGATCGTCGTAGGCTGCTCGGACTAGATCTTCTAGGAAGGAGGAGGAGGGGGGTGTACCTGTAAGGTACTCCAATGCCAAAGTAAGATGACGAGCAAAGGAGCGCAAGTACTAGCTAAGAGTGAGTAAGAATTGAATACCTGACCCTCTAGTTGAAGAGGGTATATATAGCCCCCAGCGCTGGGCCATGATCTCGCTATTGGGTTGGATTCTCAAGCCCAACTAGGAGACTGCCAGGTTTCCTGAGCGGAAATATCGGAGGTGCGTGTATGCCCTCTGTCCTGGTTAACCGCTCCGAAGTCCAAGGGAAGACGCGGTCTTTTAGGAGCCACGTGGGATCCGAGTTATTCGGAGGATTGGATATGAAGGAGCCCTGCGCGGAGCAGGGTCCTCGGCAAGGATGATGTCCGGGGGAGAATGAACGCCGAGCGCGGTGTTGGTGCCGAGCAAGGCGTGTCGGAAGGCCATGAACTATACATGGGCCTCTGAGGCTTATTGGGCCGAAAGCGGTGTTGGGCCTAGCCTTGGCCCAGTCCAGAACACTAACCTTTATATAATACATCCTTCCAAAAACGTCTAACTTTATACACTAGTTTTTCCATGTACAATGTTCTTTGAAAATTCAGCTTGGAAAAAGGAGTTGCAACCCACCAACTTAGCAAAGCCATACACAAAGTCTCCTTTGAATTTTCTTTAAAAATTCCTCCATAAAAAGCTAAGTGGGGTATTCATCAAATTCTTACGTAGAATAGTAGCAAGAAAAAAATCTAGTGTTAATATTGAATATAAAGAAGAAGAAAACTCAGATATAATTTTTTAGATGTAATTATTTTTGAGAATTTCTTTACCCACCTCCCTATGGAGGTCACCCCCAGCAAAAACCCAATTTTACCCCGCTTCGAAAATGCATATCCGAAATTTTTTTTTTCTAAATTTTTCCAGACTTCGGAAGTGCATTTCCGAAAAAAATCCCAAAAATTGGAATTTTGGCTAATTCGGAGATGCATCTCCGAAACAACAAAAAAAAAATCTAAAAAAACCCCAAAAATTAATTTTAAGATATTAATTAATTTACATATCATAAATTTGATATAATTTATGAGTAATGAATAATAATAATTATATATTTTGATATAATTTATGAGTTACGAATAATAGTTATTATATATTTCTATCCTGATTCATATTTTAAAATAATTTTAATTAAAAAAATTAAAATAATTTCACTTATAAAATAAGTTATAATTTTTTATTTATATATTTATAAAAAAAATTTAAAAAATGAGTGTTTTAATTTACATATTTATATTTTTATATAATAATTATAAAAATTATAAAAATGAGTGTTTTAATTTATAATAATTATTATATATTTATATATTATATATTTATATATTTCACTTACAAAATTAATAATTATGATTATATATTTATATATTTCTATTCTGATTCATAATTAAAAATGAATTATAATTTTTTATTTAGTTTAAAAAAATTAAAAAAAGATTTTGTCTTAATTTTATTTAATGAATAAATTTTATATTTAATTTTATATAATTCAAAATTTACTTATGAAATTAAGATGTTTTTTATTTATATAAGTTAGTAAAATAATTTTTAACTTTAAAATTGTTTAGGAAATTTTGATTCACCTTGATTTTATTGATTCACCTTCATTTTATTGATTCACTTTCATTTTATACCTATTAATTGTATTGATTCACCTTGATTTTAATTTTTTAATAGTTATTGAATTCTTTCGGAAGTGTATATCCGAAACATTCCAGGACCAATTTGGTCTTGGAATATTTCGGATATGCATCTCCGAAAACACCCCCTCTCCCAAAAAGGGGTGTTTTCAGAAATGCATCTCCGAAAACTCAAAAAGGGTGTTTTCGGAAATGCATCTCCAAAAACACTTTTTTTTCGTGTTTTCGGAAGTGCATTTCCGAAAACACCTTTTTTTTTTAATAAAAGTACGTTTTCGCAAATGTATTTCCGAAACAAGGGGTATTTTGACAAATTCGCCAGAGGTGACTAAGAAAGTTAGGAGGTGGGTAAAGAATTTTTTTTTTTTAATAAAAATATAATAGGTGTATAATTTATCTCTACATATATATACAATTTCTTTCTACTCTCATTTTTTAAATAGTATTTAAATATATTTCTCATATTTTTACTAAAAAATAATAAAAATCACATCTAAGGAATAGTATCTAAATTTCCTTTTATAAAAAATTAGTTTGAAATTTCTTAACCATATCAACTCTAATATATTTTAGATGTATTTGGAGCAATGAAGTTATATGCCTAAGGATGGTTTGCAATTGAAGTGTAGTTTCATTCATTTAAAGAGAGATTGGTTGTTACAAATTTGTGTTCAGTATTATGCCTACATAAGTTGAATGTTACTTTATTTAATGAGAGAATAAACTTCTTATATGATAATACAAGTCCTAAGTCCATGGAATATTTGTATAACTTAAAAGAGAAAAACTTCTCCTCGTTGAAATTTAATGTTACAGAGTTGTAATTTTAAGTTTTAAATTTTTTTAAAAGTCATATATATATATATATATATATATATATATATATATATATATATATATATATAAAATTTTAGACTGTCCAATTATTTTTATAATTACATAAAAAATATTTATATAAATATTAATAATTTAAATAATATTTTAAATTTTTTAGAGTTTTGTTTGGTTAATATACAATTGCATTTTTAATTTTTAAAATTAATTTTGTTTTTAAAAAAATTTTAAACCCATTTTTTAAATTAAAACAGAATTTATGAATATATATATATATATATATATATATATATATATATATATATATATATATATATATATATATATATATATATATATATATATATATATATATATATATATCATGTTGTTATAATGAATATTTTATATATTTGAATGCGTTAAAAACATAGATAATGACATTAAAATCAAGTGTAATTGTGGTTAATGTGTTGGAACACATTGCTATATTCATTAACCATCAACTGATTAGAGGAGGTTCACCCGAGTTCAAATTATAAAGAAACAAACCTAATTATAAGCTGAAACATTCAATGTATTATT
Organism: Vicia villosa; assembly: GCF_029867415.1. Classification (NCBI taxonomy): domain Eukaryota; kingdom Viridiplantae; phylum Streptophyta; class Magnoliopsida; order Fabales; family Fabaceae; genus Vicia; species Vicia villosa. The sequence goes on along the minus strand of NC_081180.1, from coordinate 42,673,046 downwards.
TCTTTATTGTTGAAATATCTTATTTTTCCAAATAATATATGTGATATTTATTGATTACAATATTCAAATATACATGTGAAAATTATGAACAATGACATTTAGAATTGTGATTAATTGTGTTATATTATTGATTGTCAGAACATCAGTGTGGGTTGACATGTACTAGTATGTTTGAATGCAAGACCTTCCTTGATCTTTGGCATTTATTTATTTATTTGTGAATTGACCAACATATTAAAAATAAAATAAGAAAAGTATATATTTATTAAAAAAAATTATCGATAGATAAAGTGGTAATAATCACTAAAAATTCACATACGTTATTGTTAAGTTTAAAATTCAGACTCAGGTGATATAGCGTCAACCCTGAAGAAATTGTAGCACTTCTCGTTTATTTAACTCGAAAATGACGCAATCGAAAATTCTAAGGAATAGCAAGCGCTAAATTTAGAATGAAAGCACATGATTGCAAACGCAAAATCTGTCACATAAGTTATGGAATCCACCAAATAAAAAAGAAAACTCTGAATTTTATTATAATAAAAGATAATCCTTATGGCCGCGCCAAAAGTCTTTAAATATAAAAAACAAAGAAACTCTAATGGCCATATGGACCTATAATCCAAAACAAAATTAAATAAATAAAACAAAATGTGAAAAACAGCAAAATGCTTAATTTTGACATGAAATAAACTCAGGTGACTTAAAAAGCCTTCCTACATCAGTCTCCTCCATCTCTGAAGAACTCGACTCCAAGTTCTCTTCTTAATAAAGAGTCTCACCTACTTTCATCTCCCATATTAAAAGATTTAACTTTATGACATTTATTTTGCATAGGAGGCAAATTGTTTGGTAGCTCATCTGCGGTCAATTCCTTGAAATTCTCTAGGATACCTATAACTTCTTCTAGAATTGTTGTTTCCTCCTTTACAACACTCATAAGCCCTTTACTCATTACTTGACAGAAAATTTTAACTTTTTTAACAGCCTCGTCAAAGTCCTTTTTACTATGTGTCATCACCAAGAAACTAGACTTCTTTCCTCCTTAATTTTTATCAAAGTGCAAAAAAGGAGTCATAGCAATTTTATGCGTACCCCATGTAAACATTATCACGTCCACGATAAGTGATATCATTATCAAACTACAAAGGCCTACCAAGTAAAATATGACAAACATTCTTATCAAGAACATTAGAAAGTACCTCTTCTCTATAATGCTTTCCGATAGAGATATGAACTCTACAAGCTAGTGTTACTCTAACTTGAGAGTTCTTATTTGCCCAACTGAGGGTATAAGGCTTATCATGGAGTTTTTGTGACAACTTCAAATAATGTACCGATTTCTGCAATACCAGATTCTCCATGTTGTCAGTATCCATAATCAGACTACAAATCTTGTTCTTGATAGAACAATGTGTTTTAAACAAATTGTTGCGCTACCCTTCATTTTTGGATGCTAGTAAAGTTTAATGCAACACAAGATATACCCTCTCATCAAATTTTCCTCTGCAAACTCAACCTCTGCATATTCATCGTTCTCAACTACATGTCCTACTCTTTCCTCATTTTCCTCCCTTTCTTCCACAACAGCAGCGAGTCTCCTTGAGGGACAAACATTCAATCCGTGACCTGTTCTGTTACAACAATAACACGTGTCTCGAATGGGTTTAACATATGGATTATTCTGCCTCTGGACTGGTGATTTATCCTACTGTACACTGCTAGAGCTACTAGTCCCCTTATTCTCAAGGTTGGAGTCCCTGGTTGCTACATCATTTTCCTTGTCGCATACTGATTCAAATTTATTCTGGGGGGAATACCTAAAAGTTGAGAAAATTCTAGGGTGTTTCTCCATCATTTCTGCCTCCAAAGCTAAATTGGATGTCTCAGCTACGGTCCATATAATCTATAAACTCATTTTCTCCTGCAAGGATCTCTTTATGCCATTTATGTAAAGAGCCACTTTCTGGCTCTCTGATTCTCCAAATTTATTGCGCTAAAAACGCAGGAACTCAACTGTGTATTCAATCACATTTCTCTTGTCCTAAACACACTCGATTTATATCTTATAAAGAATCTATTCATAATTTTCGGGTAAAAACTACTCCAGCATCAATTGTTTCATTCTTCGCCAAGTTCTGACTAGCCCCTTCCTTTGCCTTTGCCTTTGAACAACAAGTTTATTCCACCAGACATCATCAATAATTTTAAGCCTGATCGCCAACATCTTAACTTGCTTGTTCTCATGGACGCCTATAACATCGAAGAACCTGTCGACGTCAATCTGTCAATCCAAAAGCTCTTCCACTACCGTTGTTATGTAGAACAATGGAATATCAGCCATCACTCGATAGTCATGGTTGTTCATTCGATTCCCGTGATCAATCTCTTCCTCGTAGAGTTCTTCTTCTTCAGAACTCGAATCTTCAGCACGATTGTTTCCACGCTATGGAACCCTAATCGGCTCTTCTCTCGTGTCTTTTCTCCAATTCTCGTTGTTGTTGGCGTTGTTCATCTGATTTGCTAAAGTCGTCATCTGTTCAGTCAAAACAGTTATAGTTGCGGTAAATGCCGCAGTAATTTCTTCAAGATTTGTTCTGGTCAACGATTGATCTGTCATGGTTGTTAAGTTAGGAAAAAGAACATGAGAAAAACAGCTCTGATGCTAACTCACGTTGTCAGAAATACTAGGAAATAGCAAGCGCTAAACTTATAATGAAAACACAGAATTACAAGTGCAAAACCTGTCAAATAAGTTATGAAATCCACAAAATAAAAAAGAAAAGTCTAAAATTTATTATGATGAAAGATCATATCAAAAAATTTTAAATGCAGAAAATAAAGAAACCCTAATAATTTTATTGATCTTTAATCTTAAACATAACTAAATAAATAAAACAAAATGCTAAATTTGACTCTAAAACAAACTCAATTGACTTAAGAAAAACTTTCTTACATCAGAAAATCAGAAAATAATCGTAACAACATTCTTTACATATTTAATAACGTGTCAACAATAAAATAAAATAAAATAAAATAAAATAAAATTATAGCATCAAACATCACATATGGGAATCAACATCATACCTTGTTGTGAAATGCTTGACGTTTGAGTTCAGTCAGAGTTGCATACTAATACTTAGTAGCATACAAAAATGTTGTTATCCATATGAGATTGAGTCGTATCTCGTGTTTTCGTGGGAATTTGTTGTCCATACTGCATGTATTAAGTATGAATTAAATTAGTAATATGTTGGACCAGAAAAAATAATTAAAGGTGCTTCCATTGGACAAACGAATATCCAAGAAAAATGATTTGTGGATGCAAATAATGATTTTGTGGATCCTATATATTGGGATACTGAGCAGAATACATTTTGAAATTCTTTTCTATATTATGAGTCCACACACGATCCTACTGAAACCTAAAATTACCATTTAATCAGGGGCGGAGCTATAGCCCAGCGAGCCCGGGTACGCGCCCGGGCTCAACCCCTCCTTTCGTTGTATATTTCGCATCTATTAGTTGGTTTTTCAGACAACACTAGGGGCAAAATTAGTAATTTTTAGACAAAATTAAGGACAAAATTAGTAAAAACAGGGTGTAAAATTTTTGGACAAAATTAAGGACAAATTTTTTAGACGAAATTAAGAGTAAAATTAGTAGAAATAGAGTGTAAAATTAGTAAAAACAAGGTACGAATTTTTTGCCCGGGCTCCCTAAAATTTCTGGCTCCGCCACTACATTTAATTATGGGTCTTGCTAACCAGTGCCCTCAGAGCAATAGTTAAGCGTTGTAAAAAAAGAAAATACTTTATACAAAATTTAATATTTCAATTTTCAAGCCATTAAATACGCAAACTATCGAGATAAATTTACTGTTTTTAAAGTCTTAATCATTATCCTTAGGAGATTGGTTAGTATTTCCCTTTAATTATTTCAAAAATAAAATATGACTAATAATACTATTATATGAAGAGGAAACAAAAAATCAAATTTGGATTGACTACTCTTCCAAGTGGAAGAGAGCAAGTTGAATAAGGAAGTTGAAGAAAATATTACATCAGAATGTAGGGCTATACTATATAGTCTATTGGCGTGCAATTTCCTTGTATTGGAGTAGATTATTCAAACCAAACAAGTTCTCCCCACCATGTGCAAGTGGAAAATTTAGTGACTTTTGTCGGATGTTTGTCTTCGACAAGGACTAATTATTAGAGCATCTCCAATGACATTGCTCAATGTATACTTGAATTTATAAATTTTCAAACTTAGTATTTCTATTATTGGAGCTGATACATAGTGTTAGTATTTTTATTATTGGAGCTGATACATACTGTTTCGGTTGTTTAAATATTTGTGTAAGTTGTATTATGAAGCAATCTAAAATATGGGTTGTTTATACTTAAATAATATTAATCTTCATAATCTGTGGGGCAAAATATAAGTTGATTGGACCACGTATAGATTGTTTATTAAAATCACCATTATAGTAAAATTGCTTTAGATTACTTAGATGTTACTTAAATGTAATGTAGCAATTTAGTCCCACACAAATAGCTCAAGCAATTTAAATAAGCTATCCCCATTTGAAATGCTCTTAAGCATTTGTTTGTTGTTTGTTTTTATGGCAATATATTAATAAACAAATGTAATAAAAATTCATTTGAATAAATTTATTTTATAAAATTGATGTAAGTAAATTGAATGTCAATTAAATTAATTTATATTTAATTAATTTTAAAAAATTGTTGATCTATATCAATCATTTTTATATTAATTCATAAATATAAATATATATTGTAATTATGAGTGAAAATAGATTGTGTTGAATTAGACTTTGTCAAATTTAAGTCTAACTTGATAAAAAATATGAAAGCTTAAGTTTGACTTGTAATATGTCATAGACTTATTTTTAGTTTCGAACTTAACTTTTTCGAAAACTTAATCAGCCTACTTTAAAATTATTTGAATATATGTAAATAAACAATTTAACTAATTTTTTATAGACTAAAAATCTAAAAAGCAAACGATACCAATAGTTTTTTTTTATTGATTTATTTAAGTTTATTTAATAAAATAAATTTTGTAAAACTATTTATGAAAAATAACTTATGAGATTGTTCACAAGGTATTTCTATCTTATTTTATTTTTATAAGTTCTTCAAGATAACTAAGTTTTATTTTAGTATTTTAATTCAAAGTAATATATTAATATTAATAAAATTATTTATATTTGTTTAACTAGGCCGACCTAATTAACTTAAAAGATTTTTTTATGGCATAGTGTTGGACATGTGACTTCACACAAGAGCGGGATGAATAGTGTAGTTTAAAAAACTTAGTTTTGAAAAACCTTGCGGATAAAAATCAGAGTTTAAAAATATTTTAAATATTAAGTAGCAGAAAATAAATTGTGAAATATAAGTTGTGGAAAGTAAAGAGTTTAGGGAAATAGAGAACATTGAAAATTATAGAGGTTTGTTCAATAATAAAAAGACATACTCCTTTCCCCAAGAATTGATCTTCAGAGTATCCAATAAACGTTGATAGCTTTTAGTAGAAAATGCTCATGAACCCTCTTATACAAGAAAAATGGTTAACATCCAACCAAACAATAAGACTAGGAATTTAGCAGTTGAGTCTTTTATTCCAAACGGCGGATTGAAGCAGTTAGTCCTCTTTTCACGCAATAGACCCAAACAGTTAGTCTTCTTTCCACTAGAATATTGGAGAGATTAACCTTCAAGCTTCTAAACAAACTTTGCAAACTTTTATCACGAACTGAGCTCACAAACCTTACACTTTGGTTTTACACAAGCTAACCAATAACCTAGGAAATTTAATATCGGACTAATCTTGAACCTATCAAGCTTTTAATACTGGGATGAGCTTGAACCTAATCTTGGTTTTATCACAAGCTAACCAAAAACCTATGAGATTTTACCACGAGCTGGTCTCGAACCTAAACAAGGGCTTGATCACATAATCCGTAAACCAAAAGCTTTTACGGATTTAGCTTTTAACCCATAAAATCCCTAAATGGATAATATTCAACCAATGTATAAACAAAAATTCTCTTGGTGAATTTTACAATTATAACCTATCATAATTACAACTTATCCTCATTCACAAAAGAACTTTCTCGTAGAAACACTTCGGCTAAAATATTAGTGAGAGAAAGTAAAAAAAAGTTTAGAGAGAGAGTGAGAAATGTCAAAACACGTTTATGGATGATTCAAAATGAGGGAAGGGCCTTATTTTTAGGCTAGAGGTTGGCTCAAAAACTAAATTGATTTTAATGCTTTTTAAAACTTCTTAATCGATTAACACCTAATGTGAATCGATTAGATACTTCAAATATAATCGATTGTATTGTAAGTTCAAAATAAGAAAGAATATATATCTAGCCATTGCAAATCATAAAGATGTTGTCCTAATCATTTAGAGCTTAATTTTGAACTGAACTAATCGATTAGGTCAATGTGTCAATGTATTAGCAAAGACAAAACTTTTCCCATAGTTATTCTAACAGCTCCCAATTCATCTACCTCAATTTCAATACATTTTTGAAGATATTTTATGGAGAAAAAATTAGTTTAAAGAAATGTTTTAATGTGTATGTGTGTGTGTGTGTGTTAGTCATGCACTTTTACGAGAACACCCTTATGTTTTATAATGTATTCACTCTGACTAATTAGGGCAGGGCTTTCTTGCACTTCAAGACTTTGTCGGATACTTAATTTTCTTGCAGACACTTGCTTGAGTTCTATTGATATGAGGCTTGAGCTTATATTCCATTTGGTTTCCATCATCAAATAGTCAAACTCTAATACTTGGTTTTGCATCTTTATCTGCTTACCCACTTATGCTTGACTTGTCAGGAGATGTTAGTTGTCATCATCAAAAGTTCTTGTCCTTGTTAAAAGCATATCACTTGCAAAACAAGGTTATACATTTTCCCCTTTTTTATGGTGACAACACATGTATCAGGGGAGGTGGTAAAATAAAATAACACATATATGTTTGAAGTCATTAAACTCCCCCTGAGTTAGATAAAGAGTATACTCTACTCCCCTGAGAGTATACTTCTCCTTCTTTGTCGAAATCAAAAAGGCGGATAAAGATGCTTTGCGAAAAATAAATATACAAACATAGGCAAATAAAGCATTTTTGAAAAGGAAAAACGTTGTCTTATTTATTATAGATAAGATACATAGAATTCAAAGTACAAGAATTGAAATTATTGAATTAAATTTGCGGAAAGCAAGAAATAACAAGAAATTTAGCATACTTAGATATATAGGTGAGGTTACTCTACATTAAGATCATCATAGAAAAATAGGTCATGTGGTAGTTAGGTTTAGTTTGGTATGAAGTGTTGGACTATGAAATAGATCTTGTCATTGATTACATCTATTTTCCCATTTATGATTTTGAGTATCTCTTTGATTGTGGGTAGTTGAGGAATGATGTTGTCGGAGCTGTCTATCTCTATGGGTATTTCTTGACTTTTGGCTTTTCTTTTCTTCTCACTTTATGGGGTATTTTCAGTTATCCTTCTATTTATGATCTCAAACTTCATTGATGGTATGACAAATTTTCCTATTATAGTCGTCTCTCCCTTGAATTCTTCATCTCCAAAGTTGTATTTTGTTGCTTCCAAAATTTTGGTGACTAGATTCCCATATGGAAGATATGCTTCTTATTTCTTATTCTCCATCATGTAGTCTATTACTTGTTGTTCCCAATTTACCTTGAATTTTTTCCATTAACTATATTACTTCTACATTAAATTGTGTTATAAGACCGAAGTTGTTGCTTTTTGGAAAGAGTTTGTGATTAATCACATTGTGAGTCATACGACTCTCGAGGTGGATATATCCAAGTGAAGGGATAGGGTATGGATGGTTATGGTGATGGTTCCTTCATAATAAAGGATGCAGCGATTGTGTAGTTGTATCTATTTACTTTGTTTCCATGCTCGATGATCGTATCTTCATGACGAAGACCTAACATTCATCTGAATTCTTCTACTGAGAAAGTTATTCTATGCCTTTTAACTTCAATTATAAGTATTCCATCAATGGGATAAATATTTGAGAAGAACACCTTTACCAAAGATGGGTATATCCTTTTTTAGAGCATACATAGGAAGATGGATAGGTCAATTGTTGTTTACCACATGTTGTGTGACTGAAGGAAAATGAGAAGGGTCTCATATCTAAGAGTGTCTTAGATAGAAATAGCACGGGTAGTGATTAGGTGCGAAGTTTGTAAAACTAGAGGTTGTTTAGAACTTCAAACTAATACTATTATAGTGGATTTCCCTCTTGGCTTGGATGCCCCTAGATGTAGGTAACGTTGCACTGAAGTGGGTTAACAATTGACCTATGTTATTTATTTCCTACAGTTTACTTTAACTTGTGTATTGTTCTGTTTATTGTTACAATGTTTTAACATTGCGTTTGAGATCCTGGTGTCCACACATCGCATACGACATTTCTCATGTTGTTCCAGAATTTCATTAATCATGGTATGTTGTCATTGCTCGTTGATATATGACACTATGAGACATCATCTTTTCATCTTCCACATGATGAGATGTTCATCACACTGGACGATGTCTCACGCCTGCTGCATCTTCCGATTAAGAGAAAAATATTAGACTATGGCAGGATTATCCTAGATGATGTATCAGAGATGATGGTGACATATTAGAGAGCTGACCTAGGGGATACCCTGTAGGAGATAAAAGACACTCAAGGGTTTCATGCTAGGTTAGGATTTCATAGAGAGGTTGAGCACGCCAATGGTAATAATGAGCAGGTTATGTAGCATATAGCATATGCATTGAGAGAAAACTTGTTGTACTTCATTGGAATGCCTATATTTGTGGACCAGGGTGCATATTACATGGATGTGGTTTAACTCAGATACTTCACTGACTTGAAGCAGATTCATGAGTACAACTATGGGCTGCTTGTTTGGTCTACCTATACTCCAAGTTAGTTGAAGGTTTTATGTGTAAGACCAAACAAATGACAGCTAGTTGCACGCTGTTGACGGTAATATATTTGCATCCCTGACTATTTATGTACCATTTTTATAACCCTTGTGCTACACCATTACTAATAATTAATATGTACCATTTTCAGATATGGATCCTCCAACACTTCCTACACATATTTGGTTAGTCATATGTTGATACCTATATTGAGAATATGTCACGTGCTTGTGCATTTGTCCCGCTCAAAGGAAATCAGAGGACCGATCCCTTTAGAATGTATCTTGACAGTATAGTAGCAGATGATATAAACTTTCAGTCGTACCACGATCACCGTCAAACGCATCCCTTGGACGACATAACCTATACTATGGATGGTTGTCTTGTAGGTCACTTATAATATATTGATAATATGAAAACATTTTGTAATTTCCAACTTGATTCACATGTTATTTGGTTTTGTTTTAATAGTCAATCGTACTTTTATGTTTTGTTATTGTTTCTATTTCAGGTAATGTTCAATAAGGAAGACTCGTGCAAGAATGCCGAAGAAAGATCAAGAAAAGGGAGAAACTGCAGAAAATGTTGGTTTAGGGTGTGTGACGGTCGCCACAGCCTCATGGCGGTCACCATGAACTTGAATTCCACATCAACCAGTCACTTAACCATGGCGGTCGCAATGGCCTCCTAGTGGTCGTCATGTATCAGTTGAGGCAGAAAAACGTGGAAACAGGGCTAGCTAATTCTTCTCCACTTCCCTGCTTTTCTCAACCTAATTCTACATGTTCCAGAGGACTTTTATAGGGCCAAATTACTATATAAGTGTGACGTTAAATAGTTGCAAGTATTCAAGTTTAGACGCGAAGCTCTGGCAATTTGTTTTACTAATCTATACCTTCTAAAGTGATAATTCTTCGCATTGATGGATTATCACACCAGTAGTTTTAGGCTTTTTGTATCACTTCTTCTTGGATCGAAAGCTTGCCGGAATTTTTTTTACGATGTATTTTCCAGCTGTTTGTATTCGAATTCGAGTTTAATTCCAATTACTTTTTCAGGTTCCTTAACTTACCACATTTATTTATTGCGTGCTTTCATAATAATCATGTTGTCTCAACCCCTTTTCGATATATTTACATTGTTTCTGCAAAATTAATGTCCGACTAAATTCTTGTGAGTCTGGTATGTGAGGATCGTCGTTCAGACGGGACTCGGTAATTGAAACGACGTAAATGTTATTAAATTAATTTCTCGTTTTAGTTTTCAAACTTAATTAAAATGGTTTAATACGAGAGTGAGAACCAATTAAGGTTTAGTCCAATTAGACCAAGAGGGTGAGGAATAAACCGGATAGTTAAAGCTAGACATTAATTATAAATACAGCGAGAGCGCTTTAGGTAACAATTAGGACTTAATAAAATTTTCCAAAATACGCTTTTAATTGAAATGGGCGAGCGAGAGCAAAATCCCATGGTTAGGAGTGTGGCTTTAATCAATTAGACCGAGAAGGTGAGATTAAGTCTTTAAATTTGTTATTTCCTATTGAAATGATTTATCGTCAAACTAACGCTAATTAGTCATCGGGTCCCAGAAGAGCGACGAATTCCATATTCCGGCCTCTACTTCCTTATTAATTCATTAATACCTATTTTAAAATTCATTCTCGTTTAATCCCATTAATCATTTCCTTAGCCTTACAAAGTAGCAATAGATTACAATAGTTGACCATTAGTCTCTGTGGTTTGATAATCTTTAAAACTACTCGATAGACGGTGTACTTGCGGTTTGTTATTTCGATTAACCATTAAGTCGCGATCATGTATCCACATTTGTTTGAGCTCGTCATGTGCCAGTTCAGATATATACAGTTTATTCCAAGAGACCCCTGTAATTCTGCTTCTCCTTTATGGTCCGGAGAGATGTTGATGACATGTATGATGATTTCCTTAATCATCTGGTACCTGATGACGAACGAGATACGGTAGCTCCTAGCGACTGAAGTTGTGCATACGACTGCGTCTAGTGGTATTTTAGAGTGTCACATCCTTATATGACATCGCATGCTTCAGGACATCCACCTAGTCCATCTCATCAGGAGATATTAGAGGAAGAGGCTAGGACATATCATGTTGTTGATGTGTTGTCTACATGTCGTCGTATTATGGATCTTGCACGAGGGAGTATTGACAAATGAGTCTATCCAAAAGCCTCTCATGAGAGGGACATTGTAGATGACATCTTACAGAGGCACATACGACGTTGCATTACAAGAGGCAACAAAAAAACAGGGGGGGTCCGACATATGCAGTAGTATAACATTTGTATTAGGGATAGTATTATCATTTCTAATTTATTTTGACTTTAATATGCATTCAAGATTGATTCATTTATATATGGTATTTTTCTCTTATTTGATAAGTGTACAGTTTAATTTATAAAAAAATTTATTATAATAGTATAGTTATAATGCATGGTTTATTACATCAGTGTATTTCAATATATATATATATATATATATATATATATATATATGTGTGGTGAAAATGAAAGTGTAGTAATCTACTACAGAAATGCATTCCCGGATTAATTTATGTCAAAATGGGGATGTCTCATTTAGGAATGCATGGGGTGCATATAGGGTGAATACGGAGTGCACCTTCAGACTATTTTCAAGAAAAAAGAGAGGTGTGACTCATTTACGCATGTATTTGGTGTGAAATAGGTGCGTCCGAAAATGCATTTTCGAATTAGTATGAACATTTTCAGATTTTCTTAGGGTGCTTTCCCACCACTTAGGGTGGGAGAAGCAATCTCCTAAAAAAGCATGGCCTAGCATAGGACTGTGTAGGATAGGCCTAAACCTCAACATATTTCCACCCCTAGATATTACAAATGCACATAACAATTTATATGTTGTTCTTATTAAACAATCACATTTTGGATTTATCCTTACAACGTACCTCCACTTAAACTTCTTTATCCCGTTGTCATGGATCCCACTGCCTCAAGCCAGACACCACATGTCGAATTGTCTCCCTAACTCCGACGTCTTCCGTCAACATTTTTGTTGTTTTTCGACTTTCTGATTTCTAACAATCTTGAAACATGTTAAGGTTTTAAGACATATTTCCACACTTTCAAAATAAAACCTCAAAAAAATTCCCACAACTATGAGGTAGAATAGATTCAGTCCTTTTTTTTTTTAAATCTAAATCTTCTATTGAAATTCTTATGAGTGTGTTTGGATTGACGGTAGATATAATTGATTTTGACATAATTGAGTTAGTTAGTATAATTAATTTTAATAGAATTAAGTTTAGCAAAATTGATTTATATTTATGTAAAAGTTAGTTGAACAACAAATTTTAATGTAAAAATCACGTTTAAATTCAAAATCTACAAATCCTAGCTTCAAAAGTATAATCAATTATGGAGGCAAAATCAATTCTCTTTAGAATAACAAAACTCCTCAAAATCACTTCAGAATCAATTATACACGTCTAAAATTGCTTTTGCCTCTTCTAAATCCAAACCTTAATCACTTTAGAATCAATTATACACGTCTAAATTGCTTTTGCCTCTTCCAAATTCAAACCAAAGATGCTATTAATCATTTAGAAATAATGACAAATGAATCTATTTATACATATGTGTCAACATGACACAGGAAGTTGCTAAAACAAAGCAGAATCCTATTAAATAACTGATTCAATAAAGCCATGATACAATTCTTTATCACTCATTGAAATCTAGATTTTTGGGTAAGTGAATTGATTCTCATGATGAATGATACAATACACAAAGAGATTGATTTTATTCATACGAAGAAATGCAACAACATATGATCATGACGAATGTAACAACACAATACAATTGGAGTTGTGTTCTCTAATCTTCTATCGCTCAACAAATCAAACACCCCTTACTTTTTTTTTTTTTTTTTATTTTGATTGTCTTTTTGAATAATAAATCATAGATATTTGAATGAAAAATTCTATATTTTTTTTGTCTCATATTTATTACATATTTTAGTTTTCTTAATTTGTCTTTACTTTTATTATGTTTTGATACATTCTAGTTTCTACATTATTTTAGTTTGGTTTACAATAGCAACCGGTTTGCAGCCAAAGTGTTTGTGAAAATGTCGTAGAGAAAATGTGTTGCCATATCTATCATACATTGTTGAGCTAGAAAACTAAAATCTGCAGAATTTTGAAACATAAAAGAAATAACTAACACAGCCAGCAAAAACTATGGCTAAATATTTCCTACCTAACAGACACATAAAGGATTCTAAACCATATACAACCAGATCAAAATTGAACTACATGGAGCTTCTCTAAGTCAAAACATTTTACATATAAATGCATAGCTCCTAAAAACTAAAGTTAATAAAATTAAACTTTAGCAGCAGCAGCAGCATCAGAGTATGTATGATCTAGTTGTGCCCTTCATCTATTCCCTGCTATGTCCAAAACCTTCTCCTCATCATCTTGTTCATGTGATTCTCCCTTCAGAGCAGCATTTAGTTCCACCTCACCTTTCTCGGTGTCCTTGCTTGTTATCAGATAACGGCAAGCAAAGAAATGGAAGTAGATAAAATTCAAAACTCCAAGAAAAGCGATTAAATAATAATAGTAATCAAGCCTATTGTGATTCAAATCGCGACCGCCTAACCACGGTGTTTTCCCATGTGATGTTGCTCTATGAACAATATTGACAATTAAGGAACCAATGTAGTTTGCAATGGACAAACTCAGAAAGAAGACGGCGCCTGCGACGGTTCTCATCGACTCCGGCATTTGTAAGGTAAAGAATTCCATTATAGCAACAGCAGCAAAGGCTTCGTTTAAGCCCGACAGTGCGAACTGCGGAAGGAGTAAACCGAAGCTCATAGACGAATTAAACGAGGCGTGTTTCAAAGCCGAGTTGCGACGTACCTTCTCGACAAGTCCAGCTACCAACATGCATAGAATAGATAAGATAATCCCAATTCTGATTCTGACTCCCATGCTCATTCTTTTTGTAGGCCTTTTCGTGATTCTCTTCATTACAGGAATGTAGATACATTCATAAATGTATATCCAAAATGAAAGTGCTATCATTGATATGAGATTCATCCACCCTGGTGGAACTTTGAAGTGTGATCCAATAGACCTATCTGTTTGTATCACTTGAAGAACACCAAATGTGTTCTGTTGATCCATTACAATGAAACAGCAAATTCCTGTCACCCAAACTGGTAGAATCCCCAACAAGCATTTCAAGTGTTCCACTTGCTGCAAACTACAAAGCCTCCAATCGTTCTTCGCAATTCCTTCGTCGTTCAGTTCACTCGTATCCGCGACTACAGCCGCCCTATCAAGAAATTTAAACCTATCCGTCTGAACAAGCCTAACGCTCTCTGAATCCGACACTCTTGAAACAGGATCATACAAAGTCCTATCCACAATCCGAATTTTGCGTTTTCGCCACGCTGCTGAAATCACCTTCACCATGTCAGTAAACACACTCCCTTGAGGCTCTTTGCAAATGTAGGTTTTCCGGCCTAGTAGAAAGATGGTTATCGAAAAAGCGAGACAGGCGGTCGGAATCGCGAATCCCAAAGCCCAACTGACATTGGTTTGAATATAGACAACACCAGTGAGTGCTATAACAAGTGCAACGGTGAAAGTGAAGTACCACCAATTAAAGAAACTCTCTAATTGTCCCCTTCCTTTTTCGGTTTTGGTGTCGAATTGGTCGGCACCAAAAGCAATGTTACAAGGCCTAATTCCACCAGCACCAATGGATAGAAATCCAAGACCTATAAAAAGAACTCCTAGCTGCCAGTCATGTGGATGTTCACAATTAGGTCTGTCACTATCCTTACAGGCATGAGGTCTCAATTCAGGTATACCAGCTGTTAGTGTCATCACCAATATACCCTATCATATAACAAACCATTAGGAACATGCATGAGGGAATTTTAAGCATGATGTTTCTGCAGAATAAAATTATACAGAATGAGAAAATGGCAATGACGATAATTACACGTGCATGCATGCATGAAAAATGGCAATTACGTGGAAATAACAAGTGAGATGTAAAATTGCAGAATTACCATGAGTGATGCAATACAACCATATAGAAGGGTTCGAAATCTTCCAAGATAAGCATCAGAAATGAAAGCACCGATTATAGATGCAATGTTAGAGGATCCATTCCAAATTTGCACGGTATTAACCACAAATAATCCACTTAGGTTGTAATTCGTCAGAAGATACACTGTTAGATTTGATATCAAACTCATCGATGCCAATTTCTCAAACGACTCATTTCCTTAATATATATAAAAAAACAAAACATTAAATTAAGAAACATGATGTTTGTAAGAAGAACAATGAATCTAATTAATGTAAACATACCAATGATGTATTTAACAGATCTCCATCCTCCAGCTTCTTTGGGTGAAGCTTCTTCTCCATTAACTGGTATTGGTTCAACACGTTGAAGCTCGAGTGCAGAAGAAGGAGAAGAATTAGTGTTCTTTACATTCTCCTCCATTTCTATTTCTAACTCTCTTCTACTCTTTTTCTAAATTAATAATAAACAAAAAATCGCATGTTGAATTTTGATGTGTATATATAAATCACACATGCATACGAGGTGTTTTTTTTCTCTTATTTATTTATTTTTATTCTTTTTTATGTGTTGTGTGGTTGATTCATTCAAAGCAGTTAAATTTATTTTGAGAGTTTTTAGGTACGTGGAATTTCTGAAACAATATAGGAAGGAGAGTGAGAGTGGGATGACTAGGAAATGAGATTCCATACATGCTTTCAAATTTGTTGGAATCATAGTATTACGTGTCGTGGAAGCTTTTGATATTTTTGACTTTGGTATCTTTTTACCCTATTTTTACGAACTTATGAAACAAACTCTTATGACTCATTTTTATGATTAAGGTAGGATATATTTTTATGGTTGATTGATCAGTATCGAACCGTTTAGATTCAAAATAATATTTTTTTTATAAAGAGTAATGTATTTTAATATGGTTTTATAATACCGTATCAATTTTTCATGGATTCAAATAATTTTACTACACAGAAGTATATTAATATATGTAAACACAACAGCTCTATGCAAGGAGTTAAAATAGCCGGTACAAGACAAGGTTTTACAACAAATTACATCTTACAGAAATACAATACTATTTATATTTAGGTATTTTGGTGAATATTCCGATACTCTTGAATTTAGTTTGGTATACTACTATGTGAATACTCTAATATCTTTGAATTTAAATATCTTTGAATTTAATTGGGCAGGTACTCTCGTCCAATCAAATAGTGGAATTTAATGTCACATTATTTTTTATTTTATTTTAAAATAAATTAAAATTAAAATACAATTTGCAGTGTACTGCTATCTAACTTAAACTCATGGGTACCAAAGAATTTACCTACTAGATATTGAATTATTGATAATTAATATAATAAGAAGGAAAGATATATTGTTAAATAATATATAAAATGAGATAAAGTGTTGTTTTATATATAGAAAATAATTGGGTTATTTGTTATATTATATATATATATATATATATATATATATATATATATATATATATATATATATATATATATATATATATGTGTGTGTGTGTGTGTGTATGTATATATATATATATATATGTGTGTGTGTGTGTGTATATATGTAGATATGTGTGTGTGTGTGTGTGTGTGTGTGTGTGTGTGTGTGTGTGTGTGTGTGTGTGTGTGTGTGTGTGTGTGTGTGTGTGTGTGTGTGTGTGTGTGTGTGTGTGTGTGTGTGTGTGTGTGTGTGTGTGTGTGTGTGTGTGTGTGTGTGTGTGTGTGTGTGTGTGTGTGTGTGTGTGTGTGTGTGTGTGTGTGTGTGTGTGTGTGTGTGTGTGTGTGTGTGTGTGTGTGTGTGTGTGTGTGTGTGTGTGTGTGTGTGTGTGTGTGTGTGTGTGTGTGTGTGTGTGTGTGTGTGTGTGTGTGTGTGTGTGTGTGTGTGTGTGTGTGTGTGTGTGTGTGTGTGTGTGTGTGTGTGTGTGTGTGTGTGTGTGTGTGTGTGTGTGTGTGTGTGTGTGTGTGTGTGTGTGTGTGTGTGTGTGTGTGTGTGTGTGTGTGTGTGTGTGTGTGTGTGTGTGTGTGTGTGTGTGTGTGTGTGTGTGTGTGTGTGTGTGTGTGTGTGTGTGTGTGTGTGTGTGTGTGTGTGTGTGTGTGTGTGTGTGTGTGTGTGTGTGTGTGTGTGTGTGTGTGTGTGTGTGTGTGTGTGTGTGTGTGTGTGTGTGTGTGTGTGTGTGTGTGTGTGTGTGTGTGTGTGTGTGTGTGTGTGTGTGTGTGTGTGTGTGTGTGTGTGTGTGTGTGTGTGTGTGTGTGTGTGTGTGTGTGTGTGTGTGTGTGTGCGCGCGCGCGCAAAGCAAAACGACAAGACTTCCTCACAAGAAAGCAAATGAAATGTTTTTAGAACAAAAATACTCGATGTTGATAAATCCACCTCTTCAATGCAATATTTTAAAAAGCGAACCAAACTGTTTGAATTGAGATCAGTCAATTTACGAGTGGTTTCATCTCTATTGTATTACAGTCTGGTTGGACTGAATGGATTATGATAGAACAAAGGTTGGCTTAACTGAATTGAATTGTGCTCGAATAGCAGTTGATTCAACCGAATTGAATTATGCTCGAACAACGGTTGGTTTCATCTTTGTTGTACGACGGTCTGGTTGAGCCGAATTGACTGTCGTACATATGAAGGCATCACCTTGTTGATTACGTTTCCTTTTCCCCAAAAAGAGGAAATGTGGGATAGGATGTGTCTTAGATTCTGACAAAGTTAAGATACTTATTGACCCACGTATAGCTTTGAAATAGGAGTTTAACGGTGCACCTCTTGACTGAGTGGGCGGTGATATTTTCTAAGAAAACCCTAAGAACTAAGAAACCATACAAATACCTCATCCCTTAAAGGGATAAGGGATCCTTATTCATTCAAGTGACATCCACTTATTACCACCTAATACCACTCAAAGAGCGCTCTGCTTCGAGTAGCCACCTAAAACACCATTATAACCGCCTGTTGTAACCTAGCAGCGGTTATCACCATCATGAATACTTATTTCACATGAGCCGACTCCCAAAATACTCTTTAAAACCACCATAAAAAGGATACTCGCTGTCGTGGATTAGCCCTGATCACCCATATCGTGTAATATACCTAGTAGGGTCTCCGAGTCTCCCTACCTTTGTAGGGGGAACAGACACACCTATACATTTTATGGACAGTAAAATAACATCAAACATGGTGCCCGGTAAAACTAACTAGGGCCACACCTTCCACTCCGACTCTATCATCCCATGTTTTCCTCTTTTTTAGGAGATGACTCATAAGGTCCTACATCACGCAAAAAACACCATCGCTAGAGGTATCTTGAGATGAGCTTCTCCAGAGCGGCTCGACGGAGATACGCGAGACAGATACTTGCTGTAAACATAATATCCTTCGATTTCCCTCAGAGCACCACAGGGACGACTAGAGCCAGCATCGTCTTCTCTAAAGAGGATGCTCAGCGCATCAATCCTCGTGATAATGACCCATTGGTCATCACCGTCCAACATGGAAACTGAGACTAAAGACGCGTCCTGATAGACTCAGGAAGCTCATCTGATGTTCTATTTTAGGATGAAGGATAGAAAAACACTTAGAAAGGGGGGGTTTGAATAAGTGTAGCTTTAAAAACTTGACAGATAAAAATAAATTGCATAGTTATTTTTATCCTGGTTCGTTGTTAACTAAACTACTCCAGTCCACCCCCGCAGAGATGATTTACCTCAACTGAGGATTTAATCCACTAATCGCACGGATTACAATGGTTCTCCACTTAGTCAGCAACTAAGTCTTCCAGAGTCTACTGATCACACACTGATCACTCCAGGAACAACTGCTTAGATACCCTCTAAGACTTTTCTAGAGTCTACTGATCCACACGATCACTCTAGTTACAACTGCTTAGTTCACTCCTAAGACTTTCCTAGAGTATTCTGATCCACACGATCACTCTAGTTCCTTACAACTTAATGTAATCAATTCTAAGAGTTTACAAATGCTTCTTAAAAGCGATAATCACAAACTGTGATATTTCTCTTAACGTTTAAGCTTAATCTCACTAATATATTACAACAGCAATGTAGTAAGCTTTGATGAAGATGAAGATTCTGAGCTTTGATTTGAACAGAGTTTAAGCAAGTTGATTTGAGTTGTTTTGGTGTAGAATCGTTCAAAAATCGTTAACCTTGCTTCACTTCAGAACTTCATATTTATAGGCGTTTGGAGAAGATGACCGTTGAATGCATTTAATGCTTTGCGTGTTCCGTACAGCATCGCATTTAATGTTATACGCTTTTGTCAACTACCTCGAGCCTTGTTCACGCTGTGTCTACTGACGTAGCCTAGAATAGCTTTTAACGTTCCTTTTGTCAGTCAGCGTAGCTTGCCACTTGTACTTTCTTCTGATCTGATGTTTGTGAATACAACGTTTGAATATCATCAGAGTCAAACAGCTTGGTGCATAGCATCTTCTGATCTTCTGACCTTGAAGTGCTTCTGAGCGTGATACCATCAGAACTTCAGTGCTTCTGTTCTCTTGTTCTTCTGATGCTTCCATAGACCCATGTTCTGATTCTGCTTCGACCATCTTCTGATGTCTTGCCAGACCATGTTCTGATGTTGCATGCTGAACCCTTTGAGACAAAGCTTCTGAGCGCTGAATTATGCGTACTCTTTATATATTTCCTGAAAAGGAAATTGCATTGGATTAGAGTACCATATTATCTTAAGCAAAATTCATATTATTGTTATCATCAAAACTAAGATAATTGATCAGAACAAATCTTGTTCTAACAATCTCCCCCTTTTTGATGATGACAAAAACATATATAAATGATATGAATTTGCGATCAGAAAGAATAGACGGCAAAAGACAAATTACACAGCTATAGCATAAGCATATGAATATGTCTCCCCCTGAGATTAACAATCTCCCCCTGAGATAAATAATCTCCCCCTGAAATAAATACTCGAAGAACTTTAATAAAAGACTTCCCTAATTATTTCGGTAGAGACGATCATATAAGCTTCTTGTCTTCAGAGAATTCATAGCTTCTGACTTCTGCTTCTATTGGACAGCTTCAGAACTAGAATTTCCTTAGATCCCTAGAACACTCACAGCTTCTGATTCCTGCTTCCATCTAGGACAGCTTCAGAACTTGAATTTCTTTGATCTTCAGAACATTCACAGCTTCTGATTTCTGCTTCCATTTAGGACAGCTTCAGAACTTGAGTTTTCTGGATCTTTAGAACCTTCGCAGCTTCTGATTTCTGCTTCCCTCGGATAGCTTCAGAGCTTTGAATTTCTACCAACATCACTTCATGCTAGATTTGTATCAGAACATTGTTGAATGTACCAGAGCATCATCTGAGCATCTCTACATCCTGAAATGTTACAGAACAAAAACTAAACGACAAAAGTCAGCATGAACGAGTCAGAACATAAAATGTATATTTAGATCACATAATATGTATCAGAGCCATATAGGCTAAAATAATGTATCAGAGCAAATAGAATTTTGTCAGAGTAAATAGACAAATATAGATCAAATTCTATCTTCTTTCTTGCTTCTGATTTCTGAAGCTTGACAGCACTCAGCTTGCTTCAGTTTCCATGGTTTAGCTTCTTGTGTTTGCTTTGAAGATTTTCTTCACTTCTTTATACCTGCAAAACACTTAAACCATATAGAACTTGCAGTTCTTGTTAGTAAATGTGTGGGAGCTTTACCCAGCAACTGATAGATTAATCAAATCATTTATCATTTATCTTCTCCCCCTTTTTGTCATAACATCAAAAAGAATATTCCAAAAGATTCAGATGAATAAAACGACAAATAAAAATACTGGAATGTAAATCAAGGAAACTTTTTATTGATAATCAAAAGATATTACAAAAGGATGTTTAACAAGCAGATGCAACAAGGAAAGAAAAAACTACTAAGACCAAATCCTAAGACCCTAGCTAAGACAAAGTCTGTGCCAGCATGCCATGAAGGAGTGAAACGCCTCATTGACTGCTTCTTGGGCTTCCAGGCGAGGGGTCAGGGAGACTTGGTTCTGATGCAGATCTTCCACAATCCTTTTCAGAGACAACATTCTCAGCGGGTGAAGATGAAGAGATTTCTTCGGAATGGGCTGAGGGAGAGGAAAGGTTAGATGAAGAGGAAGTTGAGTCCAAAAGGAAACAAGATGAGGAAGAAGATGGAGATGATGGAGGGCTTTCACCAGGAGGATGAAACACACGTCTAGAATAGTTTCCAGATAACATTGCTTCGAATGGATTCACCTTGAGAGGGTCATAGGTGATCTTTATCTTTTTGGGTTTGAAGGGAGATGTTTCAACAGTTTTCCTTTTGTTGTTTTGATCTTGTTCATGGTTTCCTGGGCTTGATGAGGAGTTCATAATGGATTTGCAGATAATGAACGGGTAGGGTTTGATATGAATGCAAAAGGATAGAGTGAATAGAGAGAATATGAGAGGGAAGGAAAAATGTTTGAAGAATATAAAGAAAAACTGAAGGAGAGTAAATGATGAAAAGCATTTAATGTTACGTGACGTGAGGAGAGATAATAAAGACAAATGAGGTGACTAGCACAGTTACCTATGGTCGGCGTCCCTTCAACTGCATGCGCGCTTATCCATGAATAGTAACGATAGGTTTACCATCCCGAGATAAAACGTTACAGCTGTTTTGCTTTAAAAGAGGTTCTGAATCAACTTAGACAATGAAACGTTAGTAATAACCGAATCATAATTTCTAAAAGATTTCAATCAGAACTTCTGATTAAAAAATAGTCCACTTTCACTTCAGAAGATACTCATACATAAGAACTTATCATCTTCTCATTCTGGGCATAAATCCATACTGATGTTCTTCAGAATGAACTTAAACCTATCTTCAGCCAGGGGTTTTGTAAAGATATCAGCCCATTGATGGTCTGTATCAACAAAGTTTAAAGATATAACACCCTTCTGAACATAGTCCCTTATGAAATGATGTTTAATCTCAATATGTTTAGCTTTTGAATGAAGAATAGGGTTCTTAGATAAACATATAGCAGAAGTATTATCACAGAATATAGGAATGTTACTCTCAAATATCTGATAATCTTCTAACTGACTCTTCATCCAGAGCATCTGTGTACTACAACCAGCAGCAGCGACATATTCTGCTTCTGTTGTTGATAGAGCAATAGTTGCTTGCTTCTTGCTGTACCAGGAGATCAAATGACTTCCAAGAAATTGGCAACTTCCTGAAGTACTTTTTCTTTCAATTCTGTCTCCAGCATAATCAGCATCGCAGAATCCTACTAAGTTGTATTCTTTAGATTTTCTGTAAACTAAGCCAACATTAGTAGTACCTTTCAGATACCTTAGAATTCTCTTAACAGCAGTTAAGTGAGATTCTCTAGGATCTGATTGGAATCTAGCACACAAACAAACACTGAACAGAATGTCAGGTCTAGAAGCAGTCAGATATAGAAGAGATCCAATCATACCTCTGTATAACTTCTGATCTACCTTCCTACTTACCTCATCCTTACCTAGGATGCATGTTGGATGCATAGGAGTTTTGGCTTCTTTGCAGTCCAGAAGATTAAACTTCTTCAGAAGTTCCTTCACATACTTGGTTTGGTGAACATACGTTCCTTCTGATGTTTGATTTATTTGTATTCCAAGGAAATACTTGAGTTCTCCCATCATGCTCATTTCAAACTCAGCCTGCATAGACTCAGCAAACTCCTTTCCAAGTGTAGCATTAGATGTTCCAAAAATAATATATCTACATATATTTGACAAATTAAAATATCCCTTTTAAAGGTTTTACAAAAGAGAGTAGTGTCCACTTTTCCTCTAATGAAACCATTATCCAGAAGGAAAGAACTTAAGCGTTCATACCAAGCTCTGGGAGCCTGTTTCAATCCATACAATGATTTCTTTAGTTTAAAAACATGATTAGGAGACATAGAGTCTTCAAAACCAGGAGGTTGATGGACATAAACTTCTTCATCTATATAACCATTTAAGAAGGCACTCTTAACATCCATTTGATAGAGAGTAATGTTATGTTGAGTGGCAAATGAAATTAATAGACGAATAGATTCTAACCTGGCCACTGGTGCAAAGGTTTCTGTATAGTCAATCCCTTCTTGCTGACTATAACCCTGAGCCACCAGTCTGGCTTTGTTCCTTACCACTTCACCTTTCTCACTGAGCTTGTTTCTGAAGACCCATTTTGTACCGATTATATTGAATCCATCTGGTCTAGGAACAAGATCCCAAACATCATTCCTTGTAAACTGATTCAGTTCTTCTTGCATAGCAATTATCCAGTCTGGATCTTCTAGAGCATGATCAACAGAAGTTGGCTCAATCAAAGATACAAGTCCTAATTGACAGTCTGCATTGTTCTTAAGGAATGCTCTTGTTCTGATTGGATCATCCTTCTTTCCAAGAATGACATCTTCTGAATGACCAGAGACGAGTCTGGATGATCTTCTGACAGATGGTTCTTCAGAAATGCTTAGATTCTCCAGAGAAGCTGATACTTGATCTTCCGATTCTTTGCTTCTGAGAGGTTCTGCTTCTGATGCGTTGCTTCTTGGCTCAACAACTTCTGATATATCAATATCACAATCTGCAAATTATCAAACTGCTTTGGTTTTTCAGAACCAAGCTTATCATCAAACCTGATATTGATTGATTCTTCTACATTCAATGTTTCAGTATTGTATACCCTGTAGCCTTTTGAGCGTTCAGAATATCCAAGAAGGAAACACTTTTGTGCTTTGGAATCAAACTTACCAAGATGATCTTTAGTGTTCAGAATAAAGCATACACATCCAAAAGGATGGAAATATGAAATGTTGGGCTTTCTATTCTTCCACAATTCATAAGGAGTCTTATTTAGAATAGGTCTGATAGAGATTCTATTCTGAATATAGCATGCAGTGTTTATTGCTTCTGCCCAGAAATGCTTAGCCATATTGGTTTCATTGATCATGGTTCTGGCCATTTCTTGTAGAGTCCTATTCTTTCGTTCTACAACTCCATTTTGCTGTGGAGTTCTAGGACAAGAGAAATCATGGGCAATACCATTTTCTTTGAAGAATTCTTCAAAGGATCTGTTCTCAAATTCACCACCATGATCACTTCTGACCTTTATGATTTTACACTCTTTTTCAGATTGAATCTGAATGCAAAAATCAAAGAACACTGAATGAGTCTCATCCTTGTGTTTCAAGAATTTTACCCATGTCCAGCGGCTATAATCATCTACGATGACTAATCCATATTTCTTCCCTCTGACAGATGCTGTTTTGACTGGGCCAAACAGATCAATGTGCAAGAGTTCTAATGGCCTTGAGGTAGAAACAACATTCTTGGACTTGAATGCAGGTTTGGAGAACTTGCCCTTCTGACATGCTTCACAAAGAGCATCTGATTTGAATTTCAGATTAGGGAGTCCTCTGACAAGATTCAGTTTGTTAATCTGAGAAATCTTTCTCAAACTAGCATGACCTAATCTTCTGTGCCAGACCCACTGCTCTTCAGAAACAGACATAAGACAAGTCACCTTCTGACTCATAAGATCTTGCAGATCTGTCTTATAAATGTTGTTCTTCCTCTTGCCTGTAAATAGGATTGAGCCATCCTTCTGATTTACAGCCTTGCAAGACTCTTGATTAAAGATTATATCATAACCATTGTCACTCAATTGACTGATAGATAAGAGGTTATGTGTTAATCCTTCTACAAGAAGAACATTAGAAATGGAAGGAGAGTTACCAGACTTTATAGTTCCAGAGCCAATTATCTTGCCCTTCTGATCTCCTCCAAACTTGACTTCTCCTCCAGACTTAAGCACCAGGTCTTGGAACATAGACCTTCTTCCTGTCATGTGTCGTGAGCATCCAGAGTCCAGGTACCATGACATGTTGTGCTTTGTCCTTTTTGCAGTCAAGGATATCTGCAATAGGAATAATCTTATCCTTAGGTACCCACATCTTTTTGGGTCCTTTCTTGTTAGATTTTCTCAAGTTCTGATTGAACTTGGGTTTAACATTGTAAGCAATAGGAGGAATAGCATGATAATTTTTAATGTGAGTTCCATGATATTTCCTAGGTTGTGTCACATGCTTTTTGTTGTGTGTTATGTGAAAGCTTTGAGCATGTGAAGTGTGCCTAATATCATGGGAGTGGCCATACTTGAACTGATCATACAATGGCTTGTATGTGAATTTCATTTCATCAACAGGTTCAAGTTTGTATGGGGTTTCACCCTCAAAACCAATGCCAACTCTTTTGTTTCCAGACACAGCATATATCATAGAAGCTAGCTGACTTCTGCCAATACTTCTAGATAAGAACTTCCTGAAACTTAAATCATATTCTTTCAGAATATGGTTTAGACTGGGAGTGGATTTTTCTGAATCAGAAGGAGATCCAACATTATTGGATAATTTTAAAAGTTTTTCTTTTAATTCAGAATTCTCCAACTCAAGCTTCTTTGTTTCAAATTCAAATAGCTTTTTCAGCTTTTTGTATTTGAGACTGATTTGAGACTTGAGTTCCAGAAGTTCAGTTAGACCGGAAACTAACTCATCTCTAGTAAGTTCAGAAAATACCTCTTCAGAATCTGATTCTGATGTAGATTCTGATCTGTCATCTTCTGTCGCCATCAGCGCACAGTTAGCCTGCTCATCTTCAGAGTCTGAATCATCTTCTGACTCATCCCAGGTTGCCATAAGACCTTTCTTCTTATGAAACTTCTTCTTGGGATTTTCCTTCTGAAGATTTGGACATTCATTCTTGAAGTGTCCAGGCTCATTGCATTCATAGCACATGACCTTCTTCTTGTCAAATCTTCTTTCATCAGAAGATTCTCCACGTTCAAATTTCCTTGAACTTCTGAAGCCTTTGAACTTCCTTTGCTTGGTCTTCCATAGTTGATTTAGCCTTCTGGAGATCAAGGACAGTTCATCTTCTTCTTCAGATTCTGATTCTTCAGGATCTTCTTCTCTAGCCTGAAAAGCGTTAGTGCATTTCTTGATATTTGATTTTAATGCAATAGACTTACCTTTCTTTTGAGGCTCGTTTGCGTCCAGCTCTATTTCATGACTTCTCAAGGCACTGATAAGCTCTTCCAGAGAAACTTCATTCAGATTCTTTGCAATCTTGAATGCAGTCACCATAGGACCCCATCTTCTGGGTAAGCTTCTGATGATCTTCTTTACGTGATCAGCCTTGGTGTATCCCTTGTCAAGAACTCTCAATCCAGCAATAAGAGTTTGAAATCTTGAAAACATCTTTTCAATGTCTTCATCATCCTCCATCTTGAAGGCTTCATACTTCTGGATTAAAGCTAGAGCTTTAGTCTCCTTGACTTGAGCATTTCCTTCATGAGTCATTTTCAAGGACTCATATATGTCATAGGCCGTTTCCCTGTTAGATATCTTCTCATACTCAGCATGAGAGATAGCATTCAGCAAAACAATTCTGCATTTATGATGATTCCTGAAAAGCTTCTTCTGATCATCATTCATTTCTTGCCTTGTCAGCTTTACGCCTCTGGCATTTACTGGATGTTTGTAACCATCCATCAGAAGATCCCATAGATCACCATCTAGACCCAGAAAGTAACTTTCCAGTTTATCTTTCCAGTATTCAAAGTTTTCACCATCAAATACCGGCGGTCTAGTATAACCATTGTTACCGTTGTATTGCTCAGCAGAGCCAGATGTAGTTGCAGGTGGGTCTGTTGGAATTTCACCAGCCATCTTTTACTGAAGCGTTTTTCTCTTCCTGAATCTTTTCTAAACACGGTTAAGTGCTTGCACCTTAGAACCGGCGCTCTGATGCCAATTGAAGGATAGAAAAACACTTAGAAAGGGGGGGTTTGAATAAGTGTAGCTTTAAAAACTTGACAGATAAAAATAAATTGCACAGTTATTTTTATCCTAGTTCGTTGTTAACTAAACTACTCCAGTCCACCCCCGCAGAGATGATTTACCTCAACTGAGGATTTAATCCACTAATCGCACGGATTACAATGGTTCTCCACTTAGTCAGCAACTAAGTCTTCCAGAGTCTACTGATCACACACTGATCACTCCAGGAACAACTGCTTAGATACCCTCTAAGACTTTTCTAGAGTCTACTGATCCACACGATCACTCTAGTTACAACTGCTTAGTTCACTCCTAAGACTTTCCTAGAGTATTCTGATCCACACGATCACTCTAGTTCCTTACAACTTAATGTAATCAATTCTAAGAGTTTACAAATGCTTCTTAAAAGCGATAATCACAAACTGTGATATTTCTCTTAACGTTTAAGCTTAATCTCACTAATATATTACAACAGCAATGTAGTGAGCTTTGATGAAGATGAAGATTCTGAGCTTTGATTTGAACAGAGTTTAAGCAAGTTGATTTGAGTTGTTTTGGTGTAGAATCGTTCAAAAATCGTTAACCTTGCTTCACTTCAGAACTTCATATTTATAGGCGTTTGGAGAAGATGACCGTTGAATGCATTTAATGCTTTGCGTGTTCCGTACAGCATCGCATTTAATGTTATACGCTTTTGTCAACTACCTCGAGCCTTGTTCACGCTGTGTCTACTGACGTAGCCTAGAATAGCTTTTAACGTTCCTTTTGTCAGTCAGCGTAGCTTGCCACTTGTACTTTCTTCTGATCTGATGTTTGTGAATACAACGTTTGAATATCATCAGAGTCAAACAGCTTGGTGCATAGCATCTTCTGATCTTATGACCTTGAAGTGCTTCTGAGCGTGATACCATCAGAACTTCAGTGCTTCTGTTCTCTTGTTCTTCTGATGCTTCCATAGACCCATGTTCTGATTCTGCTTCGACCATCTTCTGATGTCTTGCCAGACCATGTTCTGATGTTGCATGCTGAACCCTTTGAGACAAAGCTTCTGAGCGCTGAATTATGCGTACTCTTTATATATTTCCTGAAAAGGAAATTGCATTGGATTAGAGTACCATATTATCTTAAGCAAAATTCATATTATTGTTATCATCAAAACTAAGATAATTGATCAGAACAAATCTTGTTCTAACATAGGACACCTTATATAAGTTATAACTGAACCTGGGAGATGTCCAGGAAATCACAGGCTCCCTAATAGGATTATCGGGGGAATGAATATAGATAATGGGCTACATGGCCTTGAAAACCACCTGCGTCGAGAGAGCTGATGCCAAAACCATCAACATTAGTTATCTCATCGTGGACACCATGTCGCCTTATAACATCATCCTAGGGTGCCGAGTCTTCAATGCCATGGGGCGTTCATATCCACCTAGTATTTAACTTTGAAATATCTGCTCCTAGGTGGCAGAGTGGGTACCATATGAAAGGATCAACAAATGGCTCGAGAATGTTACTTGAGAAGCCTGGTGACAACCAAAAAAGAGCTC
Source organism: Vicia villosa (assembly GCF_029867415.1). Classification (NCBI taxonomy): domain Eukaryota; kingdom Viridiplantae; phylum Streptophyta; class Magnoliopsida; order Fabales; family Fabaceae; genus Vicia; species Vicia villosa. Next base: position 42,644,476 of record NC_081180.1, on the reverse strand, counting down.
GCACTTGCTGATGCCCATACTTCCGAAGTTTTGAATACTGACTTCAAGAGTTGGGATCCCAGGTTTGGCGCGGAGGCGGAGCGACTCACACCTACAAAAGACTCGAAAGACGTTTAAATAGGACCTCGCACCCATCAATTCACGAAGAAAAACACCTTGTTAGCAGGGGAGGAGCGAGAGCAAGTAGACCGACTCGGAAGGAAAGTTGTTCTGTTTGCCTGGGCCCCTTAGACATGCGAGGCATAAACACTAAAGTTAAGAGCCATCACCTTGCCATTGATTTCTCCATCCGACCAATAGTGTAGAGGAAGCAGAAGATTGGCAAAGAGAAGCGGACCGCCATTGACGAAGTTGTGGAAAATTGTCTAGATTCATCACTGAGACAAAGTAACCTCACTTGGCTAGTCAAAGTAATCCTAGTAAACCAGGCTAACAACAAATGACAGATGTATGTAGACTTCACGGATCTGAACGCCGCCTGCCCCAAGGACCCGTACCCGTTGTCCAATAATGACCGCTTAATTGAAGGATCCTCATGCTACCGGGGGCTGAGTTTCATGGACACCTACTCAAGATACAACCAGATTAATATGGATCCCCTGGATGTCCCCAAAATCGCTTTCATGCCAAACCAAGGCAACTACTACTACAATGTCATGTTTTTAGTCTCAAGAACGTTGGCCCCACATACCAACAACTCATGGACGTCTATTTGTCCACCAAATAGAGTGAAACCTTGAGGTATATGTTGACGACATAATCATCAAGACGACTGAAGGTCATAATCACAATGATGATTTGGAAAATATCCTATAGTCAATAAGGAAGTATGACATGCGCCTAAATCCCGCTAAATACTCATTTGGAGTAAAAGCAGGGAAATGTTTGGGATTCATTTTGACCAAGAGGGGGATTGAGGATAATCTGAACAAATGATAGGTGGTAACTAATACGGAGCCCCACCAATGTGAAAGAGGTGCAATATCTTATTGGACGCCTAACCGCCCTTTTACGTTTCCTCTCATGCGCATGTGAAAAGACTTTCCATTTCTCCGTCGTCTTAAGAAAAAAGGAAAAGTTTGAATGGACGCCTGAATACGAGGAAGCTTTTTCCAAAATCAAGGAATTCCTCACGTCTCCCTCGATCCTCACTCGCCTAAAGGAAGGGTTTCCCTTTCTTCTATACATGTCTGTCATAGAACAAGCGATGAGCTAGGTCCTTGTCCAAAAAGAAGACAAAGTGGTGAGGCTTGCTTACTTTGCAAGCAAAGTGTTCAAAGGTGTTGATATGCGCTACCAAAAGATCGAGAAGCTTGTATTGGTCGTTGTCACCGTACAAGAGAAGCTTAGACCTTATTTCCAAGGGCACTTCATCTTGTTGAAAACTAACTATCCCATCTGTCAAGTGTTGAAGAAACCCGACCTGGTGGGCAGGATGGTATCTTGGTCGATAGAGCTCCCAGAATAAGACATCCAGTACATTCTAAGGGGAAACATCGAGTGTCAAACCTTGACCGAAATTGTATCCGAACTCAGCTCACCCGTCCAAGAAGATCCTCCCTCAAGATGGGTGTTGTCTGTGGATGACACCTCCAACGTAAAAGGGAGCGATCCTATGATAGTTCTCAAGGGACCGGGTGACATAGTCATTGAGCAAGCGTTCAACAAGCCTAACGTTAAATAGGTCGGGCTATAGGTCCCTGTAGTCTGGCCTTACCTATTCTCATCCCTAATGATCAACATATTCCTTTATTCTTTAATTGCCTCTACAGTGTAATCAAATTTCGACAGGAGAATGCACATCACTTTGTTCATGATAGTATCTTAAAAAACAGTTTCATCACAACTTTTCGTGTGATTGGTGACATGTGTGATCATATTGAAATACTCAACAACCCTCTCGTTGTTTTGCATCCACAACAAGTTAAATTGTCTTCTTAGTATTTATAAAAAAAAATTGAGTTTGTCAACACCAACATGACTTTTCTCAAGAACTTCCCATTCTTCCTTTGATGATGATGCATTCCCAATTTTATGAAAATTCATAGATCAATTCATTGATAGATGAAGAACATTGTCTTGAAATCCCTCTTCTTTGATTCTTTATGGGCAACAACTTGAAAATTGGATGCATTATTGGGAGGACCTTTAAGACTTATTTCCATGATTTTCATCATATATTGGAACCCAAAGATCACCTTCATTTATTTGCTTAATCTATCCCAATTCTCGATGTCAAGAATTATAAGTTATGCACAAAAATGGTTTCTAAGATACTCTAAAGAATTTTTTGTGTCCACTCAATGAAAAAATAAAATGAACATCAAATATTGAACACTTTTTGTAACTCGGGAGCTTGAGGCTCTAGACACCAATTGTTGTAACTATATTAATACATAAACATTAAAAAGAAAGAGACAAGGAAAGATAGATTTTATGTGTACAACAAATTCACTAGTATATTCATTAATGATCACAAGATGATTATTTATGCATTACTACATACACTTAGTATATGTTTGGTTTCTATTTTAGAAGAGAGAGTCCTACTCAAAGTCTCAGAGAGAGAGAGAGAGAGAGAGAGAGGATAATCACAGACGAACAAAAGTGAACCCATTTCCAAGAGAGAAAAATAACAATGATTATCTAGTGATTACCCAACCTACCCCAAACCACAACATGCCTAACCCCATTACCTACCTCAATAATGCCACATCTTCTGAGGTTAAGAGTAGTAGTTAGTTTAAACAACAACTTTTGAAGATGCCTAACTTTTCCAACAGTTGGATAGTCCCTGAATAACTCGACATGACCTACGCTTTTCTCCCACGATAATGGAGGATATAAGATTATAGGTGGATCAAACTAAGAAACCATCCTTGGGATATAGAGACCACACTGTTACCCTAGGATTTCGACTTGCTAATAATGGTAAGTGGTCTCTGAGATATATGAGATTATTAAATAGTCTGAGGCAAAATAGTCTGATTAAAAGTTCTTTTAGTCAAGACTACCGTTCGACTATGAAAGACCATCACTGCCAGGGTTCGACTAAAGTTAGCAAGTCTGTCATGCATGTTCGACTAAAATAAGCAAAAACTTAGGTGTTTTGCCAAGTATAGCTTTGAAGTCGGAAGGCATTAGAAGTCAAAAGAAGCAGTTTCAGACAGTTTTTTAGCAGCTTTTCATAGGACGCGTGGAAGCCTCACAGACGAAGATGTTGCATGTCGAAGACACGTGTTGGCTAGTAATCAGTCGACCATTAGTAGTAGTTATTTTATTTTCACTATTTAAGCAAGTTCCAGAGGAACAGTTTAGGGTCCGCATTTTCTACAAAACACAAGTAAACTCAAATCTCTGTGCAATAATGAGTGACGAGTGCAACTTTGGAATGTATGTATGCGTACCAGTTTAATTTATGCAATCATTTTACGTTATGCATTACTTTCAGTGCACATTTACTGTTGTTTATTGCTTTCATTTACTTTAAAGTCTTGAATTTCAGTGTTTACTTTTACTTTAAATTTATTACTGCATTTAATACTAACCAGATACACATAATAGACAAATAAAAGCAATTAGTCCTGGAATACTCTAGTTGATTCCGCAAAAGTAACCTTTAAAAAGGAAACTAGCGCTTGTTTACCAAATTTCTAGGTAAACAAATTGGCACGCCCAGTGGGACTCGTCAATTGCTGTTTGTTTTATATTTGCTAGTGTAAAAGTTATGTATGATACTAAGAAGTGGTCGAAAATTAACTAACATGTCTGAAGTTAATACAAATGATTCTGACCTTTCTGGAAATCAAGGAGTTGTTCTAACCGGAACAACATCACAAAATGCTGCAAATTTGTCCCCAGTTAGAACAACAAATATTGGTGGATCGACGGCAGCAACATTGGTATCGTCACCAATGAATGTACGGTCACCATTTAACCCATTACGACCGCCGTTTCAAGGAATGATACCTCCACCAGGTTTTAATCCTCAGTTCGGAATGCCCACTTCTATGATGCAAGGTTTACACACGAATCCTTCATCATATTCTGACAGTATGATGGCAACAAGCACATCAAACTTAGGGGGTCGACCTATGGGCATAGGTTATATTAACCAGACATTACCATCTCTAAGTACTACGTCAATGTTGTCAATCCGACAACAAATAGACGAAAGCAACCATGAAATGGTAAATGCCCTTACTCAACAAATGGGAACTGTTTTTACTCCCATGATAAACAATACGAACCAAAGTTATGAAATATTGGCTGGGCAAATGGCCAGAATAGCAGATTTCTTTGGAGCGCCCCCATAACCAAACCTTTCGACTCCACAAGGGTCAAATGTAAGAATAGTTGAAACTACGAGAAATGGGGACCAAATTGAACAAGAGATCCCTAGAGTAGTACAAAGACATCAAGATGCTGATCAGGTTCTTAGAAATATCCAGCAAGATGTCAATGTTGGACGTAACAACATCTCTAATGTAGTCGAACAAATCTTAGTCCAAAACGGAATAAATGTAGGTTTACATAGACCTAATTTTGTTTCCCCATTGTCAGAGTATGTCAGGAAAACAGAATTGCCTAGAGGTTGGAAAATCCCAAAATTTACTAAATTTGCGAGTGAGACTGGCGAATCGATAGTCGAACATATTGCTAGGTTCCAGACAGAGGCTGGAGAATTAGCAAACAATGAGAATTTAAAGACGAAATATTTCCCAAGTTCTTTAACAAAAAATGCTTTTACTTGGTTCACGACCTTACCTCCACAATCTGTATTTTCATGGAATCAGTTAGAACGATTGTTCCATGAGCAGTTTTATATGGGACAGTCGAAGATTAGTTTGAAAGAATTAGCTGGAGTTAGGCGAAAGGGTACAGAAACGGTCGATGACTATCTAAACCGTTTTAGGTTATTGAAAGCTAGATGTTTCACACAAATTCCTGAACATGAGTTAGTCGAAATGGCTGCAGGTGGTTTAGATTATTCCATAAGAAAGAAATTAGATACCCAACATTTAAGGGATATGGCACAACTGGCAGACAGGGTACGTCAAGTCGAAAGGCTAAAAGCTGAAAAAGCCAGAGTTAGTAAATATCATAAGAAAGAAAAGATAGCTTATGTTACTACAAATGAGTTTGACTCTGATAGTGATAGTGAATACGAGGAAGGAGAGGTTAATGTGGCTGAATTAAAGCCAGGACCACCATATATCTGTAAATTACTCAAGCCCTCAAAAGATAAAAATCCGATCGAAAGTAAAAATGAAAAATTGTCTAGTAAAACGTATTCATTTGATATAACAAAATGTGATGAGATATTTGATTTGTTGGTAACTGACGGGCAAATTATAGTACCCCCAAGACTTAAAAATCCTCCTCTTGAACAAAAGAAAAAAAGAGGATTTTGTAAATTCCATAATTTCTTGGGTCATAAGACTTCTCAATGTGTCCTTTTCAGGGATCTGGTGCAGAAGGCTTTGAATGAAGGAAGGCTACAGTTTGGAGAAAAACCAAAGTCATCAATGCAAATTGATACTAACCCCTTGCAGGTCGAAGAGGCTCACTATACTGAGCTTGCTGATGTGATGATGGTCGAGACTACTGATGGTTTCGGCGAAAAGAAAGACGGTGCTATTGATGGCAAAGTCTTGGGCATGGTGTATCCTGAACCAAGAGAAAGCCTCCTGAAATTTCTTGAGAGGTGTCACAACAACAACTCTCAAGTTGGATTATGTCCAAGGTGTGATGTTATTTTCAACATTGATGCTGCAAACAAAATGAGGTTCGACCCTCGTCGAGGAAAGCATCGTCAGTTCATGTATACGGGAGAAAACAGTGGTCGAAGGGCTGGAGAATACAGGAAGCTATTCGAAAAGCCAAAGACTTTTCGCCCCAAGACGGACATCCCTGAGAATAAGTGGGTAAAACCCATTAACTTCAGAGGAGGCAAACGTCCAGAATGGCAGATCCAAGGTGTTGGAGCAAATGTTGAAGGCTCTTGGACTGATAGTGGATCTAAGAGGAAAGATTACATATCTCCAAACTACAAAGGAAAGAATCCTATGACTCGAACGCAGTGGAGGCGTTATCAGAGAAGCCATAAGAATGGGCAGGAAAGCTCGAAGATGATGCAAGCAGGTTTTTCTCATTATCAGCCAAAACCTTTTCAGAGGAAATTGACTGAAGAACAGGCCAAAGTGGCAAATGAAAGACTAGCTGCAGGAATGATCCTGGGAAAGAAACTCATCAAATAATTAGTTGACGATGATGCTCCGACTCTCAATACAGGAAAAGAGCCTGAGTATTCTCCACTGTCGGACGAAGAGGTCGACGACAATTTTGACATAGAATCAGATGAGTTGTTAGTTGATTGTGGAATTGTATCTGTACTTCCAGCAGAGTTCGACAGAATATCTGAGGTCTCTGAGAATGAAGATGATTTTCTTCCAGACGAAAATGTGGAAGAAACACCTGTTTGTTACTATGTAATGGGAATAGGAGTAGTGGAAGAACAAAAGGTTGTGTTTGAGAAGCCAGGTCGAGGAATGATGTATCATCTGAAGCCTTTATTCATAAGGGCGAAGGTAGATGGTGTTTCAATAAACAAAGTATTTGTTGATGGTGGAGCTGCCGTGAACTTAATGCCCTATTCTTCACTTCAGAAAGTGGGTAAGTCTGACAAAGATTTAAGGCCCCATAATATGGTGCTGTCTGATTATGAGGGCAAGACAAGTGGAATACTTGGAGTGATTCAGGTAAAATTGGTTGTTGGTTCGAATGTCAGGTCAACCATCTTTATGGTAATTGCATCCCAGGCAAATTTTAAATTACTCCTAGGTCGAGAATGGATCCATGGCATAGGGGAAGTTCCTTCTACTTTGCATCAGCGTGTAGCTATTTGGAGGCCAGATGGTATAGTTGAAAATGTTGAGGCTGACCAAAGCTGTTATAAAACTGAGAGTGGTCGCAGGCATTTCGACCAGCATCTAGCAAATGTAGCCCCTTCCTACAAAGCAGAAGAGGTGTATTCTTCTGATGAAAGTGTGTCTAAGTATCTCAACTTGGACCCAAATTATGGTTTCATTTGGAATAAGGAAGATCCCAATCAAGAAAGTCCTCCAGAGCAGAGGACAACAGTCAAAGATGATGACCACTGAGTCAGAATACCTGGCTCGAATAACGGCTTATTTGGCCGAAAACAAGAGAAAAACGGCTTTAGAAGCCGAACTGGAGAAAAACATGGCTTTTGAGACCATGGTGGTAAAAAATGAAAACAATCAAGAAGTCGATCACCAGGTCGAAAGATTTGAAGGGATATACGATGACGAACCTTTAGGCTTTGAGATGGATCCGTTAGGATCAGTAAAAAGAATGTAGGCTCAAGATCCTCTTGAAGAAATTGACTTGGGTGATGGAGTCACTAAAAGACCTACGTATGTAAGTACAAAACTTACAAGTGATCTAAAGACCAAGTTGATCCGACTTTTGAAAGAATATAAAGATTGTTTTGCATGGGATTACAATGAAATGCCTGGTTTAAGTCGAAGTGTGGTAGAACATCAATTACCTTTAAACCCAGGAAAGAAACCTATCAAGCAACTTCCTAGAAGATTTGCGCCGGAAGTTATGGAAAAAATCAAGGTAGAAATTGAAAGATTGCTGAGAAGCAAGTTTATTTGAACTGCGAGGTATGTCGAATGGTTAGCTAATATAGTGCCTGTCATAAATAAACATGGTAGCCTTCGTATATGCATAGATTTCAGAGATTTAAATAGTGCTACCCCTAAGGATGAATATCCCATGCCTGTTGCTGAGATGTTAGTCGACTCCGCAGCCAGATTTGAATATCTCAATTTATTGGATGGATATTCAGGTTATAACCAAATTTTTATAGCTGACGAAGATGTACCTAAGACGGTGTTTCGATGCCCAGGTGCTTTAGGTACTTATGAATGGGTAGTCATGCCTTTCGGTTTAAAAAATGCTGGAGCTACGTAGCTGGAGCTACGTACCAACGAGCTATGAATTCCATGTTTCATGATTTCATTGACAAATTTATGCAGGTTTATATTGATGATATTGTTATGAAATCTAATTCTGAGAATGGTCACTTAGACCATCTTCGACAGTCTTTTGAAAGAATGAGGAAATATGGACTCAAAATGAATCCTTTAAAATGTGCTTTTGGTGAACATGCAGGGGATTTCCCGGGTTTCGTGGTTCACAAGAAAGGTATTGAGATAAACCAGAACAAGACAAAAGCAATCTTGGAGCTGAAGACGCCAGAAACAAAGAAACAACTCCAGTCATTGTTGGGGAAGATTAATTTCTTGAGGAGATTTATCTCAAATCTAAGTGGCAAAACGAAGATCTTTTCACCACTTGTGAAGCTCAAGAATCAAAATCAATTCAAATGGGAGCAAGAACATCAACAGGCATTCGACCAAATAAAAGCTTATCTAACTAAGCCTCCTATTTTGTTACCCCCCAATAGGACAAAAAGTATGAAGTTGTACATAGCTGCATCAAGTTCGACAATTGGGAGTATGTTAGCCCAAGAGGATGATAATGGCGTCGAAAGAGCTATATATTATCTAAGTCGAACCTTAGTGGATGCTGAAACTAGGTATAATGATATTGAAAAATTATGTTTATGCTTGTACTTCTCATGTAATAAACTTAAGCAATATATAAAGCCTGTTGATGTGTATGTGTCCTCTCATTTTGATGTTATTAAACATATGTTGTCTAAACCAATTTTGCATAGTCAAATTGGTAAATGGGCCTTGGCGCTAACTGAATTCTCTTTAACATATGTTCCTTTAAAAGCTATGAAAGGACAAATTGTGGCTGATTTTATAGTCGAACATGGGTTAGTTGAACTATCAGCAAATCTGGTCGATCAAACTAACTGGAAGTTGTTTTTTGACGGTTCTAGTCATAAAAATGGATCAGGCATTGGAGTCCTGATTATTTCTCCTCAAGGACTTCCAACCAAGTTCCACTATAAAATAAAGGATGTATGTTCTAATAACGAAGTCGAATACGAGGCTTTGATAACTGGTTTGAAAGCCCTAATAGACTTGGGGGCAAAACAAGTTGAAATTCGAGGTGATTCTGAGCTGGTAATTCGACAAATCAAGAAAGAGTATAAATGCATCAAAGAAAATCTAATAGTGTACTATGCAATAGTGGTACGCTTATTAGAGAAATTTGAGCATGTTGAGATCTTGCATGTACCAAGATCTGATAATTATATTGCCAACAAATTGGCACAGATTGCTTCTGGGTATAGAGTTTCCAAAAATAAGTTAGAAGATATGGTCGATATCAAAGGGAAGGAAACTCATGAAATGTTAGACAAATTGGGACAATTGTCGACGTCAAAACTTGGGGGGGTAGAAAACAAAGTTAAAAGTGAAGATTTGCATGCCTTGGAAGTTTTTGCCATCGACAATATGACAGTTTCTGATTGGAGAAACCCATTGGTCCAGTACTTAAATAATCCAGTCGGAGGAACTGATCGAAAGATCAAATACAGAGCTCTAAACTATGTGATATTGGGAAATGAATTATACAAGAAAACAGCTGAAGGTGTATTGTTGAAATGCTTAAGTGAAGCTGAAGCATATTTGGCCGTGTCAGAGGTTCATAGTGGTGTTTGTGGAGCTCATCAGTCAGGCCATAAAATGAAGTGGTTGTTGTTTAGACAAGGCTTATATTGGCCGACAATGTTGAAAGATTGTATTGAATATGCGAGAGGGTGCCAAGAGTGCCAGAAATTTTCAGGTATCCAACATGTTCCAGCTAGTGAGTTGCATTTTATTGTCAAACCTTGGCCTTTTAGAGGATGGGCTTTGGATTTAATAGGAGAAATCAAACCTGCATCTTCTAAACAACAAAGATTCATTTTAGTGGGAATAGATTATTTTACTAAATGGATAGAAGCAATTCCCCTGGTTAATGCTGATCAAGAAGCAGTGATTAGTTTTATACAAAAACATATTATTTACAGATATGGGATTCCAGAAACTATCACTACTGATCAGGGATCAGTCTTTATTGGTCGAAAGATGCAAGCTTTTGCAGCAGAAACAGGATTTAAATTGCTAACATCCACTCCTTGTTATGCTCAGGCTAATGGTCAAGTCGAAGATGCTAATAAAGTTATGATAAACTTGATAAAAAAACATGTAGGGAGGAAGCCAAGAAACTGGCATCAAACGCTCGACCAAATCCTTTGGGCTTTTCGAACATCACCAAAGGAAGCAATAAACACTACCCCATTTCGTTTGACCTTTGGGAACGACGCTGTGTTGCCTGTAGAAATTCATCTACAGTCGGCTAGAATTCAACGACAAAACAATCTTTCGACAGAGGAGTACTGGAGTATGATGTTAGATGAATTAGTAGAGTTAGACGAAGAACGACTAATAGCGTTGGATAGGTTAATAAGACAAAGGAAAAAAGTGGCGAAAGCTTACAATAAGAAAGTAAAAGAGAAAATGTTTGTGGTAGGTGATTATGTGTGGAAAGTTATTCTACCCATGCATCAAAGGAATAAATTATTGGGTAAATGGTCCCCAAGTTGGGAAGGGCCGTTTAAAATTTTGCAAGTATTTTCAAACAACGCATATGAAATTGAAGAACTGAATTCAGATGGTCGAATCTTGAGGATAAATGGTAAATATTTGAAAAAATATAAACCTATACTTCAGGAAATTCGCATAATAGAATAAAGCCAAAGATTATATTAAAAATGGCTGAAAACTGAGCCAGTCATTACAAAAAAGATCATTAGAAAGTACATGGACAGTCAGTCGAAAATAAAAATTACAAAGTGGGAAAGTTGTTCCTAAAATAGGCTAGCTTGGCCGACTCAAAGTCAATTTTAGAGTCAAGTCGAGACAAGTTTTGTCTAAGTTGTCGAATGTTACTTTCCAATTTGAGAGCATTTTCACCATGACCAAGACCTTTCAAAATCTCTTGATTAACAGTTTCAGGCGAAGGGATTTCCTTAGTTTGAGCCAAAGTGATTTTCTCTTGTTCAAGATCTTGAATCTTCTTGTTGAGAGCATCAATTTGGGCCTTATAGTCAGCAATCTTGTTGTCGATTTCTCCTTCTTTGTCAGAAAACTTTAAAGTTTTTTCCTGAAATTCTTCAACCTTCTTAGTCGAGGCTGCACTGGCATCCCATTCCCTCTCCATTTCGTGCTCTTTGTTCTGTGAAATCAAGATTCTCAATGAAAGATCTTTTGTTTTGATGAAGACAAATCATACATGACAAGAAGGAAAAGATGATATTCAAGATAAAGCATCATGTGTAAAGACTTTGATTCAAGCTATGGATTCTTTGGAATAGGTATAACCATAATTACCAATTACTTAAAGTCTTAGATGCTCAAAAATCAAACCACAAAATTGCATAGCATACTCTTTCTTAGATCTCAAGTTTCCTAAACAAAAACTGCATTTTTACTAAGTGTAAATCGATTTACACCTACTGTAAATCGATTGCTTGCTGAAGGTTTTTAGATGTGCTTCTGTTTTTGCTTGTGTAAATCGATTTGCACAATATAGCAATCGATTTGCACTGAAGGATTTTTGAATATTTTGACTGTTAGAAGTTGTGCAATCGATTTGCACAAAGGTGCAATCGATTGCTTGCTGAAAGTTTTTGAAAAACAGCATCTTTTCATTACACCTTCTCATACACCTTTTCATTAAAACCTTTCCTTTAATCTTGACAATGGTTCATGATTAAAATACAGAAACTTATGATATTTCAAGAGGTGTTATGAACATCTATATATACTCAAAATTTCAAATTCATTCTTCACCTCTTCCAATCAAAAACTCTTAGAAATTTTCAGAATTTCACATTGTTATTCTTCAATCTTTTTCAAGATATTTTCTACACACTCATATCATCCAAACTAGAAAATATTTTGAGCAATCTATTACTTTAAAGAATTGTGAATTATTATCATTGGAAGGGAAGATCAATCAAGTGATTGATACATTGTTCTACTATTCAAACTCTTATACAAAATCAAATACTTGTTGTATTCTTGTTATCCAGGATTGTTGGAAACAAGTTAGACACTTTGAGAGGATTGTTCTCATAAGTGGTCTTAGTGAAAAATCCAAGAGGATTGTTCTTGGTCCAAGAGGATTGTTCTTGGTGTTTGGTTAGGCTTGTACAAGATACCAACTATATTAAAATCTCTTACTGCATAAGGGGACTGGAGTACTCTCGGTTTGTGAGGGGAACCAGGATATATCCTTGTGTCATTTATTTTTCCTGCACTTTACATCCTTTAGTAACATTACCATAAACCAGAAAAATAATCACTTTACACCATAAAACCGAAAAAGTTATAAAGTACCTAATTCACCCCCTTCTTAGGCATATCTGATACTTACATTTGGTATCAGAGAAAGTTATAGGTAACTTGTTCCTAAAGATCCAGAATGGCTTCCGCAAATCAAAATTCGATTTTCAAAGATGGTGGTTCTAACAACAAGCCTCCATTGTTTTGTGGTGAATATTTTGACTTTTGGAAAATCCGAATGAAGGCTCATCTAGAAGCACAAGGAGAAGAAGTTTGGGAGGCTGTCCTACAAGGTCCTCATGTCCCTATAACGGTCGTTAATGGTGTTGGATCGGAGAAACCTAAAGCGTCATGGGATGATAATGATAGAAAAAGGGTTCTTGCTGACAAAAAGGCGGTCAATCTTCTTCAAGGTGCTCTTAGTATGGATGAATTTTTCCGAGTATCGGCATGTACAACATCAAAGGAAATTTGGGATACTCTTGTAGAAACTCATGAAGGTACCACTGAAGTTAAAAGATCAAGATTGAATACTTTAAGCCAAGAGTACGAACTGTTTAGAATGAAGCCCGGAGAAACTATTCTCGATCTACAAAAAGGATTCGTACATTTGACAAATCACTTGAAGGCACTTGGTAAGACTCTTACTACCGAAGAACTTAATCTTAAAGTGCTCAGATCTTTGACAAGGGAGTGGCAACCAAAAGTGACGGCGATATCCAAAAAGAAGAATTTATCAAAATTTACTTCCGCAACACTTTTTGGAAAACTTCAAGAATATGAGACGGAACTTGGAAGATTGGAAAAGCATGAGAACTTAGAGAAGAAATCCAAAAGCATTGCATTAAAGGTAGATTCAAAAGAAAGCAAAATGAAAGATGCATCGGATGAAGATGAAAACTTCTTGCTTCTTGTAAAAAGGTTAGGCAAATTTTTTGGTAATAAAAATAATATTGATAATACTAACTATGTCAAAAGAAAGAAATTCTCAAAGCATAAAGATAAATAAGCATCCACTTCATCACAAGAAGTTACATGCTATGAATGTGGGAAACAAGGACACATAAAGCCGGAATGTCCAAAGCTTTCGAAGAAGAATGGATTCAAAGGCAAAAAGGAGTTCAAAAATAAAAAGGCCTACATAGCATGGGAAGATAATGAAGTAAGTTCCTCATCGGACTCCGATAGTGACGAAAGTGCAAACCTAGCACTAATGGCATCACACCACTCCGACGATGAAGAATGCGAGGTTAGTTATGATGATTCTCTCTTTGATAATGGTGCACAAGGTGCAATAGATGAATTATTAAAAGAATGCAAAATTCTCTATAAAACTATCTCATCTCAAAAGAAAATAATATCATCTTTAGAAGAGAAGGTTAAGATAATTGAAGAAGAACATAAAGATAACAAAGAAAAAATGATTAGTGTTCAAGAAGATAATGTTGCATGCAAGAATTGTGAATCACTTTCCTTTCAAATTGTCCAATTAAAACGTGTTTTAGAAAGATATGAAAAAGGGCAAATTGGATTGGAAAATGTTCTTAGCACACAAAGATACTCCAATGATAAGAGCGGACTTGGTTTCTCTAAATTTGATAAACCAACATCCAACAAGGCTATCTTTGTCAAGGCTAGTAACCAACCAATTCAAGAGAAAGTGATCAAGCCTAAAGTAATGCAACATTATCCTAAAAGGAAGAACTTTGTTAAGAAGAAATCTTATCCTCCTAGATATAGAAGTAACTTTGAACCTACTTGTTTTTATTGTGGTATTATTGGTCACACACCCAATGCTTGTTATGTAAGGAACTTTAGTGTTCCTAGTGGACATTATGTATGGGTGTAACACGGTGAACTGACTTTTTATTAATCGGAATGTCGCGGTTAAGCAAGAGTCGCCACCGACTTTTATTTTATCCAAACTAAATCAGAAAGGCAAAAAGAAACAGAAAAAAACCTTTTTAAAGAAATCTAAGTTCGGGGGGTAATTTATGCAAAGGGAAGGTGTAAGGCACCCTTTGCATCCATGGTTTTCCATGGGCTCTTAATTGCTTTGCTTGCTCGTTTTCAGAAAAAGTAGATGAAAAAGATAGGGACTTTAGCTTGTGAATAAGCGTTGCCCTTTTGAAAAATTATGAGAAAGAATATAATAAAAAGGTTTGAGCATTGCAAGGCAATTAGGGGCAATTACCTTAAACTCAGATGATAGGTCTCTTTTTGCCTTTCAGAATGAAAGGGTCTATCCTTGCCATAAGAGGGCAGGAAGCCTTTCGTTTGGAGGTTGAAGGGTCATCGAAGCATCCTTTGCCATAAGACTGTCCCATGCCATAGAAGGGCAGGTAGTCTAAGGTAAGGATCAGAATAAGCCTTTTCGTAGGCAGCCAGAAGATACCTCAGCCTTTTTCCGTAGGCAACATCCGAGGGTCGAGGTCATTTGTGTATCGAAGGCAGCATCATTAGGGTCGTGACCTTTTTATCGAGGCAACATGGCTGAGGTATCCTCGAATTCGAGGGGCGTGGCTTATTCTGCAAAAACACAAAGGCAACAGGCAACAAGGCAACAAGGCAACAGGCAACAGGCAACAGAGAGGGTTACCCAAAAAGCGTGTGTGTGTGCACCAATCACGTGATTCAATTCAGATATTTATCTTTTAATTAGTTATTCTAATTCAGTTTAAGGCTTGCACTCCCTAAGATTACTAACCACGCAGTATATAAAGCAATAAAGGGAAGGGGGAAAATGAAACCAGCGGAGGAGAGGGGAATTGTAACCAGCGGATCCCTTAATAGGGTTTGGCATAAGTAATAATAAAATAAAAAAAGAAGAAAAGATTTAGGGTTACCGATGACGTAGCTTTGGCATTTGACAAACCCTGAAAGAAAGAAAATAAAGAAACTGGGTGAGTGTATGGCTAATTCGAAGATAACCAGGATTTAAAAAAGGATGAGAGGAAAATAAATTGATAAGGCACGCATAAATAATACTTAGCTTCGATTCGTATTTGATCTGATATGGTTGTTAGGCGAAGGTTGCCTTGAAGGTAAACCCTGAAATAAGGCAGAAAATATGTGAAGGCAAGGCAAACCCTAACAACGAATCAATTAAAAGAATAAAATTAAATAAAGCAGCACACTTATCTTCGAGGTTTGTTGAAGGCGCGCACTCGAGGCGAATCATGTTGCTAACCCTGATAATGTACAGAAAAGAAAATAAAATCAGTGTAGGGAATGGTCATCGTGAACCCTGATTAGGGTGCCAATTAAAAGGAATAATTTAATTAATTATTGGTTTAATGACCTAATTAATTAAATCGAATTGAAAAAATAAAATCGGATACGAAATATATTTTTTGAAAACTTTTTGGGAGTTTTAATGAATTAATATGAATTTTGAAAGGGCTTTTTAAATAATTAAATCAATTTTAATATTTATTTATAATTAAAATATACAATAAATGCTTTATGAAATAATAAATATTATATTTTTTATATAAAAAAAACATATAACTTATATATAAAACAAAATTTGATTGGCTAAAAAATATATATATATATATATATATATAAATATAAATAAAAGGATTTATGTAATTTAAAGTAAAAAAAAAAGAAACTTAGCTGGCTGATCAGGTGTGGCGCGCGTGTGAATTCCATGGTGCACCTGCAGCTGGCTTGCGTTAGATCTGCATGCCTGATGAGATGAATGGCCCAGATGGTGAAGGCACACGCTAACGGGTACATCTTAATGCACTGGATCTTGACAGCACCCATGACTTTTGCGCGCGCGCGTGTTTTTGAATGGGACCAATGACTGGCTGCCACGCAGTCATCCCTAACCTCCGTCCGTTGCCAAAACCAGGCTTTTACCTACGGTTTGCCTGTTCCGTTGCCATAGCCCCTGCAAATTTACGAATGCACCAAAACAGAAAAAAAAATATTTCGCGAGGCCATGAACATGATCGTCCAGACCTCACGAACTCAACCACGCCTTTGGCTACGTCTAATTTTACCTGTATTGAGAACCCCTAAAACGAACCCTAATTTTCAACAATGGCGTATTGCTCGTAATAGCATAAGAACACACCAAACTCTCCAGAAATAACAAGCAGATTATTATAAACATAAATATGCAATTATATTTGAGAATGGATGCATGAAATCATGTAATCGAAGTAGTTTATGAATAGGCTAAAAACAACTTACAGTGGAATGTTCTTGAGGTATTGAGGCAAGAGAACAATCCAAACACCTTCAGTGATCTTTGAGGAACGTTTTGGAACCGCTAGAACACCTTGAGTTGGCCTGGAATTCAGAATCGTAGTTTGAGAATTTCTTTGGCTTTTGTGCTCGAATTCTCACTCTTGGCTGCCGATCTTTTTTTTTTCTTTAGGTCTGCAATCCTTCCTTATATATGGGAGAATGAATTAGGTCAATAAGAATGGCTTGAATCCATGTAAATATTTGATTTCTATCTTGAGAGATTTGATTGAGTTTTGCTTATGAATTTTTCCTAAAATTGATCAATTTCAATCTTATCTATCCAAATCTAGTTTGCACGAAATTGGATTGACTTTTAAAATATATTTGATGATTAAACAAGATCCAAATCATCTCTTTTATCAAATATTTGATTTTCCAATAATTTATTTAATTTTAATCCTTTTTAAATGAATTAAAAACTCATAATAAATCAAATAAAATGTATAATTTCGTGGGAAAAAGGTTTTGGGCCCTTGGGTACTTTGAGGATCAAGATTGTGTTGAAATAACTTAGGCCCATTTGCAAAAGTTTTCAAGTTTCTTCACATTTTCCCTCCAAAATAACCTAACTTTGACAAGGCCTATCTCCCTCAATTTTTGAGGTATGGAAGTGTTCTAAGACATTTTGGAAACCTTAGAGAGTCCTCTAACCAATGTCTTTGGTTCCATATCAAAATTATTTTCCATTCTCATTTTATGCCCTTTTGAAAAAAGTGTCTTCTTGTTGACTTTTGAGAAGGACCTATAATGTATGAAGCCATATCTCTTAGATTATTGACCTATGAGCTTTGATTCTTGGACCATTGGATAGAGGAATGAATTCCCTTCAAAATGAGCTTTGGTGGGAATTTTTCTGATGGAGTATGAATATCTGGTGAATTTTCAAAGTTTGGTTGACTTTTTCAGTTTATGCCCCAAAATAGTAACTTTTGACTTTTGACTTTTCTGATCTTTCCTTGTATCATCATGATCAACCCTTGATCAAATGATGATTTTAGGGTTATGAGGATGTCGTTGACCAAATATCTTGAGTTTTGACTGCATATTGACTTGAAATGACTGTTTTGCCCTTGAGAGTCGACTGTTGACCTAATCAGGATTTGAGGGACTAAATTTGCTCTGTTTGACTTGAAATTTTATATGGAGATACTTTGGGATGTTAGTGACCCTATGGAACCACCTTGAGCCATTGATTCAATGATTTTCCATCGAATTAATCAAACCCTAGTTCAGAGTTTTTGTATAGGAGAGTGTGTGTTGGAGCTTTGTCTTTTGTTCTGATTTTATGTGTGAAGAAAAAAAAAATAGCATGGGCAAATTTTGGGGTATGACAGCTGCCCCTGTTCAATTATCTTAAACCTGAAGATGTAGAGTGGTCTGCGCGCCAGTCGGTATCTGAAGGTGGAAGATGATTGAACATAAGAATACCAAGAAATTTGCCCTATTTGAAGTAGGGACTTTTGTCGGAGATGGGCTTGTGGATGCCATCTTGGTAGTTGAATTTTGAGAAGATGTTGTTTGCGCGTTGATCGTGTCATTACCGTTCGTAGTAAATGAATTAGATCCTTGGGAATTGATCGTGTCAGTATCGTTCGTGATACTGAATTAGACCGTGGACGTCAGTGATCGTGTCTACACCGTTCGTGATGATAGAATTAGACCTCTGAAATTTGATCGTGTCAGTACCGTTCGTAGTATCTGAATTAGATCTTCTGTCGTGTCAGTACCGTTCGTAGTAGCTGAATTAGACTTTGAAAGTGATCGTGTCATTACCGTTCGTGGTAAATGAATTAGATCTTCGAGCGTTGATTGTGTCAGTACCATTCGTAGTAGCTGAATTAGATCTTAGAAATGATCGTGTCAGTACCGTTCGTGGTGACCGAATTAGATCTTGGAAGTGATCGTGTCATTACCGTTCGTGGTAGATGAATTAGATCTTCGAGCGTTGATCGTGTCATTACCGTTCGTGGTAGATGAATTAGACCTTGGAAATGATCGTGTCATTACCGTTCGTGGTAGATGAATTAGACCTTGGAAAGTTGGAGTTTTCGTTCGTTTGTCTGTACCTGTATTCTGCAGAAGGTAAGATTAAATTTATGCAATGTCATGATGCATGGATTACATAATGAGTCTCTCAAAATAAATGAGAAGCTTCGTATGTTATGTATGGATTTTTATGAGGTAATGTATGCAAGGTATGAATGTGAATATGATTTATGAACTATGCTTTATGATGTAGTCTTGACTGGGAAAGTAAGTCTCTGTTTCGTTGTAGTTTTGATATCTGGTTTCGTCTTGGAGATGCTCAACTGGGGATTTATGATTTCTGCTTGGGATGATCAGTAACTTGATATTCTCTGATTGGGATACAGAGAGGATAGGGATGCAAACCGTGTTGGGGAGCCATGCCTTTATTGTGGGAAGACATCTTCTTAGTGATTGCTCTGTGGGGATATGTCAATTGATTTGCGGGAGGACTTTTGATTACCTCGGACATTGTCTCTTTGCTTTTCCTACTAATAGAGATTACTACCTTTTTCTATGGGAAAAAGAAAATGGATGATAATCATGTTCATATGCATATGTTCATTCAAAATTATCATTGGACGTTTGCGTATTCGAAAAGAAGAAGAAATTTGAAAGAGAGAAGTAAATTGTATTGAGAAAAGCCATAAATAGGCAAGATGAAACATATTGTGTGTTTTTGAAAAGATAGAAAAACAAAAGAAACATAGCTATGTAAAAATAATCCTATTGAGTTTCCACTCTGCTATTGCTATTATGTCTTCGAGCATCTCATCCCATGCTTGTCGGAGAAAAGTGATTGAGTTGATCTGAACCCTTTGAACTTGTTGTTGTAGATGTATCTGATTGATGAATGATAGGAACGAGACATAGTCGTACGCTTAATCCTTAACTTTTGCCTAGACCGCCTTTTCAGGTTTTCAGTCTAGCAGGATACCCTTTTTTGCCCAAGTCGCCCTTTCGGGTTTTCAACTTGACGGGTGTACATATTTTTTATATATATATCCCTAATTTTTGCCCAAACCCTTTTGGTTTGCCGGGATGCCCTTACTTTTGCCTAGGCGCGTCGACCTAGCGGGTCATATTTATGCGTAGTATTTTTTGACTATGTCTGCGTTCACAGGTTGCGGGAAGTCCTCTCCATCCATAGTAGTGAGTATCATTGCTCCTCCAGAGAAGATTTTCTTGATAACGAATGGTCCTTCATAGGTGGGAGTCCACTTGCCCCTAGGATCACCTTGTGGTAGAATTATTCTCTTTATGACCAAGTCACCAACTCGATAAACTTGTTGTTTGACTCTCTTGTTAAATGCCTTGATCATACGTTTCTGATACAATTGTCCATGGCAAACAGCCGCGAGCCTCTTTTCATCAATCAAGTTTATCTGATCTAGTCGAGTCTGGATCCATTCATATTCATCTAGCTCTGCTTCTTTCATGATCCTTAACGACGGTATCTGAACTTCAATTGGTAATACAGCTTCCATACCGTAGACTAACGAGAACGGGGTTGCCCCAGTTGATGTGCGTGCAGAGGTACGGTAACCATGAAGAGAAAATGGTAACATTTCGTGCCAATCCTTGTAAGTCACAGTCATCTTTTGCACAATCTTTTTGATGTTTTTGTTGGCGGCCTCCACAGCGCCATTCATCTTTGGTCTATAAGGCGAAGAATTGTGATGTTTGATATTGAATTGGGTGCAGAGCTCAGTGATCATCTTGTTGTTCAGATTGGTACCATTATCAGTGATGATTCTTTCGGGAATTCCATACCGACAGATGAGGTTGTGTTTAATGAATCGAGCTACCACATTCTTGGTTACGGAGGCAAATGAAGCAGCTTCTACCCATTTAGTGAAATAGTCGATGGCTACTAGAATGAAACGATGTCCGTTAGAAGCGGTAGGCTTAATTTCTCCGATCATATCAATGCCCCACATTGCAAAGGGCCAGGGAGCCGTTAGTACATTTAGAGGAACGGGAGGCACGTGTACTTTGTCGGCGTATATCTGGCATTTGTGACACGTTCTTGAATGGTGGTGACAGTCAGTTTCCATTGTAGACCAGTAGTAACCTGCTCTTAGAATCTTCTTAGCCATAGTATGTCCACTAGAGTGGGTCCCAAAAGTACCATCGTGCATGTCTTCCATGATCTTTTCAGCTTCCTTCTTGTTCACACAACGAAGCAGGGTTGAATCATGGTTGCGCTTGTATAAAGTCCCATTGCTCAGAAGAAACTTGGATGCGAATCTTCTTAGGAACTTTTTGTCATTGATGGATGCCCCTTCAGGGTATTCTTGAGTCTCGAGGTACCTTTTTACTTCGTAGAACCATGGTTTCTCTTCAGCCTCGTCGTCAACTATCTCATAACAATATGCGGGTTCGTCATGTCTTTCAATGATAACTATAGGAGCCTCATTATCCCAATTGACTTTGAACATAGATGACATAGTAGCTAACGCATCGGCCAGCTGATTCTCTTCTCGGGGAATATGTTCGAAGGTAATCTCTTCAAAATATGGAATTAAGGATAGTACGAACTCCTTGTAGGGTATGAGATTAGGATGTTTTGTATCCCATTCCCCTCTGATTTGGCTGATTACTAGTGCTGAATCCCCATACACTTCCAGGAATTTGATCCTTAAATCGATAGCAGCTCTGAGCCCCAAGATACACGCTTCATACTCAGCCATATTGTTGGTGCAGTCGAAACATAATCTTGCGGTGAATGGGGTGTGTCCACCAGCAGGAGAGACAATTATGGCGCCAATGCCATTACCAAGTGCATTCGAAGCTCCATCGAAAACCATAGTCCATCGGGATCCTGGTTCAGGTCCTTCATCCGGGCCAGGTTGCTTATAGTCAGTAACCAGCATCACATCTTCATCTGGAAATTCAAAATTCATCGATTGGTAGTCATCTACCGCTTGTTGCGCCAAATGATCTGCTACCACACTACCTTTGATTGCTTTCTGTGTTGTATATTGGATGTCGTATTCTGTTAGTATCATTTGCCATCTTGCTATTCGTCCAGAGAGAGCGGGTTTTTCGAACACATATTTGATAGGATCCATTCTAGAAATCAATAAAGTGGTATGGTTCAACATATACTGTCTCAGTCGGCGAGCAGCCCAAGCCAAAGCACAGCAAGTTTTCTCGAGCAGTGAGTATCTTGTTTCACAGTCGGTAAACTTTTTGCTAAGGTAGTATATTGCATGCTCTTTTCGACCAGACTCGTCATGTTGCCCCAGTACGCACCCCATCGAATTCTCTAACACTGTTAAGTACATAATTAGAGGTCTTCCTTCAGCTGGTGGTATCATGATCGGAGGTTCTTGCAGGTACTTTTTTATCTTGTCAAAGGCTTCTTGACATTGGTCGTTCCATTTCACTACTTGATCTTTCTTTAGTAATTTGAAGATTGGCTCACAAGTAGCGGTCAAATGAGAGATAAATCTAGCAATGTAATTTAGTCGACCCAGGAATCCTCTAACTTCTTTCTCGTTTCGTGGAGCGGGCATTTCTTGTATGGCTTTCACTTTTGCAGGATCAACTTCGATACCTTTGCTACTAACAACAAAACCCAGCAGCTTACCAGACCTTACGCCAAAGGTACACTTGTTCGGATTTAGTCTTAATTTATACTTCTTCAACCTATCGAACAACTTCTGTAAATGGGCCAGATGTTCTTCTTCAGTGTTGGACTTTGCAATCATGTCATCGACATAGACCTCTATTTCTTTGTGGATCATGTCATGGAATAAGGCTACCATTGCACGTTGGTAAGTTGCCCCAGCATTCTTCAACCCAAACGGCATAACTTTGTAACAGAAAGTGCCCCAAGGCGTAGTGAATGTTGTCTTCTCCATATCTTCGGGTGCCATCTTAATCTGATTGTAGCCTGAGAAACCATCCATAAAAGAAAAAACCTTGCATTGTGCAGTACTATCAACCAGGATGTCAATATGTGGTAACGGGAAATCATCTTTAGGACTTGCTCGATTCAAATCTCTATAGTCTACACACATTCTGACTTTTCCATCTTTCTTCGGTACGGGCACTATATTGGCGATCCATGGCGGATAACTCACTACTTTCAGGAACCCAGCATTGAATTGTTTCTCGACCTCTTCTTTGATTTTCTGAGCCATGTCAGGTCTGCTTCTTCGTAACTTCTGTTTAACTGGAGGACTATTTTCTTTGATAGGCAAACGATGAACCACAATATCAGTATCGAGCCCAGGCATGTCTTCGTATGACCAAGCGAAGATCTCAACATTGTCTCGTAACATCTGAATCAACCTTTGCTTGACAGCATCCTCTAATTCAGCCCCTATCTTGATTTCTTTCTTTTCTTCATCGGTACCTATGTTGACAACTTCAATTGGCTCTTCGTGCGGCTGTATAGTCTTTTCTTCTTGCTCTAATAAACGGGCAAGTTCTCTAGGCACTTCACAACCTTCCTCACCTTCATCCTCAGCTTGATAGATCGGATTTTCAAAGTCATATTTAGCAATAGCAGAATCGTTATCAACGGGATCCAGAGTGAATGTGGATCTGCAGTGCATTATGTGAGTGTGTGTGAGAACGCATAGCTATAAAAAGTAAATAAAAGAAAAATAAAGGCAAACACACAATTTGAATACGAGACGTCCAATGTTTTATTGAATGAAAATATGCTTATGAAATGACAAGCCCTAACAAGTGGACCATTGTGCCTCGGGCAGGACACATGGCTTTAGAGTTTATTGTCTTTATTGAAATACAAGAATTAAAATTGGAAATAAAATAAAAGCAGGAAATAAACTAAGAGTGGCAATTACTCCTGACTATAGGAGATAGAAACAATGTCCTCGGCTTTCCAGTTGTCCAGCCCTTTGTCTGATGTAGGAAAGATCCATTTGTCCAGGTTGTGATTGTCTTCCTCTTCTTCAATAGCATTGACTCCCTTGCTGATGAAGTGATGCTTCAAGTCTTCTGAACGAGGAGGTGGTGTTCCCTTTTGATCCTTAGCAGTGCAGCCTAAACCCCATTTGTTGGATTTGTATGGGATGTCAGGTAATTGCCCCCAGATAGTGCAGCCACCTTCTTCTACCACAGCCCTAGCGTCTTTTAGGGAAGCCATTGTAGGAATATCTCCAGTAATTTTAGGAGGAGTGTAGACATGTTTAGTTTCTGGAACTGGTTCAAGCTTCCACTCATGTGCTATGCGGGGTGATTCAAATGTCTCTCCAGTGAACTCAAGATACTTGGTTTCATCTACGAAACTTACCAAATATTCATCTTCACCATGCACAGTGACAATCTTGCCTTCCATTGGGTATCTCAACTTCTGATGAAGAGTTGAAGTCACGACATTTGCTTTATGTATCCAGGGACGCCCAAGTAGACAGGAATAGGCGGGACGAATATCCATCACGTAGAACACAGTATTAAAAGTTTGGGCGCCTACTCTGATGGGGAGCTCAACTTCGCCATACACAGTACTCATAGTGCCATCATAAGCTTTGACTATCACATTACTAGATTTCAGCTCAATTCCATCGACCTTGAGTCTGTCCAACACCACCTTGGGTAACACATTCAGAGAAGAGCCATCATCAACTAGTACATGAGCCAGGGTAGTACCACCACATTCAATGGAGATATGCAGTGCCTTGTTATGATTCCTCCCACTAGGACTTAGATCAGCATCAGAAAACCCAAGGTAGTTATCAGTTGTTAAGTTCGCAATACAGTTCTCGAGTTGAGTGACAGAAATCTCTTGTGGCACATGGGCAGCCTCTAGAAATTTCATCATAGCCTTGGCATGGGTCTTTGAACAACTCAGGAGCGACAGCATAGAGATCTTGGAAGGAGTATGCCCCATTTGTTCAACAATATCATAATCACTCTTGCGGATGTATTTCAGGAACTCATTTGTTTCTTCAGATGGCGCATTTCTAGTGACAGTTTCAGGTTCAGGCAGCGGTCCTTTACCATGAGTGTCAGCATTCGGGGTGATAGTAATGGTAGGTGAAGTAACATTTGGGGAGATCTCTGGAGAAAACACCCTTCCACTCCTCGTCACCTTACTAGTTCCCGCAATGTTTCCTACATCAGGATTGACATCTTCAGAAACCTTATCAAATTCAAGTTCTTGCTTAACTCCTTGCACATAGACCTCGGAACCATAATTCCAAGGGATAGCTTTGTCAGATGAGTATGGCATAGGACCAGGTTTAGTGATAATGATCGGAGCCACACGGGGTTCAGCAGAAATCTTGAAAGGAGCCTTGGTAGGGATCTTTAGTGGTACTTTAGAGATCACAGATACATCTTCGAACTTCAAACCACGGGAGAAACCCTCACACAACTCTTCAATAGTGGGAGTCTTCTCAAATCTGATAGTGCCACGATCCATCCAGCCTTGGATGCCTCTTTTCAGGTTCTCACAACCCTCGGGTATGAGTGTACAGTAATAACAGCCAGGGTCGCAACCTGGAAATAAACCAGCTCGCAACAACTTTCTCTTGATATCGGGGAGAGGAGTTGACAGGTCCCTCACATCATAGACATGGATTGTGTCCATGATGGCATTAACAGTATGGTCATGCTTTGGCATTGGAGCAGTGATGACATTAGGGGTCTCAGGAGCGTCGAACTCAATTTCACCAGCTTCCAACATGTCTTGAACCTTATTTCTCAACGCCCAACAATTATCGGTAGTGTGCCCAGGACTATTAGAATGATACGCACATTTGGCCTTAGGGTCATAATTTGGAGATGTGGTAGTAACACTCTTGGGCGGGTCTCTCAGAGTGATTAGGTTGGCTTTCAGCAGATGTTGCAGAACTTGCGATAGAGGCATGTTGATCTTGGTGAATTGCCTCCTTGGTCTATCAGTCTTGCGTTGGTAGTCTTGTCTAGGAGCTTGTTGAGATATTGGTGCAGAGATGAGGACGGCACCAACAGACTGATTCTGGTCATCCTTACTATGGCTCTTTTGACTATGAATAGCATTAGATTCGTTTCTTCCTTGATATGGCTTCCTTGTAGTACCAGAGGCAGAACCCACTTGAATCTTCCCACTTCGAATACCATTTTCCACACGTTCTCCAGTTAAAATGAGTTCAGTAAACCCAGAAGAAGAACTACCCAACAGGTGACTATAGAACGGCCCAGTTAGCGTGCCCATGAACATGTCTACCAACTCCCTATCATTCAAAGAGGGTTGGACTCTTCCAGCCAAATCTCTCCATTTTTGAGCATACTCCTTGAAACTTTCTTTAGGACCCATGGACATGCTTTGAAGTTGCATGCGAGTCGGTGCCAGATCAGAGTTATATTGGTATTGCTTGTAGAAAGCCACAACCAAATCTTCCCATGTACGGACGCTAGCACCTTCCAGCTTATAATACCATTCGAGTTGAGTTCCAGATAAACTCTCTTGAAAGAAATGGATCCAGAGCCTCTTATCAGCAGTGTGAGGCTGAATCTTCCTCACGTAAGACCTCAAGTGCATCTTAGGACAGGAAATTCCATCATACTTAGCAAAAACGGGAGTCTTGAACTTCGGAGGAATAACGACCCCAGGAACGAGTCCTAATTCTTCAAAGTCCAAACCAGGTACCTTCTGAATTTCCACGCTTCTCAGACGCTCTTCCAGTAGCCTATACTTCTCATCAGCGTAATCCTCGTCTTGGGGATACTCGTCTTCTTCTTCTTCTTCTTCACCATCAGAACCTACATGGCTTCCCTGATTGTTCTTGACACTGAGATCATCTCTCTCTTCATCTTCCTCATTCTTAGGGATTTCAGCATCTTCGGCCCTCCTGGGACGACCTTTGAACCTTCTTCCCAGATTGATCACTCCTTTGGGCTTCTGAGTCTTCTTTTCCTTCTTAGTCAGAAGGGCTTTCAGTTCATTTTGCCCATTGGCCAGGTTCAGAATCAGAGCTTGAAATTCAGCATTCTGAGTTTGGAGAGCTTTGACAGATTGTTCGAGATCCATCTTTCTTACTGAAATAAACAGCGGAAAGATGAGGCATTTGTTTTTATGAAACCTGTGATGCGATGTTTATGAATGCATGATTATGCATATGCAATGATCTCAAGGAGTTAAAGGCCTTTTAACACATTTAAAAGGAAAGAAAAGTAAAAGCAAAAATAAATTAGTTATTTTAAATAAAAACCAGTGTATTATATGTTTTTTTTTTACTATTATTTTTTTGAAGTTACATTAAAGAAATACTAAATAATAAATAAAATATAAAAAGAATCATTCTTCAAGTCGGCGCTTTCTCTTCAATCCTCTGATTTCCTCTTTATGGGCTTTGACCATCTCGTTCTTTTCTTGAATAAGCCTATCAATCTCTAACTCCCATGATTGTATTTGTTCAGGAGAGATAAAGTCTTCAATCTTCCACTTGCGAGAGAAATAGTCAAGCATACTATCTCGTTCTTTAGCATTAGCCACTAATACTGCTTTTTCTGCTTCAACCTTTTGTAGACGCTTCTCAAGATCAGCCTTTTCTTGTCTTAAATGAGCAACGGTGGCAGCAAGGTCTTCGTTTGGAGCGGGTACATAAGGCTCCAATTCTACGTGAACTTCGGGAGGAGTGATCCTTGGAACAACGGGTGTGTCAGATGGATGTGGTATGCCAAACTCGACGACTCGGTCATAAATCCATTTAAAGTAAAGATCTGAAGAAGTATCGATCCTCATTCCCAACTCTCTTGCACCCACTTTTTTTACTTCATACCAAGCTTTAATGAAGCGATTCTTCTTTTCAGTTGTATCTGAACCATAGTCAAAATTTTCCGCACTAAGATATATGGAGCGGGGCTTATCTTTCAAAGCAAAACCAAACTGATGTCGAGCAAGTATAGGGTTATAGGTAATTCCTCCATGGATGCCAAGAAGAGGCACATTAGGGAACTCTCCACAGCGGTCATATAACTGAACTCCTTCGAATTTCTTTGGATACCAAATGATGTCGTCGTATGAAAGCTCCATAATCCTTTGAATCCAAGTCAAACCTTCTTCATTCTTTATTGAGGATCGGGGTAAGTGAGAAATAAACCACCTATGTAAGAGAGGGATACACCCTAGAACACAACCTCGTCTCTTTGTCACTCTAGCGTTGATGGAATGCAATAAATCACCAAGTAGAGTAGGAACAGGATTCTTGCTAAGGAAGATTTTGATAGCAGCCCTATCAACAACTTTGTCGCAGCGGTGAAAAAGAACTTGTCCATATATTAACAGGGTTAGAACACTTTCCAAGGCGTCCATGCTTAAAGCTTTAGCAAGGATCTTAGCTTTCTCGATCAAGAAATCCACAGGTATCCCAGAGAAGTCTCTTTTGTTAATCCAAACTTTGTTAATTTCTGATCTCGGTAGGTGTAGGGCAGCAGCAATGTCTTCCAACTTAGGACCTCCTTCCTCACCAGTGTAAGGGATTTGATCCGGTATGGGCATGTCCATTATGTAAGAGAATTCTTCCAATGTAGGTACCAGTTGAAAATCTCTATAAGTGAAGCAATGGAGAAGAGGATCATAAAATTGCATCATAGAATTGAGGAGAGCTTCATCCACTTTGGTTCGCATTAAACTCATCAGTTTGTTGAGAGATTCAGAAAGAACAAGAGAACCAGTAATATCATCACATAAGAGTCTTAATGCAGTAGGTACTTTCTTGAAGTTGAGGAAGAAAGGTTTTCTGATTAGGATTCCCATTATTTAAATAACCTACAAAACAAATTATGGTTAAAATACCTTTTTTCTCCTTGAGATGAGTTAGCCATGTCATGAATGCATGTATGCATGATGCATCACAGAAAAACAAATCCACACAAATCACACAATTTTTGGTTTAAGGCTTGCGTGGAGTTTTAGATCAGGTGTCCTTCCCAAAGGCATTTCTATGGATAAGGAGATTTCAGCAACAGGTTCTACAAGTTATCCAGAATTCTAAGCCCTTCTAAAGCACCCTCGGACATGATGCATTTGCACCATGCAATGATACTTTGAGAAAGAACCTATCTGAATTGTAGCATCGGGTAGCGACTAGTCCTTAACATTTGTCAAGGGTAGTCCCCCCACTACGTTCCTAAAGGCCAGGATGGGTTAAGGGTAACTAAAGGTCCTTGAGCTCCGGCGCACCCATAGACACATACATAGACCTCCCTCATTTGAGAAAGGTGTGCATATGCTATGGAGTCCTAACTCAAGCGTGAACTTCATACTGACTCATCTCCCACATATGTGAAAGAGGTCCTTATGACTATGCCACTCCTAATCTTAAGGGTTCTTGAATCCGGGAATAGGATTCGTCCTTCAGTTAATTCCCAAAACGTCCCTGAAAAATAAAACAAACAAAGCAAATAATAGAAAACATTTAAGTGAATCCTAAACTTTTAAGGTAACCCCTCTTTTATAAGAAAATTCTCCCCAGCAGAGTCGCCAGTTCTGTAACACGGTGAACTGACTTTTTATTAATCGGAATGTCGCGGTTAAGCAAGAGTCGCCACCGACTTTTATTTTATCCAAACTAAATCAGAAAGGCAAAAAGAAACAGAAAAAAACCTTTTTAAAGAAATCTAAGTTCGGGGGGTAATTTATGCAAAGGGAAGGTGTAAGGCACCCTTTGCATCCATGGTTTTCCATGGGCTCTTAATTGCTTTGCTTGCTCGTTTTCAGAAAAAGTAGATGAAAAAGATAGGGACTTTAGCTTGTGAATAAGCGTTGCCCTTTTGAAAAATTATGAGAAAGAATATAATAAAAAGGTTTGAGCATTGCAAGGCAATTAGGGGCAATTACCTTAAACTCAGATGATAGGTCTCTTTTTGCCTTTCAGAATGAAAGGGTCTATCCTTGCCATAAGAGGGCAGGAAGCCTTTCGTTTGGAGGTTGAAAGGTCATCGAAGCATCCTTTGCCATAAGACTGTCCCATGCCATAGAAGGGCAGGTAGTCTAAGGTAAGGATCAGAATAAGCCTTTTCGTAGGCAGCCAGAAGATACCTCAGCCTTTTTCCGTAGGCAACATCCGAGGGTCGAGGTCATTTGTGTATCGAAGGCAGCATCATTAGGGTCGTGACCTTTTTATCGAGGCAACATGGCTGAGGTATCCTCGAATTCGAGGGGCGTGGCTTATTCTGCAAAAACACAAAGGCAACAGGCAACAAGGCAACAAGGCAACAGGCAACAGGCAACAGAGAGGGTTACCCAAAAAGCGTGTGTGTGTGCACCAATCACGTGATTCAATTCAGATATTTATCTTTTAATTAGTTATTCTAATTCAGTTTAAGGCTTGCACTCCCTAAGATTACTAACCACGCAGTATATAAAGCAATAAAGGGAAGGGGGAAAATGAAACCAGCGGAGGAGAGGGGAATTGTAACCAGCGGATCCCTTAATAGGGTTTGGCATAAGTAATAATAAAATAAAAAAAGAAGAAAAGATTTAGGGTTACCGATGACGTAGCTTTGGCATTTGACAAACCCTGAAAGAAAGAAAATAAAGAAACTGGGTGAGTGTATGGCTAATTCGAAGATAACCAGGATTTAAAAAAGGATGAGAGGAAAATAAATTGATAAGGCACGCATAAATAATACTTAGCTTCGATTCGTATTTGATCTGATATGGTTGTTAGGCGAAGGTTGCCTTGAAGGTAAACCCTGAAATAAGGCAGAAAATATGTGAAGGCAAGGCAAACCCTAACAACGAATCAATTAAAAGAATAAAATTAAATAAAGCAGCACACTTATCTTCGAGGTTTGTTGAAGGCGCGCACTCGAGGCGAATCATGTTGCTAACCCTGATAATGTACAGAAAAGAAAATAAAATCAGTGTAGGGAATGGTCATCGTGAACCCTGATTAGGGTGCCAATTAAAAGGAATAATTTAATTAATTATTGGTTTAATGACCTAATTAATTAAATCGAATTGAAAAAATAAAATCGGATACGAAATATATTTTTTGAAAACTTTTTGGGAGTTTTAATGAATTAATATGAATTTTGAAAGGGCTTTTTAAATAATTAAATCAATTTTAATATTTATTTATAATTAAAATATACAATAAATGCTTTATGAAATAATAAATATTATATTTTTTATATAAAAAAAACATATAACTTATATATAAAACAAAATTTGATTGGCTAAAAAATATATATATATATATATATATATATATATATATATATATATATATATATATAAATATAAATAAAAGGATTTATGTAATTTAAAGTAAAAAAAAAAGAAACTTAGCTGGCTGATCAGGTGTGGCGCGCGTGTGAATTCCATGGTGCACCTGCAGCTGGCTTGCGTTAGATCTGCATGCCTGATGAGATGAATGGCCCAGATGGTGAAGGCACACGCTAACGGGTACATCTTAATGCACTGGATCTTGACAGCACCCATGACTTTTGCGCGCGCGCGTGTTTTTGAATGGGACCAATGACTGGCTGCCACGCAGTCATCCCTAACCTCCGTCCGTTGCCAAAACCAGGCTTTTACCTACGGTTTGCCTGTTCCGTTGCCATAGCCCCTGCAAATTTACGAATGCACCAAAACAGAAAAAAAAATATTTCGCGAGGCCATGAACATGATCGTCCAGACCTCACGAACTCAACCACGCCTTTGGCTACGTCTAATTTTACCTGTATTGAGAACCCCTAAAACGAACCCTAATTTTCAACAATGGCGTATTGCTCGTAATAGCATAAGAACACACCAAACTCTCCAGAAATAACAAGCAGATTATTATAAACATAAATATGCAATTATATTTGAGAATGGATGCATGAAATCATGTAATCGAAGTAGTTTATGAATAGGCTAAAAACAACTTACAGTGGAATGTTCTTGAGGTATTGAGGCAAGAGAACAATCCAAACACCTTCAGTGATCTTTGAGGAACGTTTTGGAACCGCTAGAACACCTTGAGTTGGCCTGGAATTCAGAATCGTAGTTTGAGAATTTCTTTGGCTTTTGTGCTCGAATTCTCACTCTTGGCTGCCGATCTTTTTTTTTTCTTTAGGTCTGCAATCCTTCCTTATATATGGGAGAATGAATTAGGTCAATAAGAATGGCTTGAATCCATGTAAATATTTGATTTCTATCTTGAGAGATTTGATTGAATTTTGCTTATGAATTTTTCCTAAAATTGATCAATTTCAATCTTATCTATCCAAATCTAGTTTGCACGAAATTGGATTGACTTTTAAAATATATTTGATGATTAAACAAGATCCAAATCATCTCTTTTATCAAATATTTGATTTTCCAATAATTTATTTAATTTTAATCCTTTTTAAATGAATTAAAAACTCATAATAAATCAAATAAAATGTATAATTTCGTGGGAAAAAGGTTTTGGGCCCTTGGGTACTTTGAGGATCAAGATTGTGTTGAAATAACTTAGGCCCATTTGCAAAAGTTTTCAAGTTTCTTCACATTTTCCCTCCAAAATAACCTAACTTTGACAAGGCCTATCTCCCTCAATTTTTGAGGTATGGAAGTGTTCTAAGACATTTTGGAAACCTTAGAGAGTCCTCTAACCAATGTCTTTGGTTCCATATCAAAATTATTTTCCATTCTCATTTTATGCCCTTTTGAAAAAAGTGTCTTCTTGTTGACTTTTGAGAAGGACCTATAATGTATGAAGCCATATCTCTTAGATTATTGACCTATGAGCTTTGATTCTTGGACCATTGGATAGAGGAATGAATTCCCTTCAAAATGAGCTTTGGTGGGAATTTTTCTGATGGAGTATGAATATCTGGTGAATTTTCAAAGTTTGGTTGACTTTTTCAGTTTATGCCCCAAAATAGTAACTTTTGACTTTTGACTTTTCTGATCTTTCCTTGTATCATCATGATCAACCCTTGATCAAATGATGATTTTAGGGTTATGAGGATGTCGTTGACCAAATATCTTGAGTTTTGACTGCATATTGACTTGAAATGACTGTTTTGCCCTTGAGAGTCGACTGTTGACCTAATCAGGATTTGAGGGACTAAATTTGCTCTGTTTGACTTGAAATTTTATATGGAGATACTTTGGGATGTTAGTGACCCTATGGAACCACCTTGAGCCATTGATTCAATGATTTTCCATCGAATTAATCAAACCCTAGTTCAGAGTTTTTGTATAGGAGAGTGTGTGTTGGAGCTTTGTCTTTTGTTCTGATTTTATGTGTGAAGAAAAAAAAAATAGCATGGGCAAATTTTGGGGTATGACAATGGGTGAAGAAAGAAACTAACTGTGATGGACCCAAAGCCATTTGGGTACCTAACAAAACTTAATTTGTTTTGTAGGCATGCTTGAAGACCACTTCAAACCTATGGTATCTAGATAGTGGTTGTTCAAAGCATATGACGGGTGACTTAAACCAATTTTCAGATCTAAGGTTAAAGGCCAAGGGTTTTGTCACTTATGGAGACAACAATAAGGGAAGAATTCTTGGCAAAGGCAAAGTTGGTGCACCACCTTTCACATCCATTGAAGATGTTCTTTATGTTGAAGGACTAAAGCATAATCTTCTAAGCATTAGCCAACTTTGTGACAAAGGCTTCAAGATCAAATTCACTAAGGAAGAATGCTTGATCATCGATGAAGTTTCCAATGAGGTAAAACTCAAAGGTACAAGAATTAATAACATTTTTATGATTTCTTTAAATGATTTATCTTTGAAAGTAAAATGTCTTTTGGTAAACAATAATGAATCATGGTTATGGAATAAAAGAGCAGCCCATATTCATATGGATCATTTAAATAAGTTAACCAAACATGATCTTGTTATTGGCTTACCTAAGATAAAGTTTGTCAAAGATAAACTATGTGATGCATGTCAAAAGGCAAAGCAAACCAAATCATCTTTCAAACCAAAAAATGTGGTGACTACAACAAGACCACTTCAATTATTGCATATGTATCTATTTGGTCCATCAAGAACAAGAAGCTTCGGAGGTAATGTATACGCTTTAGTTATTGTTGATGATTATTCTAGATATTCTTGGACTTTGTTTCTTGTGCAGAAAAGTGATGCTTTTAGAGCTTTTAAGAAGTATGCAAAACAAATCCAAAATGAGAAGTCATTAAAGATTGTATCCATAAGAAGTGATCATGGTGGAGAATTTCAAAATGCATCATTTGAAGAATTTTGTGAAAAGCATGGTATCTCTCATAATTTTTCAGCACCAAGAACTCCACAACAAAATGGAGTAGTTGAAAGGAAAAATAGGTTTCTAGTGGAACTTGCAAGAACAATGCTTAGTGATGCAAATCTTCCTAAATATTTTTGGGCGGATGCGGTTAGTACGGCATGTTATGTTGGAAATCGAGTAATCATTAGACCTATCTTAAAGAAGACTCCATATGAACTCTTCAAAGGAAGAAAGCCAAACATTGCTCACTTTCACATTTTTGGATGCAAGTGCTTTGTTCTCAGCAATGACAAAGACAATCTTGGTAAGTTTGATGAGAAATCCGACGAAGGTATATTTATTGGTTATTCTCTTTCTAGTAAAGCATATAGAATTTATAATAAAAGAACTTTAACTATTAAAGAATCCATGCATGTATCTTTTGATGAGACTAACACTTCCAAAAAGGAAATAGTTGTTTGTGATGATGATGATCCTTTAGATTTACCCCCCGAAAGAACTTTCAAATGATACAATTGTGAAGGCACCGAAAGAACTTTCAAATGATGCAATTGTGAAGGCACCGAAAGTTCAACAAGAAAGTGTTCAACAAGAAAGTGTACAACAAGAATCAAACACCAATGATCTACCAAAAGAATGGAGAACTCATAGAGATCATCCTATTGATAAAGTTATTGGTGATATTAGTCAAGGAGTTGCAACAAGATTAAATCTCAAAGATGCTTGCTTACACATGGCCTTTGTTTCTCAAATTGAACCTTCCAAAGTTGATGAAGCCTTAGGAGACGATCAATGGATAAATGCAATGCAAGAAGAATTAAATCAATTCGAGAGAAATCAAGTTTGGGAACTTGCTCCTAGACCAAGTAATAAGCACATCATAGGTACCCGGTGGGTGTTTAAGAACAAACTTGATGAAAATGGTATAATTGTTCGGGACAAATCAAGATTGGTGGCCCAAGGTTACAATCAAGAAGAAGGAATTGACTTTGAAGAAAAATTCGCTCCGGTTGCAAGGTTAGAAGCTATTCGTCTTTTACTTGCTTATGCATGTTCATTAAATTTTCAGCTTTATCAAATGGACGTCAAGAGCGCATTCTTGAATGGCTACATCAATGAAGAAGTCTATGTTAAACAACCCCCGGGATTTGAAGACTTCAAGAATCCTACACATGTCTTTAAGTTGAGAAAGGCTCTTTATGGCTTAAAGCAAGCACCTAGAGCATGGTATGATAGACTTAGCAATTTTTGTGTGAAAAGGGTTTCGAAAAGGGTAAGGTTGATAAAACTTTGTTCATTAAGAAAATCAAGAGTAACACTTTATTGGTTCAAGTCTATGTTGATGATATCATTTTTGGATCGACTAACAAAGAAATGTGTGAGGAATTCTCATTGATGATGCAAGGAGAATTCGAGATGTCTATGATGGGAAAGATGAACTACTTTCTTGGACTACAAATTAAGCAACTCAAAGATGGAATCTTTATCAATCAATCCAAATATTGTAAAGAACTATTGAAGAAGTTTGATATGGACAATTGTAAAGCAATGAATACTCCAATGGGCTCCGGTACATATATTGATCAAGATGAATCCGGTACTCCAATTGATATTACCAAGTATCGAGGTATGATTGGTTCTTTATTGTATTTGACGGCAAGTCGTCCTGACATAATGTTCAGTATTTGTCTTTGTGCTCGCTTTCAAGCAAATCCAAAGGAATCACATCTTATGGCGGTTAAAAGGATCATGAAGTATCTCAAAGGAACGACCAACGTTGGCTTATGGTATCCTAAAGGTAGTGTTTGCAATTTAATTGGTTATTCTGACGCGGATTATGCAGGATGTAAAACTGATCGTAAAAGCACAAGTGGTACTTGTCACATTCTTGGAAATGCATTAGTATCATGGGCTTGTAAAAAACAAGCATGTGTTGCTCTCAGCACGGCCGAAGCGGAATACATAGCAGCGGGTAGTTGTTGTGCATAAATCCTTTGGCTTAAGCAATAACTTCGTGACTACGGACTTGATCTCGGATGCATTCCTCTTCGATGCGATAATACAAGTGCTATAAATATTACAAAGAATCCGGTCATGCATTCAAGAACCAAACACATAGACATTTGACATCATTTTCTTCGCGATCATGTGCTTAAAGGAGATGTTGAAGTCACTTTTGTAGATACTCATAATCAACTTGCAGATATCTTCACCAAGCCTCTTCCAAAAGAATCGTTTTATTAAATTCGACGAGAGCTTGGAATTTTAGATGAAGGTGATGTTTAAATATGTTTTTCATTTCCATAAATCAAAGGAACACATTTCTAACCATTCATGTGTGTCAAAAAACATGCTTTATTTATGTTTTTTGTATTTTCTTGATGGTCAAATCGATTGGACATATATGCAAATCGATTGCATATTAAAACAGTAAGGTCTGTTCTAATTTTTTATGATGCAAATCGATTGCACCCTTGTGCAAATCAATTGGTTGCTGTTTGTTTTGATTTTTTACGCTTTTTGGTGTTATGCAAATCGATTGCACCCTTGTGCAAATCGATTGGTTGCTGTTTGATTTTATTTTTTGCACTTTCTGATGTTATGCAAATCGATTGCACCTGTTACGTTTTGCCTTTATTTTGCTTTTATGTAGCTTTTAATGTTGGTCAGAATTTTTAATTCTTTTCAACCCACTCTTCCACCAATCCTTCCACCTATCCTTGACCATTTTTAATACCCACTCATCACTCTCCCTTCCCAATCTTATCTCATTAAAATCTATCTTAACCAAATCAATTATATAATATTCTTTCTCTTAAACCTAACACTACACATTGTCAAAAACTCACTCTCTCTCTCAAAGCAACCCTAAAACGAAAATTCACTCATCCATGGCTTCAAGACAAAAGAGAAAAGTTTCAGACCAAAGCAAAGGCAAGGGCAAAGCTTCTTCATCATCCATGGTGAATCCTTTACTTCAATATCTCACCATTGAACAAGAGGAAAGGTATACAGAGTTCTTTTCAAGCAAGAATGTTCAAACTCCAAAATATGGTATTCTTTCTACCTTTCCTCAAGAATGCTTTTCTTTTCAAAATACTTTGGCCTCTTATGGTTTGGAACCGGTCATATCTTCATTTGGACCATACTATCCGGAATTAGTGAGAATGTTCTTTTGTAATATGCATATGGATAATGGAAAACTTATTTCTTATGTTGCTGGAAAAAGAATTTGTTTAACCTTCAAATTACTTGGTCGTATTTTGAATATCCCTAGTAGTGGTAGCTCTCTCTATGACCCCGAGGATGAAGCATGGGCTGATTTTAATAAAAGAAATTTCTACTATAGTATAGGGAGGATGACTGAACAAGAATTTCATGCTAAGAGAGTTAAGGGACTAGGTGGTGTTGAACCATCAAGAGGTTCATGGTCTGCTGGAATTTTCTATATAGACGATAGGTTGTTTCACTATTTTATGGTCTATATCATGTTTCCTAGGGCTGGAAATCATTGCACTGTTACGGAGCTTGAAATGCAACTCTTGTATGCAAGGAAGAACAACATTGAGGTTAATTGGGCTCGTTTAATTATGGTTCATATGTTGAAATTCAATCATAAGTCTAAATTCTTACCATATGCTTGGTTTATCACTCGGATCTTGGAATTCTTTGAGATAGATTTTGATGGCTATGAAGTTTGTCTTATGGATTCAAATAGTAATAAAATTACTATTAAGAATGTTGATGCGCGAATGGGTGTTTTATATAATCCGGCCACAAAAACTATCACTTACATTGGTGAAGATGTCGTAGAGAATGAAGGAAATGATCAAGAGGTCAAAGGTGGTGAAGAAGATGCTCGTCCCTCCCATGGTTCAAATGGTCCAAGCAACCAAGAACTCTATGATTTCATGACTTCACAATTTGCCAACCTTAACACCTCCATCAACAACCAATGGAACTCAATCAATGAATCTACCACAACTCGGATTAATGAGTTTCGCCATGATGTGAACCAACAATTTTCTTATCTCTATTCACATCTTTATATCCCTCCTTATGATCCGACCAACCCGGCTGCACCTCCTCCACGATATACCGAACCACCTATTCAACAAGATTTCTTTAACCAAGGCCCTTTTGATTTCAACAACAACAACAACAACACTTTCAACAACATAGACCAACCTTAAAGCTTATCTATGTTATGTCTTATGGTCTTTTATGTTATGTCTTATGGTCTTTTATGTTATGTCTTTTAAAATTATGGTCTTTTATGTTATGTTCTTGTAAGGTACTTAGTACCATAGCTATTTTATTTTGCACTCTTAGTATTATGACTTATCCATGTTATGCTTATTTTCTTTAATGAATGAATGTTTGTTTCTTTATATCTCTTATAATTTCATGTATTTTTTCCATCTTTCCTTTCTTTTTGATAATGTCAAAGGGGGAGAAGGAAGTTACACCTATATGCTTGTATTTCCTTGATTTTTTTGTTTAAGGTACAAAATTCAAAATTTTCATCACAAAATCATTCAAGACAAAATACTCCTAGATTCACATATTGAGGGGGAGCTATACATCTTAAAGGAGAAGCTTTCCGGAAATAACAATGCATTAGTAAAGATTATTTGTCATCATCAAAAAGGGGGAGAATGTGAAATCAAGATTCTCAATGAAAGATCTTTTGTTTTGATGAAGACAAATCATACATGACAAGAAGGAAAAGATGATATTCAAGATAAAGCATCATGTGTAAAGACTTTGATTCAAGCTATGGATTCTTTGGAATAGGTATAACCATAATTACCAATTACTTAAAGTCTTAGATGCTCAAAAATCAAACCACAAAATTGCATAGCATACTCTTTCTTAGATCTCAAGTTTCCTAAACAAAAACTGCATTTTTACTAAGTGTAAATCGATTTACACCTACTGTAAATCGATTGCTTGCTGAAGGTTTTTAGATGTGCTTCTGTTTTTGCTTGTGTAAATCGATTTGCACAATATAGCAATCGATTTGCACTGAAGGATTTTTGAATATTTTGACTGTTAGAAGTTGTGCAATCGATTTGCACAAAGGTGCAATCGATTGCTTGCTGAACGTTTTTGAAAAACAACATCTTTTCATTACACCTTCTCATACACCTTTTCATTAAAACCTTTCCTTTAATCTTGACAATGGTTCATGATTAAAATACAGAAACTTATGATATTTCAAGAGGTGTTATGAACATCTATATATACTCAAAATTTCAAATTCATTCTTCACCTCTTCCAATCAAAAACTCTTAGAAATTTTCAGAATTTCACATTGTTATTCTTCAATCTTTTTCAAGATATTTTCTACACACTCATATCATCCAAACTAGAAAATATTTTGAGCAATCTATTACTTTAAAGAATTGTGAATTATTATCATTGGAAGGGAAGATCAATCAAGTGATTGATACATTGTTCTACTATTCAAACTCTTATACAAAATCAAATACTTGTTGTATTCTTGTTATCCAGGATTGTTGGAAACAAGTTAGACACTTTGAGAGGATTGTTCTCATAAGTGGTCTTAGTGAAAAATCCAAGAGGATTGTTCTTGGTCCAAGAGGATTGTTCTTGGTGTTTGGTTAGGCTTGTACAAGATACCAACTATATTAAAATCTCTTACTGCGTAAGGGGACTGGAGTACTCTCGGTTTGTGAGGGGAACCAGGATATATCCTTGTGTCATTTATTTTTCTGCACTTTACATCCTTTAGTAACATTACCATAAACCAGAAAAATAATCACTTTACACCATAAAACCGAAAAAGTTATAAAGTACCTAATTCACCCCCCCTCTTAGGCATATCTGATACTTACATGTTCTTTGCCTGTCGATTGATGTTTTTCTTTGTGATGAGGTCTCTCCAGAGCTGGTCGAAGTACGCCTCAAAATCAAAGAAGAACTGAGCAACAACTGCTGGAAGAGAAGCTTTAATGAGTGAGTCTAATAACTTGTGAATTTCTCCACCAAGATGTTCAGAACTCTCAAGGACAGCAAGAAACTCAGGTTCGTTTAGGTGGGCTTTTAGTTGGCACATAGCATCGACAAGAGAAGCATCGATTTCAGCATCAGGATTAGTCGACTGAGCAGGAATATCAAGATAACTTGGCCGCAGATTCTGAAGTCGAAAGAGAGCTTCTAGAGGATTAGTCTTCTTCAAGTCCAGAATCTCCTCTTGACTAAGAGAACTGTTGGAGTTAGTGTCATCAACAGTAGGATGTTGTTTGGACTGAGAAATGGTATTGTGCTTTGGACGAGAGGCATGGTCAGCAACTTCAACATTTTTAATTGTAGGTTGAGCTTGGTCGATGATGGTATTATTTTGGGGCTCCGTTCGACTTCGACCTGGAGTATTAGCTGAATCTGCAGTACTTCCAAAAGCATCATTCTTTTGGGGACTAAGAAGGCTGGAATTAGAAGCAGCCTCAAGAATCTTTTCAGCAACTTCGACAATTTTCTCTTGAGTATGGTCAACAGTTGATGCACTCTATTTTAGAGGAAACATATTAGAATATAATTTGTTGAAAGAAATACATTAAAAGATAGTGCTAAGTTACCTCAGGAGGAACTTGAGACGAAGAAGGGATTATTGTTGGAACTGTTTGGGGCTGGACAACCACTTTAGGAATGTTTTTAACACCCTTTCGTTTCTTTGTTGGAGTTGGAAGAGGAGGTCGTGAGAAAATTTCACTCTCTTGATTTGGTGGATATGTGGTCTCGTCTGAATCCTCAGGAACTACCAACTAAAGAAAGAATAAACAATTAATGAATAAGTATTGATAAGAGATGGAGGTTAAAAGTAGTACCTTTCTTACAGTCTTGTTTTTCTTGGTTGTGGTGGTGTTCGACGTACTGGGACGTTTCCGACCTGGTTTAGGAGCAGGGACTCCGACTTGAGTGGTAGGATCAGGCCTTGAAAGGTCTAAAATTGAAATTAGAACATTGCAAATGATAATAAAGAAAACAAAGTTAGATGTAAAATGCTTACTTATAGTAAGTTGATCCTCCAGCACGTCGAATGGAGTATTCAGTTTCTTGACAAAAGAGTCTCCATCATACAGTTGGAAGTATTCAGACCACCACTCACTAAATTCCTTAGTTGTGAAGTAAGAATTTTGGAAAGTAAAGGTGGGGTGTTCCAAAGATTGTTTATTATGGAATTTTAAGCAGTCGAGATGTTGACGAGCTGTGAATGGTCGACCAGAGTAACAGATGTCAGCATCATGGGTGTACAGGCTTTTGGGCAACATTTGGCTCAAACCAAATTGTCGAGAGACCAGATTTGGTTGATAACCCACAAACCCATAACATTTACCAGTCGATTCAATGCGATGAGAGAGGAGTGTTAGAGTCAAGAATGCAGCCCAAATGGCATTCAATTGAGCTCGAAGGGTTGGAGTGTTTCCAGGAAAAATGGCTTTAAACCAAGTTGGCCCAAAGCACCGATTTGAGAAAGGGGCCATAGAAGCTATGAATGTTTTACACTCAGAAAACAATTTCACATATTTGAGGAGGTTGGGCCTGTTAGACTCATCTTGAGGAGTTTGAAAGGCAAGTTTGATGCCTTCGACCCTCCGGTCATACATGACCTCTAGAATGGACCTAGAAACAGTGTAACCAATATGTGACTCGAAGGTAGCATTCAACCAATGTTGCAAAAGCCAGTAGGGTCCCGACAGAGATAGCTGTTTTGGGGTTTCATGAAGGCGTTTGATCCTTAAAGACGTTATACCCAAGCTATGGTAAAGATAAGCAAGTAGAAGCTTACCTAAAGAGACTTTTTGACCTTCATGAATCTGGATAGCCAGGGGTATGTAAGCTTTAGCTATTTGAACCGACCCTAGACAAAACAGGTAATATGAAAGCCAATAAGTGAGGAAGGCAACATGCTCTTCATTAGAGACTTCGTCTGTGGACTTGTCATAATGATCCTGCATGTATTTAGTGATGGTAGCGTTGGTGAAGTTGAAGTTTATTTCTGTCGGAAGAGTTGGGTCGAAGATCTCACCCAAGGGCGAAAGCCCTGTGATGGCAGCCACGTCGAAGAGAGTGGGAGTCATCATTCCACAAGGAAGTTGAAAGGTGTTGGTCGAACCTTCCCAAAAGAATAACGAGGCAAGCAGCATAGGGGGACAAACCTTATGACAAGTTCTAGACAATTGGATGGCGTCGAAGATACCCAATTCCTCCCATCTTTGTTGTTTTTTTGCTTGAACTTTGTTGAGCCAAGCCAGATACTCCTTGTTGCCAGGAGCTGGGGTCGAACGAAAAACCCTCACTGAAGGATCCATAAACTTCAGGTCGAGAGGACGTGGTTTATCAAATGCTACAAGCATCGTGGTTGGAAACGAAGGGAAGAAACCTGTGATTTGTGCTGGGTGAGAACGATGATCTGGAAGAGGCCCTGAGAAAGCCATCAACTTATCAGTAATCTGGAAAGGAATCAACATTTGATTCTGCCAGATAATGGCTTTAGCTTCTGTAAGATTGGGTTGAGGAACGAAATCCAACCCCTGCTCTTCTTCTTCACGAGATATAATGGCTCCTAAAGGGTTAGAGCATGTAGCATAGACAGTGGTGTTGGTATTCATAGTGGTGTTTGCAGCCATTGTTGTGTATTGAAGGAAAGAAGAAAACAAGTGCTTGAAGGTTAGAGAAAAAGAGTGCTCTGAAAACGCTTGGGAAGAACAGGAAAACGTGAAGAAAAGAAAAAGGGAGAAGAAGCTCAAATATATATAGGGGCTATGATGACGTCGGTGAAATCGTGTGGAAAAAGAAGTTGTTGAATCAAAGGTCACTTCAAAAACGCTTTGGAAACTGGTTTTAGAAAGTGGGGAGCAGTTATAGCCCACTACCTAGGTTTTAGGTAATAATTAGTGTCTAGAGATGCACAAAGTAATCATGGCGTTACAAGATAATAAAAGTCAAAACCTAAGAAGAAAACGAAACGCCATCTTTCTCTTTTTTAAATCTGTCGAAAGAAGTCGCTTGGGGGGCAATTTGTTACCCTAGGATTTCGACTTGCTAATAATGGTAAGTGGTCTCTAAGATATATGAGATTATTAAATAGTCTGATTAAAAGTTCTTTTAGTCAAGACTACCGTTCGACTATGAAAGACCATCACTGCCAGGGTTCAACTAAAGTTAGCAAGTCTGCCATGCATGTTCGACTAAAATAAGCAAAAACTTAGGTGTTTTGCCAAGTATAGCTTTGAAGTCGGAAGGCATTAGAAGTCAAAAGAAGCAGTTTCAGACAGTTTTTTAGCAGTTTTTCACAAGACGCGTGGAAGCCTCACAGACGAAGATGCTGCATGTCGAAGACACGTGTTGGCTAGTAATCAGTTGACCGTTAGTAGTAGTTATTTTATTTTCACTATTTAAGCAAGTTCCAGAGGAACAGTTTAGGGTCCGCATTTTCTACAAAAACACAAGTAAACTCAAATCTCTGTGCAATAATGAGTGACGAGTGCAACTTTGGAATGTATGTATGCGTACCAGTTTAATTTATGCAATCATTTTACGTTATGCATTACTTTCAGTGCACATTTACTGCTGTTTATTGCTTTCATTTACTTTAAAGTCTTGAATTTCAGTGTTTACTTTTACTTTAAAGTTATTACTGCATTTAATACAAACCAGATACACATAATAGACAAATAAAAGCAATTAGTCCTGGAATATTCTAGTTGATTCCGCAAAAGTAACCTTTAAAAAGGAAACTAGCGCTTGTTTACCAAATTTCTGGGTAAACACACACCTAAACATCTTATTTATCCTACTTAACCACCCATTCAATTGAGTTGTTAAGATCACTCAAAAGATATTCCTCCTAAACAAGAAAACTCCGCAGCTACCTAAACTCCCAAGTCCAAGTTCCTCCTAACCAGTTTCTCGTGTTACCCTCCTCTTGGGGCTTTAGCTAAGAAATACATTATAACCTCTTGAAGGTCGTGCAAATCCAATATGATCCAATCCATACACCATGCCATAATTAAGTATTTAACCCAATTTGACAACTATGCACCATTGGAGATTAGGAGAGAGACATCCCTCCACCAGAGATAGACTCTTATGAGATTCCTTTCCCCACCTATTGATGAGATTTCACCACCAAAGACCCATACCTCTCTGAAACAATATCCTTCCATAAGGTAGACTCGATATCCAAGAGTCTCCAACACCATTTGCTGAGAAGAGCCAAATTAACACACCTCATATCATTAACACTCAGTCCTCCCAAATTTGTAGCTTTACACACATCCTCATACTTGCTCAACGCAACCTTGTTCCCACCCTTGGCTCACAAACCTATTACTCCAAGAAGAAAGCCTCTTTCTTAATAATCAAATTAACCAAAGGCTCCTAAGTATCATTCCTCCTCATACTAGCACCCACCGAAAGCCCTAAATACTTAAAAAGAAAGTTTCCCGACTTTATAGTGTTGAAAGTTTTCTGGAAATTATAAAAAGCCCCCCCCCCCACATTCACCCTAAAAATACTACTCTTAGAAAAATTCACCTTGATACCCGAAGCCAACTTAAAATCTTAAAGATAAATTTAATAGTCTACAAGTTCTCCATATATGCTTTCCCCAACAGAAC
Organism: Vicia villosa; assembly: GCF_029867415.1. Taxonomy (NCBI): domain Eukaryota; kingdom Viridiplantae; phylum Streptophyta; class Magnoliopsida; order Fabales; family Fabaceae; genus Vicia; species Vicia villosa. Next base: position 42,600,042 of record NC_081180.1, on the reverse strand, counting down.
TGTGTTATTTGCATATTGGAGATAAGAAACCAATAACCTTGTTGGACCCAATTTGAACCTAGAAAAAAATAGTTAAAGAATTTGCCCTCTTGATAGTAGCGTTGAGGCTTGCCACCATAAAGAGAAAGATAAAATGGGCCAAATGATCTCCTTATTTAAGCCCCATATGAATATTAATTTCCTCTATTGGACATCCATTCACCAGAACAGACAACGTTCTTAAAAAACACACACCTTAATCCAAGTCATTCATTTACCACCAAACCTAAATCTCCTCAATATTGAATCTAGAAATGACTAGCTAGTTGAGTCATATGTCGTCTAAATATCCACTTTAAATATAAAATAGTACTACTTCGAGACCTTGACAAGATTAACCACCTCATTTAGAGCCCTCACCCCATCCATCAACCACCATCCTTTAATAAAAACACGTTGCTCTGGAGCAATTAACTTTTCTATCACATTTGCCATCCTAACAACAGAACATTGACTACCAACTTATACAAATACACCATAAAAAATAGGTTTGAAATTGGCCAACTCAATGGGGGATTCCACCTTCGAAATTAAAACAACAAAGAAAGAAGAGAGGCTCCTAAGAAGAACCTCATTTCAAAAAATCGATTAAGCATCTAATATACCTCAACTTTGACAAGTTCCCAAAACTTATAAAACTCAAAATTAGATCAATCTGACTCATGACTCATGAATCTTACTCCCATCCAACCCTGCCACCGCCAAATCAACCTCCAAATAATTAAACCTGATAGAAAGAGAGTTTGTTTCCTCTTCAGAGAGAATTAAGAAAGAGATCCCGTTTAGATAGGGTCCGAAATCAACTCTTTCTAGAAAGTGTTTCGTAAAGAACTTAGTAATGTTCGTCCGAACTAATAGACTATTCTTTCGACTCATATGTTAAGAGTTATGATTTGTAATTTGTAAATTTAAAAATACTTTTTACAGTAAAATCTATCACCAACTCACATTTACATAAGTGTTATGAATAAAGATTAAAGTGGATGTCCATCCTTATTCTTCTTTTTCATCTTCCTATTCCCCATTAATATATGTGACTTTCCATCTCATTTGGATCCTATAAATAAGACCCACATTGTGATGTAAAAGATACTTTTGGAAGAAGATAATACAATATTAGTTTCTCCAAAAAAAAAAAAAAAAAAAAAATCTAGTGAAGGAAAAAGAGTACAATATCCTTTGAAAGTGAACTGCCTCGTTAAAAACCTTACCAGGAAAACCCAGTGGGACAAAACCATGGTGAAGGGAAAAAGAGTGCATAAAATATTTATTTCTCCCCCTCATGCATACATTTATATGTGAGACGATATTCTTTATAGTAGTGGCTAAAAATTTCTTCTTCAAAGTGACTTCATGTAGTGCTAATAGATATGCAGGATTTGATGAAGTTGTTGTCATGATTTGTTTCATAGATCTCCATGAAATTGTTGTACCATCACATGTAAACAAATAACCTCTTTCGGATCTACTATTGTGAGAATCTGACAAGTAGCCAGCATCCCGAAGATAACAGAGTATATGTTTTCCTCCGTTCAAATGTCTTCGTGTAGGCGAATAATTATATCTTGGTAATAGATTGACCAGATATGATATATCGAGACGTCTATAATTAGCAAGGTATATTAGTGCTCCAATTGCACTAAGATATGATACTTCATGACCAAGTAATTTTTGTAATCATTTTCTTGAGGCCTGAAAGGATCTTTCTCTACATCCAATGATATAACAATCATTGGAGTAGGAAACATGTGACATTTGTCCATATAGAAACATTTCAACACTTTTCTATATAGCCTTCTTGATGTACAAATATTCTTTTGTCCACATGCTCAATTTGCAAACTTAGACATATTTTATCTTTTCTAGGTCCTTCATCTCAAACTCTTTATTTAAGCAATTTATTGATTTTGGAAGCTCTTCAGGAGTTCCAATAATACTTATGTCATCCACATAGACAATTATTATTGCAAATATTTTTCCACATCATTTTATGAAAATACAAGTACAAATTGAATTATTTGTATATTCATCCTTTAGTAAATATTCACTGAGGCGATTATACCACATGCGTCCGAATTCTTTTAGTCCATAGAGAAACTTGTTCAATTTGATGTAGTAGTTTTCTCGAGATCAACAATTATGTGCCTCTGGTGTATTGAACCCTTCAGGGAGTTTCATGTAAATGTCACTATTAAGTGAACCATATAAATAAGATGTCATAATATTCACCATGTTCAAATTAAGCCTTTCATGTGCTACAAGGCTAATTAAATATCAAAAATCGATTGAATCCATTACAGGTGGATATGTTTTTATCAAAATCAATCTTAGGTATTTGTGAAAATCATTGAGCAATAAATCAAACTTTAACGAGGCAGTTCACTTTCAAAGGATATTGTACTCTTTTTCCTTCACTAGATTTTTTCCCACTGGGTTTTTCTAGTAAGGTTTTAACGAGGCATATCCTCAATGGACATCCAAGGGGGAGTGTTATGAATAAAGATTAAAGTGGATGTCCATCCTTATTCTTCTTTTTCATCTTCCTATTCCCCATTAATATATGTGACTTTCCATCTCATTTGGATCCTATAAATAAGACCCACATTGTGATGTAAAAGATACTTTTGGAAGAAGATAATACAATATTAGTTTCTCCATTCTCTTCTTCTCTTTGATCTCTCTATTGTTTTAGTTAATTTTATAACAATAAGTATATTAAAATAAAAATCACTTTAACTTCAACTTATATAATTAAGGTTGTAATTTATTTTTTATATTTATAGGACTTATTACTAATATTTTTCTCCATCGTTTCGGAAGGAGAACTTCATGTGTCATACCTTAACAAAAACTAATTGATAAGCCGACTTGTTACTAAATGCAGCCCCGGCCCAAGATATAGGCAAGCCAGACAATTGCCTAAGGCCTCATACTCAATGTATCATTAATGCTTCAAATTACTGTTAGAGTATATTTACCTTCTTTTTCTATACAATAGCAATAAATATTATTACTTCACATACCCATTAGTTTCACTCTCTGACTTTTACATAGCAATAAATATTAGTACCAGTAGCAATATATCATTACATTCTTATTCTATAATTTCATTTCCATGTAGTTATTATTCATTTCATCTCATTTTGTAATTTTTTTTTACTATTACTCATTCACTCTTAAGAGTATATTATTACATTTATTATTACATTTATAAAAATAATACAAGTAAAATTAATGCACTAGTTGATATTTTTTATTATACAAAGAGATTTGATTTTTCTAAATGTAATTTATATATTAAGAGTACTGTTATTAATTCTTGTGTTTGTCAAAAAAAAAAAACTTTTTTAAAAAGAGGTTATTAAAATTTATTTTAATATTAAAAATGATACAATAAAAATTAAATATATTGATTTTATTTTTAATTAAAAATGTATTAATTAAACTTAATTGATTATAACAATTTAATAAATAATTTTATTTTTGTAAAGTAAAATTTTAATTAAAAATATAATTATCGAGAAAAAAAATTATTTCAAAATTCGCGTGTTGGGCCGGCTCTGACTAAATGTCATACACTTTTCTTTAGTTTTTGTTTTCACTAATTCTATTCTTCAGACTTTGAAACTTCTTTTACAAGACGAACTAAAAAAATGCCAGTTCACCTTATTAGATTTCGTAATTTAATTCCTTTTTCACAGTTAAAAATTAAAATAAAAAAGAAATATTTTTAGTCAAAATAAAAAAGAGCGAAACTCATTCGTGTGGGCCAAGCATGGTTCCTTTAAATGTCTGTCGTTTCTCAGACATGCAATGTCGCACACCACGCGCCTCACTCACAGACGTATCATCAACACCTCTTCCCATTGGTCTTCACTAGCGCGTACACTTCAACACCTACACAAACGAGTGTCAAAAATCTCTATCTTTTTGAACTCTCCCTGACCAACGGCTTCTTCACACTGCACCAACACTTTTAATCACAACTTTCGAAAAATGTCTTTTTTTTCACTCTCTCATAAAAAAAACACATAAAATAATAGAGTAAAACCAAAGCATTCATTTTCATTTTTATATTCAAGCTTCAAATTATTACCATTATTTTTAGTTCAAACTTCAAGCTTCAAATCTTGGTACCTTTTTGGTCTACACTCTCATTACACTCACTCCTCCACTCACTACAAAAAATCATCACTTCAACTTCAACATTCTCTCTCTTTGAATGCTGCTACTGAAACTATGAAAATCACCATTCTAGCTTCTTCATTCTTTGTGATCTTTGCAACATTTTTCAACCCTTCTTCTCTTGCTCTCACTCAAGATGGTAACAACTATGAAACCCCTAACCCTCTTTTATGTTGTGCTATTCTATTTTTGGTATGAAATAATATTTGTGTTTAGTACTTTTCAACCCATTTTAGGATTTTGGGTTAAGATTTAAACTTTAAGTGATTTCTTTTCTTTCAATCTGTTAGGTCAAACATTGTTGGAGATTAAAAGTACTTGGAATGATACTAAGAATGTTCTTAGCAACTGGCAAGATTTTGATGAGTCTCCTTGTGCTTGGACTGGAATCTCATGTCATCCTGATGATGAACAAAGAGTTCGTTCAATGTATGGAACTGTTTCCAACCATGTTCTTCATTTGTTGTCTATTAGTTTTTTTTTTTTCTGAGCTGAATATGATACTTTGTTTGTCTTGTGTTGTTCAGAAACTTACCGTATATGCAGCTTGAAGGGATCATATCTCCCAGTATTGGTAAACTTAGTAGATTGCAGAGATTGTAAGTAGAAAATGTTCTTCTTTCCTATAATTGTGCTTTTACTATTTTAGATTCTTGTCATTCTTATTCTGTTTGTTGTTTGAGGAATCAGAGCACTTCATCAGAATGGTTTACATGGAATCATTCCTACTGAAATTACCAATTGTACTGAGCTTAGAGCCTTGTAAGTGAAATTAATAGTTCACTATTTTGCTGTAATTTTTCCATGATTTTTTCCTAATACAATCATGAATGATTCATTTGACTCTATTGAAAGGTACTTGAGGGCTAATTATTTCCAAGGAGGCTTACCATCAGGCATTGGAAATCTTTCATTTTTGAATATAATGTAAGTTCAACTGAATGGTCTTTTGTTTCTCAAGGGCTTTTTTTCATTTTCATTTATGATTTTGATGTAATCTTTCAATGTAGGGATGTTTCAAGCAATTCATTGAAAGGAGCTATACCTTCCTCGATCGGCCGTCTCTCACATTTGCAAGTTTTGTAAGTCAATTTAGCATGACGATACTTGGAACATTGATTTTCGGTTATGCTGATCTTCCTTTTTTGTGTTAGGAACCTGTCCACCAATTTCTTTTCTGGTGAAATCCCCGACATTGGAGTACTAAGCACGTTCCAGAAGAACTCGTGTGTACTCTTGCCTTATAAAGTCTCGTGGTTTGGTTGATGCATTGTAGCTCTTAGGCCTAATAGGATTTGAAATTTTATGGAATTTTGTAATATGAACAGGTTTATTGGAAATTTAGATCTTTGCGGAAGGCAAATCCAAAAGCCATGTCGAACATCACTTGGTTTCCCTGTCGTGATACCACATGATGCTGTAAGCGATGAAGCTTCAGTCCCTACGAAAAGATCTTCTTCACATTACTTAAAGGCTGTGCTAATCGGGGCAGTGGCAACCTTGGGCCTTGCACTTATCATAGCCCTTTCATTACTTTGGATTCGTTCATCGTCGAAGAAGGAAAGAGCTGTTAGGAAATACACAGAAGTCAAGAAGCAAGTTGATCCAACAGCAAGTAAGGGCAATGCATTAAATTATTACAAACTCCCCTTAATAGCGGAAAAAGAAAAAAGAATCTCTTCTTATTTATAAATTCTAACCTATTACTTTAACAGGTGCTAAACTAATTACGTTCCATGGTGATATGCCATACACATCATCTGAAATTATAGAAAAGCTGGAGTCTCTCGACGAAGAGGATATAGTAGGGTCAGGAGGATTTGGTACTGTTTACCGAATGGTGATGAATGACTGTGGCACATTTGCTGTTAAGAGAATTGACCGAAGCCGTGAAGGGTCTGATCAAGTGTTTGAAAGGGAACTCGAGATCTTAGGGAGCATCAAACACATAAATTTAGTAAACCTTCGCGGTTACTGCAGACTCCCTTCTTCAAGGCTCCTTATCTATGATTATCTGGCCTTAGGCAGCTTAGATGATCTCTTGCATGGTATACTAAACAATTTTGCTTATATTTAAATAACAACTCTTCCTTTAGTTGTGCAATTCTCTGAACTTTTCGACTATCCCATTTTCCTCAGAAAATGTTGAACGACAACCCTTGAACTGGAATGATCGTCTAAAGATAACCCTTGGTTCTGCTCGGGGTTTGGCATACTTGCACCATGAATGCTCCCCAAAAATTGTGCACCGTGACATAAAATCTAGCAACATCCTTCTTAATGAAAACATGGAGCCTCACATCTCTGATTTCGGTCTTGCAAAGCTCTTAGTCGATGAAGATGCGCATGTTACCACAGTGGTTGCTGGCACATTTGGCTACTTGGCACCAGGTACACATTCATTAATTTACAACCATCATTGTTTTGGTTGATAGATTCTTAACTCATGATTCAATGAAGTGGATTTTGAATATATCTATGTAATAACCTCAATGATTTATAGTATATTATTTATATATCAATCAGAGTATCTTCAAAGTGGGAGAGCAACTGAGAAGTCAGATGTATATAGCTTCGGAGTTCTATTACTCGAACTTGTAACCGGAAAGAGGCCTACGGATCCTTCCTTTGTAAAGAGAGGCTTAAATGTTGTTGGTTGGGTAAGCTTTTTAACTCATTCAATGCATATCCATAGCAACAGTATGAAAGCTTTCATGCATAGTAATGTATTGAAGTTTTGAATATTTTTGTAGATGAATACGTTATTGAAAGAAAACAGATTGGAAGACGTGGTAGACAGAAGATGCACTGATGCAGATGCTGAGACTCTTGAAGTAATTTTGGAGCTAGCAGCAAGATGCACCGATTCAAATGCTGATGACCGTCCTTCGATGAACCAAGTATTGCAGTTGCTGGAGCAAGAGGTTATGACCCCTTGTCCAAGCGAGTTTTACGAGTCTCATTCGGATCACTGATAACGTTGATTTATCAAGAGCTTTTTTCCTGGTGTTTCTTCCCCCTAATCATGGTTTGTAGAAAAGTTTTGTGCCAAATGTATAACAAGTATCAACCATTTGTGAATAGATTTGTCATTTTTCTCGTTGTCACCTTCTGCTGATGCTTGTGGTGCCAAAAGAAGGGACAAAGGGGACTTGACTGTAGTTTTTGTATTTGGAATGTTATCCATTCTTGGCATCTTGCTATAGGAAGGAAATGTCATCATTTTCTGATTCACATTTCATTATGTTTTTTCTGTCTCTAGTTTATTTTTATTGGTTACAACACCAGAAACAATTTTTGTGAAGCATTATGATCAAAATACTGATTGTGAAGAATTATCATGTTAATAAAAAAAAGAAATCGATGTAATACAATTGTTTTACTAAGAAAAGATACGTTCATTTAAATTGATTGAATCTATTGAAAATAATGCAAATTCAATTTCGTTCAGATCTAAATCAATGTAATACAAAGTATCTTTGGATTGCAAAAAACTGAATCATGTAATACAAGTATCTTTGGAGCAGAATGTCTCGTCTATATTTGTCTTTGGATTGCAAAATGTCTCGTCTATATAGGTCATTGGTGAACATGGCTTTTTAAATCGATTGATTACAGATTTGCGGAAGGCAGGCTGTTTTTTCAAATGAACTGAGGTGTCAATCCTACCCCTCTACTAGAAGAAATTTAATTGAAGTCAAAGTAAAACTATATTGTACCTAATGGGTACCTAATGAGTATATGTCCAATGGAAAAGTGTCTGTCCTTTTCCTTTACGATTGCATCTTTTATATAATGATCTTAGACTTCCTCTATATCTAAAATCCATAAAGATCATTTAAAAAGATTGTCTCCTCTTGATAAATCTTAATGATGTCTGAATATCAAACTTAATTGTTTCACTCTCAGCCATAATGTCCATATTTGGCTCATAAATATATTGTATCCTGTTCCTTAATTTGAATAACCTCTCTATGTTGGTTTTGGACAGACCTGATCGACTTGATCTATTAGCTGGCCTAGGTCGGTCATGCCCTGTTGGACATATTAGAAATTTGGAGGAGCTCTTCCGAATTTGGGTTTATATTTGTCCCAAATTACAGAACTTGTACACAGTCCCTTAAGCATAAGCTTTGTAAGGGCAAAATGCGGTAAGAGGGAGACCAGATTGCGCCTAGTCTCTTCATGAATGTTTTCTATCCGTGATGGCGAGATGTCCATTCTTTTGTAAGGGTAGGATGCCCGCTCTTTTTGCAAGGGCGAGATACCCACTCTTTTGTAAGGGCGAGATGCCCACATTTTTGCAAGGGCAAAATCCCCACTTCTTTGTAAGGACAAGACACCCATTCTTTCGTAAGGGTGACCCGAAGTTACGATTAATCTTGTTGAGGTTATTTTCCTATCTCTCGACCTCCTTACTTTCTCAAGTGACTTAATTTTGGTTAGCCCTAATTATTACCGAGGGCCTTGGGACTCACATAGAAGTCAGGTTATCATTAACATCTACATCCCTAGACTGTTAGCATTAAGTGTAATCACTCTCTTGTCTGCCACTTATGTCTTTAAGTACGCAACATCCCTTCCTATTAAAATCAGATTAATCTCTACTCCTGCACAAAATCATTACAAGTTCTCTGTTTAACTCTCTTTCTCTTTCTCTATTGCTAGCAATCTAAAGTATTATCTTATCCTTTGTACCATTTCTATCCCTTTCTTAATTATGATTTTTATTCGGGATTCTGGCGCGTTCGAGGTGGATATAGAACCCCAAATCGATTTGGAGAAAGATGAGTTGTGGAGTCGATGCTTGAAAGCTTCGAAATATAGAACATAAGGAATGAGTTGAAAATTTGTGGGAGAGGGAGATGTTTCATTTTTCTAATAGTTTGTCTAACGATAGTGACAATGATTTGGTGTCTTCTTGCTCAAGTTCTGTCGCATTCATCATAGAACCCTCATATTCTTCTTAAAGCTTCTTTTGTGAGAAATTTCCGAGTTTGAATTCCATTTGTCTCAAAGATGACACGATGAAGGCTTTTCGGGTGGGCATAAAGTTGTCTAACACGGACAACGAGGCTGATGTAATCTTGTCCCACTATCTTCGAGGCGAAAGGATTTGCATGCGGCGGCCTCCTAGAGTGGAGAGCGAGTATTTTTCACTTTTACACTAGAGTTTATGAAGACTTTGGGGTCATGATTCTCTCCACTCTCTTTGAATCCGATATGGTTAACAAGTAACTTCAAGTACGAGAAAGAGGAGGAGGGGGATTGAATTGTGACATTCAAGAAACGTAATTAATTTCATTTTAATTTCTTAAAACGACAAGTTGTGTTAGTATAATTAAAAAACACATAACATAATAACAGAAAATGATTAAAAAATAGAAATATAGTATATTTTAAAAGTAAATAACCGAAAATAAATAAAAAGTTTAGAGAAATTATGTCAAAATTTATAGAGATTCAGCGGATCTCTTAACCTAGTAACTCCTGAAGAAAAATTTCTTAGAGTTTGCAAGTAGGAAATTTCTTCACCCACCTCCTAACCTTCTTGGCCACCTCTGGTGAATTTACCACAATACCCCTAGTTTCGGAAGTTCATTTATGAAAACGTACTTTTTTTGAAAAAAAAGGTGTTTTCGGAAATGTATCTCCGAAAAAGTGTTTTTTTAATATAAAATATTGACTTCGGAGATGCATCTCCGAAATAAAGTTATTTTTCAGAAAATGTGGTGTTTTCGGAAGTTCATCTCCGAATTCACCCCCCTTGGAGGAATTCGGAAATGTACTTCCGAAATATTGTCTGGACAGAAGAAAGATGAAAAACAAGAACGATTCGCTTTATTTAATCGGGTGAAGATTACATCGATCACATTACATAAGATTAAAGTTACATATTGTTAAAGACGGGTAGGTGGGGATGAGTCAACATTTTGATAACGTCATCCGCCGATCTTTGAAGTTTCGCGTCCAACTCGATCGGGCCCTTCGAAGAAAATCTGTCGAACGTTGTCCACATAACCGCTAAATCTTCGTCGTTCTTGATCTCAAAAGGTGTGAATTCAATGGCTCCCTCGTCGTTAAGCGATGGCGAGCGGTACTCGAGCTTGACAACCTTTCGATTCTCGGGATAGCGCAAAAGCGTGTTGAGCGACGTTATCAACTCCGCAAACGGCGTGTCGCGCGAGAAACGAAATTGGAACGGCATCGGGTAGCCGGTGGTGAAGTAGACGAATGCTAGATGGGGGTAGGTTTGTGTCATTTGTGTTTCTAGGTGTGAAGAGGATGAAGAAGAGTGTGTTGTATTTATAGACTTATTGGAGCAATGATGGCCCAACAAACCTTATCCTGCCTCAGGAGACATTTCGGAAATGAACTTCCGAAAATAGGAGGCAGACAAGCATATTTCGGAAGTTCATTTCCGAATTATGCAGAAACAGACATAAATTTTGCATTTTGTTGATTGCTCAGTGTGTTGTGTAAATTGGACAAATGGAATTCAAAATAGACTTAAATTACACCATGATGACATAAAACATACTTATGGAAGGCATGATTATGAATTCCACAAATTACGGTTAACCGCCACAAATCATCAACCCTCTGAGTAGCACACAACTTAAAAGGACACCCGCACTTTCTCGATCCCGTGTCGTCGTGTTTTAGCACCCGGTTTGAGTGTACATAACTCCCACCTCGTTCGCAATTCAAAACAACAAAAGCTTTCCTCCTACTATTTCTGTTGTCCGACCTTAAAATAACAATTCCAAATCCAAGTTTACTAGCTTCGTTCCGAACCCACTCAATCAATTGTTCGCGACTACCGAAGCTCCGATCATTTGTAAATTCTTGCCGAACATCAACCGCATTGATCATAAGATTAACGTCGATAACCAGATCGTTATTAACGTTGACAATTGCCGGAACTACTGCGTCATTGTCTTGCACATTGTTGTCCGGATGCACCATACCTAACAAATGAAAAAATTAGCAAAAGTTGGCCAAAACAGTTTTTTTTTTAACTGCCAGGGCATATTTCGGAAGTTCATTTCCGAAATTTGTTAGGTAATATATTTCGGAAATGAACTTCCGAACCATATCAGTTTCAGCATAAATTTGTTGAATCAATGTAGTGAAATAGGGGATGAAATGAGAGATGTTTACCTGAAATTGTAGCTTTCTATGCTCCCTTTAACGTGATCAACGGTTTGAAACTTGATTTTAGGACGAAAAATGGATGGAGATTGATTGGGTTTTGGAGAGGGTTTGGGGAAGTTTTGGAGAAAAATGATTAAATAGTGAAGGAGGAAAATTTGTATATGCAGCAATATTTTCGGAAATGAACTTCCGAAAATATGCACGGTTTTTGAATTTTTTTGACTTCGGAAATGCATCTCCGAAAACACCACTTTTTTGGTGTTTTCGGAGATGCGTTTCCGAAGTAAAAAAAATTAAAAAAAAAATAACTTCGGAGATGCATCTCCGAAGCAGGGGAAGTTTTGAGTTTTCGCTGGGGGTGACCCCATAGAGAGGTGGGTGAAGAAAAAACCTTGTAAGTAACATTAAAGAATCTGTTTCCATTACTAGTACTAAGAGTCATGTACAAGATAAACTAGTTTATTCTATTTTATTTTTAATTTTTTCATATTCCAATTAGTTCTTTTACAATAAATGTAATTTTTTTAAAAAAATTGTCAATTTTCATTTTATATAGAATAGAATTAACTACGTTTTAAGTGTATTGTTTAATTAATATTCATTTTTTTTATGTATAATTAATATTAACATTACTTTCAAATCGATATATACACAATTTTAATTAAAAAAAATTAATATGACATGGCAATTGTAAGGATTTTGATTGGATGTATGTGTAAAGTTTGTTTACACTGTCAGTGCACTACCTTTAAACTCTTTTAATAAAGAGAAAAAGGGATATGCACTGACAGTGTAAAATATTTTTACACTGTCAACCAATCACAACCATGTATCCAATTAAAACACAATTTTAATTAAAAAAAATTAATATGACATGACAATTGTAAGGATTTTGATTGGATGTATGTGTAAAGTTTGTTTACACTGTCAGTGCACTACCTTTAAACTCTTTTAATAAAGAGAAAAAGGATATGCACTGACAGTGTAAAATATTTTTACACTGTCAACCAATCACAACCATGTATCCAATTAAAACACAATTTTAATTAAAAAAAATTAATATGACATGACAATTGTAAGGATTTTGATTGGATGTATGTGTAAAGTTTGTTTACACTGTCAGTGCACTACCTTTAAACTCTTTTAATAAAGAGAAAAAGGGATATACACTGACAGTGTAAAATATTTTTACACTGTCAACCAATCACAACCATGTATCCAATTAAAACACAATTTTAATTAAAAAAAATTGATATGACATGACAATTGTAAGAATTTTGATTGGATGTATGTGTAAAGTTTGTTTACACTGTCAGTGCACTACCTTTAAACTCTTTTAATAAAGAGAAAAAGGGATATACACTGGCAGTGTAAAATATTTTTACACTGTCAACCAATCACAACCATGTATCCAATTAAAACACAATTTTAATTAAAAAAAATTAATATGACATGACAATTGTAAGAATTTTGATTGGATGTATGTGTAAAGTTTGTTTACACTGTCAGTGCACTACCTTTAAACTCTTTAATAAAAATGGTTTTCATAAAATCGAAAACGAAGGGAGGGAATATAAGTAAAGGAAATAGAAAAAGTGGGTGGTGGTAGGTGACTTTTGGGGTTTTTGAAAGGCTAATTTTTGAGTCCAAACATTCTCCCAATGGTCATGTCTTTTCCAGTTAATCTTGCGACCCTGTGATGTCATCACTCATAACTAGTGTATAGTATTAGGGAGAGATTAGAGAGGGATTTCTGAGTTTGAGTTTTGAGATGAACAGTCAAATGCTCCAAATGTCATCTGGAATTGTTTGCGGCGGTAGTACCAGATTTATGGTACCATTATCATTACCCACGGCTTTTAACAGCTTCGTCATTACACAGAACAAGAAGAACAAGGGTTTGGTCTTCGATTATTGGGGTCTTAGTAGTAGGAGTGGTATTAAACGAAGAAGAAATGTGATTATTAAGGCATCGAGCGACGTCGTTTCACCATCTATCTGGGAGAATTGGAAACCTCCCAAATCTACTTCCACTCCTTCCTTCAGCGATATTCTATGGCCTTCTGCAGGTTCCTTTCCACCTTTCCTTCCTTTCTTTTCTCTTTTTCTATTACTTTTATTATACTATGCAATAGGCGTATAAAAAATTGCACCTATATGTCACTTTTTTTTTTTTTAAGAGAAGGAAATCTAGCTTTGCTATATGGATTTAGTTTATATAACAATTGTAGATGCATTTTCCTTAAATGCTCTACGGATGGTTCATTTAGCTGTTCATGAGTTTTCTAATCCATAGTTTTTCAAAATTTGTAAATAACATTTACCAACAACAAACAACAATCAAGCCTTATTCTGTTAAGAAGAGTGGATTACATGAATTATAATGTTTTTTTCAACACCATTTTTCTATAAAAATAGTTAATATTAAATTGTTTCTTAATAACTTCTCTTATACTTTTTCTAAGTTTTCCTTTACCTCTAGTTGTGTGACTTTTTTTTTAAACGATCTACTCTCTTTATCTCATAATAATTTACGGGTCTTCTCTCACATGCTCAAACCACCTAAATATATTTTCTACCATCTTTTTTACTATGGGTGCTACTCCAAAACTCTCTCTAATATTGTCATTTCTAATCTTATCTTATTTAGTCTTACCACACATTCAATGTAACATTCTCATTTCTGCTACACTTTATTCTCATATTGATTCTTAACCTCTCAACATTTGTCTCGTACATCGCTGGTATTACCGCAGTCCGATAAGATTTTCCCTTCAGCTTGGACCGTACCTTTGTGTCACATAAAACCCTTGAAACCCTCCTCCATTTCAGCCACCTAGCTTGAATACGATGATTTACACCCCTTTCTTTTTTTCCATCGTTTTGTGTACTTAAACCACCTGATTTGTGGTATAATATAATCTCCAACTTTTACCTCTAGATTAGAAACACTTTTTTCTTTTGCAGAACTTACATTCCATATACTCCGTCTTACTTTTGCTTAGGTGAAAGTCATGCATTTCAAACACTTGTCTCCAAGTCTCTAACTTCTCATTAAAATCCTTCTTTGACTCTCCAAGTAAGACTATTGCATCTGCAGAAAGCATGCATTTTGATAATAGCTATTGGATGTGTTCAGTGAGTACATCTAAAATTAAAATAAAAAGGTAAGGGTTTAGGGTTGAACCTTGAAGTACTACCAATGGACACGACACCGACAATAACACGTCGATACTGATAATAATTTGAAAAAAATATAAAATGTTGAACTCAATCACAAGTGTTAGTGTCGGTGCTTGAAATACGTACAGGTGTCGTTATAATAGGAAAATAATAGCTCCGGTCAAAGGAAATTTTTTGTGGGCACTTCTTTCACATAAAGTGCTTCTTTTCCAATTAGCTCCGGTCAAAAGAAATTTTCTGTAGGAACTTCTTTCTCAGAAAGTGCTTCCGTGCCAATAGACTTAACTTAGTGGTGTTATAAACATGAAACACTTGTGAAATATCAAATTGTCAAAGTTCTAATATGTTTTGATTGAATCTAACACTCTCCCAACTTTTGTGAACCTTTATGAATAAAAGTTTGACCGTCTTGTATTCGGCTGTTTCGTACTCTCATCTATGTTCAAGTGTTTGTCATTCTCGGCTAACATTCTACTTAAAACCAATACTATAGCAACATGACAATTGACTCCACGATTAAATATTATTAACCCCTACTATTTTTTTACCCTATCATTACAACATTGATATGCTCTTGACAAATTGTTCAAATTGGCATTGTTTTATTTTATCAGTTATTGTTGAAGAGTAAATGAATCTGATGAAATTAAATGTTTTCTTCTTTTTGTGTGTTTTATAAAATCATCAGGGGCATTTGTAGCAGTGGCCGTATTGGGAAAACTGGATCAGCTATTGACACCAAAAGGACTCTCAATCACAGTTGCACCATTAGGAGCAGTTTCTGCACTCTTATTTGCCTCACCTTCAGCCCCTTCTGCACGGGTACGTCTATTACTACTATCTCCTTTTCGATTTTAATTCATATAAACCGTGAGTGTAAAACAATTTTACACTATCATTCAATCATATACTCCCTCATTGAAAGAGTTTCTAAGTAAATTATGATTATTATGCAGAAGTACAGTATGTTGATGGCTCAAATAGGTTGTGCAGCCATAGGTGTTCTGGCATTTACAATATTTGGACCTGGATTGCTTGCCAAGAGTGCTAGTGTTGCAGCTTGTGTTGCCTACATGATTTACACCGACTCGGTTCATCCCCCAGGTATTTTTCCTTCTACGTGGTTTGAAACTAGTATCTATTTTAAGCATTATTATTAAGCCGTCAAATTTTGCTATATCTACAGCCGTAAGCATGCCGTTGCTTTTCATTGATGGTGTTAAGTTGCAACCCTTGAGTTTCTGGTATGTTTTGTATCCTGGGGCAGCTGGATGCATTCTACTCTGTTTGATTGTAAGAATATATCTAACTATTAATCTATTTTTACTATCAAATCAACTGGACGCACTTCTGGTTCATGGTTCAGTTGGCTGATTTTGGAACATTGCACTTGTCATAGTTTTTTTTCTGTCTGAAAAGTGTTTAACCGGTTCATCTTTACTAGCATACTTAGTCTATAGCATCCATGTCTATCTCCTTCCCAAAATGAGCTCCTCCTTGTCAGTTTTCTAATTGGTTGATCTGATTTTTGTTTGTTCAGCAAGAGCTGGTTCTATACATGAAGAAAAATTTCAAGTTCTGACCCTGCTGTGCTTTGCATAACCGTGAGTGATTACTACATCTCCCCGTTGGTAGCCAGGGACCATTGTTCTGCTATACGTTCCAAATTCCGATTTGATTTAATCGAGGTCTCAGGAGAGCATTCTTAGATCAATATTCAGAACTGTAAGTAGTGAGCATTCTCCAACTAAAAATAAACATTGTTCTAGATGTCTCTTCTAGAAGCAAGGCTCTAATGAAAATTATGTGGATGGTTCAAATTTGCAGTATGCAAGTTGGAATGTTGTACATTTGAATGAGTTCATTGTGTGTACTGGGTCTTGTCTGATAATTATTTGACAGTAAAACTTTTAATTCTAAAATTGCTTATGAATGGTTCCTCTGGTAACAAAGCTGAGCAAAATAATGACATCTAGAGGAACGCTTATAATATGAACCATCCACATAATATCCGAATAAAGAAACGCTTATAATATTTTATTTATTCACCTTTAAATAATAAAATTTTATCAATTAAATTAATATAATTTAAAAAAAAAAACATTAAGGGCTAGTAACATACAGTCTTTTTGATGATAATGACATGGACGATTCAAATCAAAACCTCAATGTTTTGTACTGATCATGATCGAGCCACAAGTATCTTAGCAACATTATTGGCCACACATGTCTTTGCTAAAGAACTGCACACATGTTACGTTTGCAAAACATATGGTTAACTATGACATTTCAATCTATCAAGAACATTAACAATGAAAGGAGCATAACGATGGAATAATTCAATTGGTTTGTGAATCATGTCGAAAATGGTTTAAAAATCCGTATAACAAGTTCCTTTATGTGCTCCATAGTCCTTGATCAATTTTCAATCAAGCAAGAGGGCCATCAACTCTGTATGTATAATTTTAGTTTTCCCCAAAAATAATCCACCATGCTTCATAGGTTGGGTAATTTTATCCCAACTGACCATATTATATTTCCATATGAACTTTTTTTACCATTCAACTTATCTGATTGAACATAATATCTAAATACCAAGTATTTTTAAGCAATAAATGGGATTGGTAGTCATAACAAATGAAGCCAGCGTGATTATGCATGGTCAATTCAATAATTTGTTCTTCTAAGATGTCAAACTCTTAGACTAAACTCTTAGGCTATGTACAATGGTTTCCATATTCAACATATTCTTTTTTCACTTTTTATTCTTCACATCATCTTCTCTTTCTTCCACATAATAATTCAACACTCATTTAATTTTTACTCACTACAATGGTTTTGTTTAATAAAATTCAACACCCAATCCCACCATTTTAAACAATCACAACAACCAATAAAATTTTGCAAAGTAATATATGTGGGCCCACACTTTCTCATTCAACATGTTGAATGTTTTCAACACATATTAATCCACATCACTTTCAACTCTTTTTTCAACACTTCATTGCACTTATTCAACTATTGAATAATTTTTGAAAATTTCTTTATCCACCTCCCTATGGGGGTCATCCCTGGCGAAAACCCCAACTTACCCCTGCTTCAGAGATGCATCTCCGAAGTAAAATTTTTTATAGATTTTTTAAGACTTCGGTAATGCATCTCCGAAAACACTAAAAAATTGGTGTTTTCGGAGATTCATTTCTGAAATGCATGAAAATTCAAAAAATACGTTGTTTTTTACCGTCAGGTATTATTTCAGAAGTTCATTTCCGAAAAAAAGTGTTCATATACCATTTTCTCTCCTTCACTATTTCATCATTTTTCTCCAAAACAAACTCAACCCTCTCCAAAACTTCCATCAAAATCAAACCATTTTTCGTCTCAAAATCAAGTTTCAACCCGTTGATCACGTTAAAGGGAGCATAGAAAGCTACAATTTGAGGTAAACATATCTCATTTCATTCCCTATTTCACTACATTGATTGATGAAATCTGTGATGGAAACTGCGATGGTTCGGAAGTGCATTTCCGAATTAAGTTACCTAACAAATTTCAGAAATGTACTTCCGAAATCATCCCTGGCAGTAAAAAAAACAGTTTTGGCCAATTTTGCTAGTTTTTGCATATGTTAGGTATGGTACATCCGGACAACATTGTCGACGATGACGTAGTAGTTCTGGAAGATGTCAACGTTAATAACGATCCGGTTAGCGACGTTAAATCCATGATCGATGCGGTAGATGTACGACAATATTTTACAACTGACCGGAGCTTCGCTTGTCGTGAACAATCGCTTGATTGGGTTCGTAGCGAAGCTAGTAAACTTGGATTTGGCATTGTTACTTTAAGGTCCGACAATGGAAATAGTAGACGGAAAGCTTTTGTCGTTTTGCATTGCGAGAGGGGTGGGAGTTATGCACCAACATCCCGGGTGTTAAAACACGAAGACACAGGCATCCAATGGCGTGTCGTTTGTCCCGCGAAGAGAAGAATGTTATTTCGGATTTATCGATAGTCAAAGTGGCGCCGAGAAACATACTTGCCGATTTGAAGCGAAAAAAACCAGATAGCGTTTCAAATATCAAGCAAGTTTACAATGAACGACACAATCTTAAAGTCTTGAAAATGGGCCCTCGATCGGAAATGCAACAACTTTTGAAACTATTAGGCGATAACCAATACGTGTCAAGCTTCCGAACGTCCGAGGACAAAGTTACGGTGCGTGACATTTTTTGGACTCATCCCGAAAGTATCAAATTGTTTAACACATTTCCAACCGTTATTGTGATGGATTCGACGTACAAGACCAACAAGTATAGGTTTCCTCTTCTAGAGATTGTCAGTGTGACCTCGACGGACAAGACATATTCAGTCGAATTTGCTTTTTTGGAATGTGAAAAAGAAGATAACTTTACACGGGCTTTGTGAATATGCAAGTCTTTGTTGGTAGATCAAAAGGTTATGCCAAATGTCTTTTTTACCGACCGGGACAATGCTTTGATGAATGCGGTCGATACCGTCTTCCCGACATCGACCGCATTACTTTGCCGGTATCACATAACGTGCAACGTGAGAAGTAAGCTCAAACCCGCGGTTGGCACAAAAGATAGGCCGTATGAAAACGGTAAAGTTATCAAAGCCGATGTTATGGTGGATAGGATTATGGCCGCATGGAGGGAGATTTTAGATGCACACTCTGAAGAGTTGTATACCGAGAAATTGGTACACTTTAGGTCTTTGTGCGTTTCCATTAAGACTTTTTGTCATTATGTCGAATCCACTATCCTTGACAAAGCAAAGGAAAAAGTTGTTTGTGCTTGGACGGATCAAGTAAGACATCTTGGTTGCACTACAACTAACCGAGTTGAATCCGCACATGCAGTGTTGAAGAGATGGTTGGGTGATAGCAAGGGAGATTTGTGTCAGGGATGGGACACCGTGAACCAAATGCTCGAAAATTAACACAATGAAATTCAAACATCTTTCGGTCGGAGCAAGACGGTTATGGAACACTGGTTTAAGGGCCAAAATCTATTCTCGCAATTGATATACAACATATCCCGTTCTGGCTTGAATTTTTTGTTTCATGAAGCGAAGCGGGCGGAGACAACGGGTCCGGATAGTTCTAAATGCGGGTGCACAATTAGAAAGACATACGGCCTTCCATGTGCTTGTATACTTTTAAAAAAATGAAGTTGAATTCACCGATACGCATGGATGAGGTAATCGACCATTGGAAGAAGCTCCGTTTTGATGATTTTGACCCGTCGAAAGAAAATGATTCCAAAATCACCATCTCCGACGAGTTGGAAGTGATAATGGATAAGTTTGCTAAAGCGGATGACACAATGAAAATGCACATAAAAGAATAATTACGAAAAATTGCATTTCCGGAGACCACCGATTTGAAACCGCCATCTCAACCGGTTAAAACAAAAGGTGCTCCAAAAAAGCCAAAAAATACACAAGAAGACACCTCAACAAAACGATCTCCTTCCTACTTTGAACATGTTAATGCATTGTTCCCGAATTCACCGACACCAAAGTCCAACTGTAGTGGTAACAAAGGAGCGCGTATTTCGAAGCCGCCTCGCACACCTCCGATCAAAAAATCTCCCATGATATACATTGATGAGATTCCGCTTTTTATGCACAAATATATTGATAACATAGTTGATGTTGGAGGCGACGACAATTGTGGATATCGGGCCGTTGCGGGTTTGCTCGGAAAAGGAGAAGAAAATCACACTCTAATTCAACGGAAACTTATTTCGGAGTTGACTTCGCATCGGGACATCTACGCCCGACTATATGAAAATCAAGAAAACTTTGAGAAACTTCATGACTCACTTGTTCCATCACTTAGAGGTATCGCCCCGGTTTCGAAGTGGATGTCATTCCCCGATATAGGCCATCTAATAGCAAGTGCATACGATCGGGTGTGTGTCGATTTGACGAGATTTGGACTATGTGAGACATTCTTTCCACTTCATAGCCGACCGCCATTGGACGCGTCGAGGCGC
Source organism: Vicia villosa (assembly GCF_029867415.1). Lineage (NCBI taxonomy): Eukaryota > Viridiplantae > Streptophyta > Magnoliopsida > Fabales > Fabaceae > Vicia > Vicia villosa. The sequence goes on along the minus strand of NC_081180.1, from coordinate 42,579,454 downwards.
ATCATATGTATCGGGTATCTAAGATCGCGCCACTTCGTGCAAGTTTTTTGAAACTGGGGTGTCCTATACCGACTACTTCTTGTTAGGGGTGTTCATGGGTTGGGTAAACCCAATAAACCCAGTAAAACCCACCCAAACCGATATAAAAAAGTGGGTTGGGTCGGGTTATTAGGTGAATATGGTTTTCAAAAATGAAAACCCATTCAAAATAATTGGGTTATGGGTAAACCCACACCCAACCCATAAAACCCATGGGTTATTGAGTGACTATATTTTTTCTCTTTCTTTGTAATTTGACAAGTGATGACTTTGATGTTTTTAATTTTGCTTGCTTCAATTTCAGCTTTTTGAACATCTTTTATTTAGTAAGTAATGATTTTAACTTATTTAGAATACCACATTTTGATTATTTTGATGCCAATTCTAATAAATTGCAAGTATTTTATGCAATTCTAGGTTTTACTGTAATGTAACTTTGCTTTCATTATACATTTTGACATTTGATGTTTAAAAAAATAACCACTTGTCAATGATATTGTGGGTGATTATTTTTCCTCACCCGAACCAGTGTACCATGTACGGGTTGGGTTATGGTTTTGGCTAAATTCAACCCAAACCGACCCATGAACACCCCTACTTCTTGCCAATGGACGACACATCATTCAAATGAGGCGGAGACTTGGTCGGATCCTTTCGTTCCAAGAATGGCGAAGTTTGAAGAAATGATGAGCCAAAAGCGCGAGGAAAATATAGAGCGATCGAAGAACATACCGATTTTAGATTTAAGTGTAACACCCTTCTAAACCCCCAATAAATTAAATAATATTTTCAGAGTAAACATGTAATTAAGAGTGTTACAATTATCTCATATAAAATAAAACATCTGTCATGCTGTTCTGAGGAACATAAACAATTGCAAACATGTTTAAAACACAGCGGAATACTTTATTAGTTGAATAATCAAAATCATCATCTACCACGTTCAAGGCATAAACAACATTATTCAACAACAAAACCAAAACTAGAGTTATCATCCAACTCTAAACACAAGAGCCCCCCAGTGTTACAAGACCAGAGCATGACACCGACACAACCGAACTACACGAAGTAACTCTACGAGTTATCCTCACCCAGCACAAGCCGTTAATCCTTAATCTGAAAAATAATCAACAGTAAGGGTGAGTCTCATTCGCAATTAAACAATGTTATCAGTTCATAAATGATAAAACATCAACAGTATAATATTCACCCAACATCGACATATATTCAGGCTATACACACATACATCAAACACCTAACATTATAACATTGGACAACTTCCATTCATGTTATAATAAATCAAACACCTAATGCAATGCAACTACATGCATGTGGTACCAATCATGGGACGAACCCATCTCACCGATCCACCATCGTCAAGGATACGGCGACACCCACTCACTAATTCCACACAATGGGAATTAGCTACCACTGATCCACCATCGTCAAGGATCAGCCACATAATGATTATGAAATACATGTATCAACCATAACATGCTCATCATCCACATAGACCAACCAATGTCATAATCATCAACCAATATAGTAATCAATAGCCACACACACAGTTATGCTATTCCCAACCAAATAGAATACATATTTTACATCGACAATATATGTATAACAAACACCAATTACAACCACAACATCATAACAAATATAACATCCACCACACAGTGCAACAACAATACCACCTCTCATAATCGTGTATCAAGTACAACAAATCAACCCAACAACAATAGAGCATTTACGTCATCATTCATCAAAACACATGATAACCATATTTACCATGAACAACATCCATTTGCATAACAAGCAGGAGCAATCACATTATAACCACACACATCATTGCACATATTCAATTATGCAACCAACAATTCATTGCACCTCATCAATTATGCAAAACAAGAATAAACCACATTTGGAGAAAACGATACTTTTCAAAATAAAATCAAGTTATTGTTGTTTTATTTATTTCATATGGTAAAGCATTCAATTTAAGGAACAACGTCCAAAACAGCGTCTAAAACGGATTTACGGTTCAAAAGATACGAATTTTTGAAAATAAATATTTTTCGTAAAAGCTGCAGCGTAACGGGTTACGAAAAGGCGTAACGGGTTACGAAAATGATTTTTTGAAAAAAAGCTTCAGCCGTAATGGGTTATGAAAAGCGTAACGGGTTACGAAAATAATTTTCAAAAACAGTTTCAGCCGTAACCGGTTACGAACAACACCGTAACCGGTTACGAACTCGTAACCAGCCCAAAAACCCCATTTTTCACAGCCGTAACCGGTTACAAGCCCGACCGTAACCGGTTACATCACCTGTAACAGCAAAAAAAGCACTTTTGATAACAACTTATTTCCATCCAACACAACCCAAATCGAATCATTTCGACCATACACGAAAAACAGAATCAATTCACAATCATTCCATGTTATTTCATGCCTCAACAACACATCCAAACATAATCAAACATCACAACAAGCATTTACACATAATTTATCAATTTGAACCCGAATGTCAAAACCCCAACCTAGAACATAACTCTCTATTGAGTCAATACCATACAAATCTTAATCCTATCATCTACAACCCGATAATAGAGGTTAATCGGAAGAGTCCCCCCTTACCTTAGCCAAGAATCTGGACTTTTCCCCTTCTTCTCCATCAAACCCGTAAGCCTTTTTTCTCCAATTTCAGCAAGAATCTCCAATCTTCAAACTCGCTTATCTCCCTCATCAAGAACTTCCCTGACACGAATTAATATATCAAATTGAAGGAAATTTCGTGTAGAATCCGAATCTTCAAGAATTACCTGATTTGGAGCTACGAGCAGAGAGTTATGACTCATCCTTGTTTTATGAAAACATAATATAATTTAGTAATTGGCTCAACACTTAACACCCCCTTTATTACTAAATGCCACACTTGGCCCAAAGGTCAATATTCCATAATTCCTTAAATTATTTCAACAAATATTAAATGATTCCAAATAATAATTTAATTTCTGATTAAATTAAAATTAGAAAATATGGGGTGTTACAACTCTCCCCCACTAAAAGAGTTTTCGTCCTCGAAAACATACTTCAAGTGAAAAGTTCCGAATATGAGTCCTTCATCTGACTTTCCAGTTCCCAGGTAACATTTTCCTAGTCGATCTTCAAAATTCATCTGACATAACCAACAGAAAGTATGTCTCATACATTCAATCTCAGCTCTTAAGCCGCATTCGACCACCCCAAAAGTATACCACTCTTTATATCTCCAAAAGGTTAACAATAATAGAACATCGAGATACAACACATACAATGCGCCCAATAATTGAATATTATAATTACACAACCATGGTATGACCACACCTGGTCAACATTGGAGTGATTCATTCCATCTTCCAAACTTACCAACCTTAGATACACTCTTCCACCTGAGCGATAAAATAACACTTACACTTTTCACCAACTGCTTCCTTTAAGAAACTCAATAATAATATTCCTATATCATTGGATTTCAACTATCGGACTACTCTTAAGTCACACCAGCAGTTATCCAACACATTACACTCCGCTTTTGCTGCACCACTCTGATTACTCATTACAATCATCATCACCAGTTAGATTTTCTTAGTTTTACCTAATTCGACTCTCTTTACTCATTCGTTTAAAATCCCCCTCTACCACACATGGTACTAGTTTACCACCTAGCAATACTTACACGTACTAAAAACAAATTCCTGAGTTACCACATCTATTAAAACATTCCAACCATCAGAACGAGTACACACAAGTAGTTATAATCACATTCATCCGCCTTAATATACCATTGCCTACAAAATAGCTCAACTGAGTTCCACTCTTCTCTAAGAGTTAAATCAACTTCGTCCTTCATAGAGTATAATTCCCCATTATATCTGGAAATCTACAATAACGCCTTACAACAGCACAAATTATTATGGCATCATATATTATCAACTCATCGTCTTAACTTCGCCGAATACATACTCGTTAACTACATACAACCACAATAACATATTCATCAACTCGACAATTATTCAAAAGGGTTCTAATTCTCCGGTACAACATTCTTACATCCACTAGATCCTAAATCCAACATATAGATCAATACATGTTCTCTACATAGGCTCCAGACATATTAATTCCTCACTGCCTATGAGTAGTACTCATAACATTACTCCACATCACACTTTCGCTGTGCGACTCCGATTACCCGTCTTAAGTCACCGTCCAATATGTTGCACTTTTTCATATTCACTTTTCCATAAGTTCACACAACATGGTGAGTGATTATTCTCACGACTTATTATTCATCACATCTTATACCATTAAGGTAACAAACAAGCTCATCCCATCTATATGATTCCGTCTACTATCAACAAGAGATTAAGGGTGATCAAGTCCTCAATTTGTCAATAGATAGCCGACAATCATATTTAAGCATAAACCGTCGTTACTACATAATAGTGTCCTTTCTGAGTTTGCACTCAAACTCATTAACATCATCATAGTCCAATAACTCACTACGGTGTCCTTCTTCTAGAATATTCTTTCGAAGTTCAGCAACATCAAGAACACAAATTCTGTCACCAAACCTCAATATACCATTCTCGTCAACTCTGAATTCACCGCCCTTGCCTTGAATAATTCAAAGTCAACTTATCGATCAATTCAACATCAGCTTTTTGACCTTCTCTAATCTCGTCAAGAATACCATTAGTCAGCTTTAACATACCCAATCTAACACTATTAGGAGTGCCTTCACATACCAAACTCAAATCTCTAAATTGTTCCATTAAATCCAACTCTTCCACCATTGGCACCGACATATTTAAAGACTTCCTACGCAACACATTAGCACAACATTTTCCTTACCAGGATGGTAATTCAAACCAAAATCATAATCTTTAAGGAATTCTAACCACCTCCTCAGCCTCATATTCAGCTCCTTCTGATCGAAGAGATGCTTCAAACTCTTACGATCACTAAACACCTCGAATCTCGAACCATACAAACAATGTCACCATAACTTCAAAACAAAGCCACATCTGTCAACTCTAAATCATGAGTCGGATAATTTCTTTCATGCAGTTTGAGTTGTCTCGACGCATAATCTACTACCTGATCTTGCATCAATACACCACCCAAACCTATCAGTGATGCCTCACAAATACGACTTCAACCGTTATAAAGTTTATCTCACCTTTACTACTAATTCAATTCTGACTAAAATCCATCGGCACTCAAATCATCTTTATTACCGAACATCTCATCAACTTATTCATCAACAACATGTTCTACTCAACTTCGTTTTCAAACAATTGCAGTAGTAGGCATTCCTATTCAACAAGCTTTACGCTTTCTTAACCAACTTTGAAATACCTCTTTATAGGATCACCCCACTGTATTTATAACTCTCTTATAAGGTATAACATAATCTCTCCTCTTCGTAGGTTCAAACGACACGTTAATCCGACACCCGGAACTTAAGATATGAATTTTCCAACGTCATCCGAAATGCAACATTGACATCATGTAGCGACACTCTAAACGATATCTCCAAAAATTCTCAAGTGGTACATTTAATTCCTAAAATTGCTTCTCAACAAATATTTGAGTTATTCCTTCAATCCGTTCAACTCAAACACTGACACTCCGTGCAGTACCAACAAACAAGTCTAGTTCTAAGAACAAAAGTAACCGCAACTTCACCTCTTTCCAACATAACCCTGTTACAGTTAAATTTGTTACAGCTGCTGCAACCATTTTTATAACAAATTTCGTCTCGTTAGCTTTCCGACGCTTCAAACGGAGCTCAAATCGGATGTCCAGAACTCCGGTTATGAATTTTCGAAGTTTCTTAACGATTCAGCAACTTTCCTGCGTTTTGCTTGCGCAAATTCCACTCCGAAACTCATCCTCTTCAAATCAATCACATGCTATGCAGCTCCTTATCATATTTTTTCGCTTCCAAACATTCTTATAACTTGAGCAACACATTCCATCGCCGAAGTTCATTTTCTGAAACCTCACGACAATAATCCTCTTTGCAGACCTGCAACTGAACCTCTTCCAAGACGCAAGGCTACTCAATCGACAACTTCGCAGTCCACCAGCAGAGCTGATACATTGCAACTTTCTAATTTTTCTCTCATACAAATAATCATCAATTACTTCTAATCATCCAACCTCAAGATACTCCTACTTAATTACCAGCCAAGTCTTAATTCCAAGTCACCTTCGATTCGGAAAACAACAACTCCAACAACGTGTGCACTGTTGCCAACAACAGCCTACTGAATCAATCATCTTACAACTGAAACATAACCGAGAAGTGAAGCTTCTCCCCCACTTGTTTCAATCCAACACCTGCAACTAAACAAATAAGTACCGACAGTGATTCACTCACATGTCGTGTACCAAGGGATAAAATGCCGACAGTATACACATGTCGCGCAACTCAACTGACTCGACAATTGGCCGGACGGAATGACCTGCTCTGATACCAATGTTGTAACACCCTTCTAAACCCCCAATAAATTAAATAATATTTTCAGAGTAAACATGTAATTAAGAGTGTTACAATTATCTCATATAAAATAAAACATCTGTCATGCTGTTCCGAGGAACATAAACAATTGCAAACATGTTTAAAACACAGCGGAATACTTTATTAGTTGAATAATAAAAATCATCATCTACCACGTTCAAGGCATAAACAACATTATTCAACAACAAAACCAAAACTAGAGTTATCATCCAACTCTAAACACAAGAGCCCCCCAATGTTACAAGACCAGAGCATAACACCGACACAACCGAACTACACGAAGTAACTCTACGAGTTATCCTCACCCAGCACAAGCCGCTAATCCTTAATCTAAAAAATAATCAATAGTAAGGGTGAGTCTCATTCGCAATTAAACAATGTTATCAATTCATAAATGATAAAACATCAACAGTATAATATTCACCCAACATCGACATATATTCAGGCTATACACACATATATCAAACACCCAACATTATAACATTGGACAACTTCCATTCATGTTATAATAAATCAAACACCTAATGCAATGCAACTACATGCATGTGGTACCAATCATGGGACGAACCCATCTCACCGATCCACCATCGTCAAGGATACGACGACACTCACTCACTAATTCCACACAATGGGAATTAGCTACCACTGATCCACCATCGTCAAGGATCAGCCACATAATGATTATGAAATACATGTATCAACCATAACATGCTCATCATCCACATAGACCAACCAATGTCATAATCATCAACCAATATAGTAATCAATAGCCACACACACAGTTATGCTATTCCCAACCAAATAGAATACATATTTTACATCGACAATATATGTATAACAAACACCAATTACAACCACAACATCATAACATATATAACATCCACCACACAGTGCAACAACAATAGCACCTCTCACAATCGTGTATCAAGTACAACAAATCAACCCAACAACAACAGAGCATTTACGTCATCATTCATCAAAACACATGATAACCATATTTACCATGAACAACATCCATTTGCATAACAAGCAGGAGCAATCACATTATAACAACACATATCATTGCACATATTCAATTATGCAACCAACAATTCATTGCACCTCATCAATCATGCAAAACAAGAATAAACCACATTTGGAGAAAACGATACTTTTCAAAATAAAATCAAGTTATTGTTGTTTTATTTATTTCATATGGTAGAGCATTCAATTTAAGGAACAACGTCCAAAACAGCGTCTAAAACGGATTTACGGTTCAAAAGATACGAATTTTTGAAAATAAATATTTTTCGTAAAAGCTGCAGCGTAACGGGTTACGAAAAGGCGTAACGGGTTACGAAAATGATTTTTTCAAAAAAAGCTTCAGCCGTAACGGGTTACGAAAAGCGTAACGGGTTACGAAAATAATTTTCAAAAACAGTTTCAGCCGTAACCGGTTACGAACAACACCGTAACCGGTTACGAACTCGTAACCAGCCCAAAAACCCCATTTTTCACAGCCGTAACCGGTTACAAGCCCGACCGTAACCGGTTACATCACCTGTAACAGCAAAAAAAACACTTTTGAAAACAACTTATTTCCATCCAACACAACCCAAATCGAATCATTTCGACCATACACGAAAAACAGAATCAATTCACAATCATTCCATGTTATTTCATGCCTCAATAACACATCCAAACATAATCAAACATCACAACAAGCATTTACACATAATTTATCAATTTGAACCCGAATGTCAAAACCCCAACCTAGAACATAACTCTCTATTGAGTCAATACCATACAAATCTTAATCCTATCATCTACAACCCGATAATAGAGGTTAATCGGAAGAGTCCCCCCTTACCTTAGCCAAGAATCTGGACTTTTCCCCTTCTTCTCCATCAAACCCGTAAGCCTTTTTTCTCCAAATTCAGCAAGAATCTCCAATCTTCAAACTCGCTTATCTCACTCATCAAGAACTTCCCTGACACGAATTAATATATCAAATCGAAGGAAATTTCGTGTAGAATCCGAATCTTCAAGAATTACCTGATTTGGAGCTACGAGCAGAGAGTTATGACTCATTTTGTGAAGGCTGTACTATGAGTACGAAAATAGCTTTCTCCATGAGTTCTCCTTCTCTCCCTCTTAGGTTTTCCTCCTCCATTTCCCATTTTCCTCTTATTTCCTTGTTTTATGAAAACATAATATAATTTAGTAATTGGCTCAACACTTAACACCCCCTTTATTACTAAATGCCACACTTGGCCCAAAGGTCAATATTCCATAATTCCTTAAATTATTTCAACAAAATATTAAATGATTCCAAATAATAATTTAATTTCCGATTAAATTAAAATTAGAAAATATGGGGTGTTACATTAAGCGCCACCGATTGGTTCGGCGAATTTTAGTTTTTACCGGGCCGTTTTTTGTATGTAATGACCGGTGCGTGTCCTTTTTTGTATGTATTGTTGTTTACCATGTAAAATCAGACCGATTCAATACATATATAATATAAGTATGTTTTATGTTGTCGTTGCCATTTTTATGCCTATTTTGTATGCATTTGGTATTGTTAACCCAAAACAGAATGCAAGTCTTAAAATTTGAAATTCACCTCTGTTTCTGCATAATTCGGAAGTTCATTTCCGAATTATACATGTTTTTAGACCAATTTCAGAAGTTCATTTCAGAAACTTCCACTGAATGCAGGATAAGGTTTGTTGGGCCATTATTACTCCAATAAGTCTATAAATACAACACACTCTTCTTCATCATCTTCACACCACAAAACACAAATGACACAAACCTACCCCCACCTAGCATTCGTCTACTTCACCAGTGGCTATCTGATGTTGTTTCAATTCCGCTTCTCGCGCGACACGCCATTTGCGGACTTGATAACGTCGCTCAACACGCTATTGCAATATCCGGAAAATCGGAAGGTTGTCAAGCTTGAGTACCGCTCGCCATCGCTAAACGACGATGGAGACGTTGAGTTCACACCATTCGAGGTCAAGAACGACGAAGATTTAGCGGTTTTGTGGACAACTTTCGACCGATTTTCTTCGAAGGATCCGATCGAGTTGGATGCGAAACTTCAAAGATCGGGGGGCGACGTTATCAAAATGTTGACTCATCCTCACCTACCCGTGTTTAACAATATGTAACTTTAATCTTATGTAATGTGATCGATGTAATCTTCATCCGTTAAATAAATCGAATCATTGTTGTTTGTTATTTTTCTTCTGTACCAGACCTTATTTCGGAAGTACATTTCCGAATTCTTCAAAGGGGGGGGGGGTGAATTCGGAGATGTACTTCCGAATTCATCTATTTTCTGGAAAAAAACAATATTTCAGATGTACATTTCCGAAATCAGTGTTTTTCATAAAAAAAAACACGTTTTCGGAAGTACATTTCCGAAACCACCTTTTTCTCATAAAATAAGTGAGTTCGGAAATGCATTTCCGAAACAGAGGGTATTTTGGGGATTTCACCAGAGATGACCAAGAAAGTAGGGAGGTGGGTAAAGAAATTTCCTAATTTTTTCAACACCCCATTGTAAATGGTCTAATCTTGTCAATAATGAAGTTGAAGTCCTCCTTGATTCTACCTATGAACATAGAAAAACCAAAATATTTATTAAAATTATTAGTGCTCCTTATAGTGAACAATATTTGCATAAAAACAAATATAACATGTGGTTTTACAAACAATCAATCTTAATTTTTTATTAATTAGAAAACAAAAATAAAATTTTGCTCTCCAACTCAATCACAACCACCCCATGAATTCAATTAAAATTGAAATTAAATTTTAAGAAAATTTTATATTTTCTCTCTTATTGGTTATTTTTAATACTAAGGACTTAAGTTCATCTTCATAAAAGTTTTTCTCCCTTATAGTAATCATGTTGTCCATTTTATTAATTTTTCTCCTAGGAGCACGACTTGAAATATAGCGACTTAGAGTAGTTGATTTTTAATTTTGATGCATAACTTAAATTTTAGAAAAATACTAGCTATAAGCCTATCTTGACTTAGAGTAGTTGATTTTTAATTTTGATGCATAACTAAAATTTTAGAAAAATACTATAGCTATAAGCCTATCTTGAGCACAAGTAGCCTTGGAAAAGAGTAAGACATCATCTCAAAAGAAAAGAGGAAAGAAATTATGACCATTAGGTGAAACTTGGACAATTTTCTAATTGATCTTATGTAAGTAATGTTAGAAATTCAGTATGATAATCCTGGATATCTTCGAAGAATCGTGTTCGTTCACTTTCCGAACAAAGTATTTCGACCCTATTCTTGTCTGGGTTCACGAAATCTTTGCGGGAATAATTCTCGAAGAGAAATATGTTTTCTGACAATAGAGAACAGATCAGAATGTAGAGAGGAAGTATGATTTCGTATGCCAAAATCGAGGCCAAATGACTCCTTATATAGGAGAAAAATAACAGAAAACGAACAGACACACATTTTCGGAAAAGAACGGTCATGTCTGTTGGGAAAGGGTACAACTATTCAAACGAACCCCAGCCAGGGGCGCTGCCCCTTGGACCCCGGCAGGGCGCTGCCCCACACCCTGCCAGGGGCTCTGCCCCTTGGACCCCGACGGGGTGCTGCCCCACACCCCGCCAGGGGCTACGCCCCTTGGAACCCCGTTTCTATTATTAGTATTCAATTACACGTTTGGCTCGACGAGCGTGCACTTCGCACTACCCTAACTCGTTTCAAACTTAACGCATAATTGCATTGGCCTATAGTAAATCACATTACTACCAAAATACATTGATGATACTAAAATCACCAGCAAGTACTTCTTGAGTAATGGCTAAAAAAATCCTTACATTGAACAAACAAGTGGGTAGTGGGAGGATCCTCTTATCTTAAACCTCTGTTACCTAGAAATAAATGTTGCTTCATACCATTCCAAAGCAAAGCTAAGGTATAAGATGCCACCCAATACATTATGAGTTTAGTAATTAAGGCAGGAAAATCAAAGTCCTCAAGACATGACTCTAAGAAACTCCACCTTACATAACTATAAGCTTTCTCCACATCTATTTTATAACCCACCTCACCCTTTTTCTTCTTAGATTTCTTCATAGAATGAAAAACCTCCTGAAGCACAATTGTGTTGTCACAAATGCCCTTCCCTAATAAGAAACTTCCCTAATAAGAAACTACTTTGAATAGGGGAAATGATAGTGTCAAGAATATGTCTTAATCAATTCACAATAATCTTAGTAATCAAAAGATAAATAGTGTTACAAAGACTAATAGACCTCCAATATTAAAAATGCTTGGGACATTCAATTTTAGAAATGAGAGCTACTAGTGCTTTAGAAATGGCAAAACTATATAGATGAAATCTATTATTTTATATGTCAAAATTAGAGATGTTTGTGGTGCGGTTTGAAGAGTTTTGATACAAACATTCATCCGAAATGCTAGAGAATAAAATATGCAATTTGCTTTAGTTCGGTTGCCTTTTAAAAATAAAATTGAATCAAAGAAAACTAATATGGTTTGTGTCGGTTTGATTTTTTAAAGATTTTTATTGAGCCATACATACACATATAGAGAATAACATAGTTTTGTGTTTAGTCATTCATACATTATTAAACAAGAACAAAATCTATCATATTTAGAGAACAACTTCCCATTTAATATACAATAATCATATTAGGCAAAGTAGAATAAAAAACATAAAACAGTATAAAAACATTATAATGAAAAAAAAAACAAAAGAGAGAAGAGATTATAGAAGATGAATAAGAAGAAATAGAAGAAAAGAGAAATTAAAGAAGAAGAGGTGCAAGAAAAATGAAATCAGAATAAACAACAGTAGCATAAAATGAGAAGGTGAAAAAGAAACAACATAAGAGAGGAGAAATTTGAGAAGAAGAGGCGAAATGTACATGGAGAAGAAAATGAGAAGAAGGCATGCTAATTGAAACCCTGTGTGAGGAAGAGAAAATCGTTTGTAATCATAAGATTAAGGCAAAATATGTTTAAGTTTAGGTTGGATGTGAGTTAAGTGAAGTTTGAGTTATAACATAATGTTGTTCGGTTTGGTTTTCAAAATAAAAACCACAAACACAACTAAATCGCACGGTTTTGTTAAAAATGACCTAAACACATCCGAACCAAATACATTTTTTTACAGTTTTTATTTTGGTTTGATTCAGATAGCAATTTTTTATTGGGTCAGCTCGATTTTTAACACCCCTAATAAACACTATTGTATATTAAATCAAAATTTTGTTTCTTTCAAAGTTTTTCCAGTTTTCTATTTATATTTTTGTTTCTTTCAATTTTTTTCCTGTTTTCTTTCATAAATAGAAATACAGTTGTAATTGATAAATAAATAGAAATATAGTTGTAATTGATAAATATCGGTTAATTTTCTATTACGTTCTAAAATCTAATTAAAAATTATTAATTTTTTAATTAACAAAATATGAAATAATGTCATTTTGAATTTAAGAAAACAAATATTAATCCATTGGATATGTAGAAACCCTTGTACATTAATTTTTCCTCAAACCTATTCACACTGAAATGAGATGTAAACTAAGTACTTATTTAGTTTGGCAAAAACCGAACCAACCAATGAAACCTAATCATTACATTGGTTTTTTTCTCAAACATATTCACACTGAAATGAGATGTAAACTAAGTACTTATTTAGTTTGGCAAAAACCGAACCAACCAATGAAACCTGATCATTATAGTGAAAATCCATTTACTTGAACCAATCATAATTAGTGCTCATGACTCATATCATCATTATAGTAAAAATTAACAATAAATTTCAAGAAGAAAAAAGTGAAGCGTCGTTTGTAGACAATGTTATGCTATTTAATTTGATTTATTATTAATAGAAAATTGATAATGTACTGTGCTAAATAAGCATATAGAGATGAGAACCATCTTCATTACCAAATCAAATTCATTCTATCCAGTTACGAATCACTTCTTTAGCTTTATCACGTGCAAATCGATTATACAGGTTCACAAGGTTGATTAAACTCACAAATTGTGGAGGAATCAATTGCTGACCGAAAGAATGAATTTGATTTGCACCAGCCCTAAAAGGAATCTCACTCCAAAACACATCTCCTTCATCCAAGCTTCTTTGAGTAATTTCAACAAACACCTTGAGCACAAACTTACAACAACCTAAACTTAAGAACAATCCGCAAACCAGAACAAACCAGACAAAACACAACAATACAAACATAACAATAGTACGCAATACAGGAATTCACACATAAACTCAGAAAATCCAAGTCTTCCGGTGGTGGAGATGATTTGGAAGTTACAAACGTTTGATAATTGATGGCGGAGGAGAGGAAAAACTTGATGGAGGTTGGAGGAAGAAAATTGCATGGATCTAACAAGGATTAGGGTTTCAGAGGAATGAGAAGGGATGAAGGAAAACTTATAGTGGAGGAAGAACCACCATTGAAGAGGAGATAACCACTATACTGGTGGTGAATAGCTCCGATGCCGGAGGAGAAACCCCTACATAAAGGGAGGCGATAACTCTCACCTTATGAGAAGAACCCTGGAGAGGGGATAACTTTTCTCTCTAAACATTCTAAATTGCCACGTTGACAAATGTTCGAAGTGATTTATTACATATTCAAAAAAATTTATGTTAGATGTTTTTATGTTAAATTTTTTTGAATCTATTATAAAATAATTTCTAGTCTAATATTTATAATAAAACACTATTAATACTATTATTTTTTTTTATGATATTATGAAAAATTAATTGTAATAAATTATTTTATTAAGATATTTTTTGCAATTTTTTTAATATATTCGATTAATCCAAATCAAATTAATTCAGTGTTATTGGTTTGGTTTGAGTTGGACTTTATTGAAATTTTTTACGAATTTAATCCAAATCAATCCGTGTATTTTTAATTGATTTTGACGTTAAATTTTTTTGAAACGAAATCAAACCGAAACTCCATTTATATCAGTTTTACTAGCCAATTCAATAGCAATTCGGACTAATTATATCAGTTTTACTAGCCAATTCAATAGCAATTCGGACTAATTATTCATCAATTGAACTGGTAAGTTTAAATCAATTCTTTTAAATATTGATATAGACTAAAATTCCAATTAAATAATATTTTATCATTTATTACAATATGAATGAGAAAATAAAGACCTGGATAGTTTAGTTTCCTTAAAAAAATCTATAATATCAAAGTTTATGGTGATGTAGAAAGTGACAATCACTTTCATATTTGGTGAGTAGTGCACAACACAACACATGTGATGTGATGATCCTCATTATAAGCCACGTTGTGACATGTCAACATCGGTGGGGACCCAGGCATTATGCAAAGATTCCACTCTGGAGATTTTGATTGGCCAATCCTTCTTGCTTATCGCCCCTCATGAACATGATATTACGTTTTTTGTTTGACTAAATCAAAATGATAGAGAGAGAAAATGTTACAAGAAGACGACACCTGTGGTTAATCAATCTCATTCGTTCACGTGATCCCAAACTGGCGAATCACTTCCATAGGTGTGTATGTGTTGACCTGGTTGGTACGAAATGCGGGGAATAGTGTAAATGTAAAACGGAAAATTTAAAGTAACCCTTTGTGTTACCAAGGGCCAGGACATGTGTAGAATAGTTCGCAAAGTAGATTTGGTGAGTGAGTCGTCTCTCTGAACCTTGAAATTAGATTGGTCGATTTAATGTATAGATCGAAACTGGTGGTTAAACTTTTAAAAAAAAAAATTCCACAAAGAAGATATATATAAATTTTAATTCACTCATAGTCCAATCGTAAATAGAGGAGGCAAACAAGCATATCCGTTTCATAAATGAAGCATACATTATATAAGTCACAAGCTTAAAACTTTGCTCCGTCTGAAAAAAAATGAGGGTGGAGTGGGACATACCACAGGCGCTGCACCCTTTTAAGCAAAAATAAAATAAAATTATATGTTAATTTTTATATTCGCAAAAGTCCGTAAAATAACAGAACAATATAGAACATACACATGCCACTCTCTTTGCAGGAGCAACATATTCTACAGCACATACCCCAGATTTTAAAGGGACCTAAATTTTTAAAAGTCACAATTTTTTTTACATTAGTATTAATAAATATAAAAAATGTTATTAATAATTCAATAAATAAAAAATGTATTAAAAAATTAATACAATTAAAAAATAAGACTGATCAAAGTCGAAATAATTATAGTTAATTTTTTTATTAATATAAAAATATATTTTTTAGGGTTAAGTATGTTTTTGGTCCCTATAAATATCTCTAATTTTATTTTTAGTCCTTATTAACAAAATGACATATTTTAGTCCCCATAAAATTATTATGCACATAGTTTTAGTTCCTACTGTTAAACTGATGTGTATTTTTGAATGATTATTTTACAGACATGTTTAGAACATTATAAAAAATTCCTCGAAAAAAATTCGAAATTTACATTACTTTTATAATTATCTTTTGAAATTTAAAAAATTTAATTTTATTCTTCTCATTATAAAAAATTCTATATTTTGTTAAAGAAATATTTTATAATATTTAAATAAATATGAACAAAATTATTCAAAAAATTAAAATTTTAAGGATGATAAAACAATTTAAGCCAATAAATAATTTAAAATTTTATGAATCCATGATGTGGAACTGGATAATTATAATGGACTAATTTAAGCCATATACAATGACAGAAGCGCAGTTATGTATAATATATAAGATAACACATATAGGAGACTTGGGAGGAACTTTAGTGAGAAGTTTTTATAACTTTTTGTTGTAAATTGGCGATCATCTGGTATTAGGAAGATCCTAAATTTTCACATTGATTGGAGATAGAGCATTGAAAGAGTATATATAGAGGAACACTCCTCACTCATCACCTTATCAGCCGGTTTTATAAGGATGAGTTAGGTCAAACTCTAATATGGTATCAGAGTCTATCGATCGGACCATGGGCTGCCCACCGTTAATATCCACGCATCAAGCCCAAAAGAGTGCTGGGCCTGAGGAGATCGATCGGACCAAGGGCTGCCCACCGTTAGAGATAGAGCATTTGAGGAACACTCCTCACTTTACCAATCGATTTTGTAAGAATGAGTTAGGTCAAATTCTAATATCTACGCATAACCATATCGATCAATCTCTTCAATAAAATCGAAACATAATGTACCACAACGCTTTTTCTAAACAGTTTTAAGTTTTAAATCCCCATAATATTATTTTGATATAAGAAATGCAATTATATTGTATATAAATAGTTTAATAATTTACTATACATTTTTAATTTGTTTTGATTCTTTCATAAAATTATGAGTTTAGAGATGAAAATTATTTGTAATGGCGACGAAACTATAAATCTGACTATGAGTTTGATTTGTTAAAAAATAATAATTATAAAGGACAATTATTTTTGTACTCTATTTAAGGTAGACATTAATTATGAGATTGGACAAAAATATGAATTATTGTTCCTTATTAAATTATATGACAAAATTTTGTTCTAAACATAAATTATCAAAAAAAAAAAAATTAAATACCATTTTAATTTTTTACTTTACACATCACACAATTTTTTGTTCTAAGCACAAATTATCAAAAAAATGTTAAAATATCATTTTTATTTTAATTTTTTACTTCACACACGCACAGATGCACGCGCGCGCGCACGCGCGCGCACACACACAGACACTGATATACAAAGCTTCTCACATCACGTGAGCAGATCGTCTAAACCAACCGAAATATAAACCTACTAAGGTCTATTATCCTCTACCCTTGAAGGAATACCAAGCACACTAGTACTTTTTGACTAGTATAATGGTGCCTACCATGGGCCTTAGTAAAACTAACCCGAGTCACCTCTTTCATTCTCGTTCCTTCCATCTCCCTATGAAACTTTATGTTCTAACAGAAACACCATAGCCGGGGGTTTCACTAGAGGAGGTAGCTCCAGCTCTTCCCAAAAGAAATATGCAGGCAAGGTACTTGTTGCAAATGCAATATCTTCTGCTATCCCTAGGGGCAAACAGGGGGAAGAAGAGGTTAACATCATCTTTTTCTGACAGGAATAATTAACTCTCATGATAATGACATCTAGTCATCATTGTGCAACATGGAAAATGGGATATCAAGCAAGTCTTGATAATCCTAGGAGCTCTAGTGACATCTTATTTTGGGACACTTTTCAGAAACCTCAGCTCAATCCAAAAAATGTCAAAGTGTTCTGTGGTTTGTTATTGGATTTTCAGAAGAATAGGTACAAGAAAGAGGCCACGTGATCCTAGAGACAACATGTGGCGAGGGAGAAGATGCCAAGGCGATAAAATTTAACTATCTTATTGTGGAAGACATGTCGCCCTATAATATTATGCTAGGTCCACCCACCATGAATGCGCTAAGGGCGGTCATTTCCACCTAGTACTTGTTTCTGAAGTACTCGCTGCTTGAAGGGCGGTTGGTACGATTTAAAGAAACCAACAGATAGCTTAAGAATACTATCATAATAGCCTGGCGACATAAATGAAAGAACTCACCCTTGTGGGTGTCCCCCTCCCCGAAATCCCAAATGTAGAACTCAATTGTTGGGATCTCAGGTGGGGCGCAGACGTTGAAAGGCTCACGGCTACGGAGGACTTGAAAGAGGTCTTAATAGGTCATTCAGCCCATCAGGTGACAAAGATAGGTGTTGGATCAAGTTTGGTTTTACAACTAATCATTGAGTTTTCATGATGATAATTTTAGAAAACTCACCGCGGCCTTTAGAGTGGCTAGCTTCCATGAGGGGGGTTAGCCGATTATTTTCCATTTTAAGGCTTGAGTTCTTTATGTGTGTGTGTGTGTTTGCATCACGGGGTTTTGATTTGTTTAGTCATACACTTAGGGCGTTAGTGATAACACTCCTGAATCTTTGTGATGGAGATTCAATCTCTCTGGTCGTACCCTAAACTCGTCATTACCTTTCATAATCACAAAGGAAAGACACAATTTAGTGAAAAGATCCCCCATTATAATAGAAATGGTTATAATACATTGTGATAGTTTTAATTCTACAAAAAGAAACAAAATTCTAAATTGATCTAACCAAGTGGCATAGTCAATGCTTGTTGGTCATTTGTAGGCTTTATTTAGAGTCGTTCATTTCTCCTATACGTCCCTTGAAGACTTGCTTTACTCGGAGGAGGTTTAATGGCCATATCTTTTAATTGTCCATTCAAAGAGGCCACATTGATATCCATAGCCTTAGCCTCACCTTCTCTCTAGTCGTGCAACAAGATATATGTGCTGATTGTTGCCGATTCATCGTATAAGTTATGGTTCTTAAACTTAAGGTGGACGAGGAAAGCCAATGCATCTTGTGTTGCTGCAAAAGATATTCCTAGAATGCAGTTGTACACATTCCTACAAGGAACGGCCGGAAACTAGGAATCCATGGTCCTGATATCTTTCGCTTCCTTAGGGTAACCATCAATTCTATGTACCCCAAGGGAAATTCATAATGTCGTTGAAAGCCAATAGATCAGACCCTTCATAGGGCCACAACTTTTCTTTCTTCCACCCCACCTTCAATAAGGGACCTGAGTACATAATACTGCATGAACTTCCACAATCAATTAGTATCCTGGATACATTGAAGTTGGAGATCGCAGTCGTGGGGTCCATAGGGAGTAATTTGTTGGGGACTCCTTAAACCTTATCCATATCTTAAAATCTGAGGATAGGTCTCTCTAGGCTCTTAGTGGAGGTACTTCCTTCTTTTTTGTTAACGGCCATCAGCTCAACAATCTTTCTCTTTACTGTGCTTTTGGACTGATTGCTTGCTCTTGGGGCTCCTTCCATAATTAAAGCAATGTATTTATACTTCCCATTATGCACATTATCTTCCCCACTTCTTTCTTTCTTTATTTCCTTTGTTCCATACCACATATTTAGAAACTTACTTAGGGGATTGCTTCCTCTTTGGGGACTCCTTTCGACCCCTCTTTCTGTCATTGGTGTACTCACACAACTGCCCCTTCTTGATCAGTCATTCAATTGCATCATTCAACTAGATGAAATCGAGGGTGCTATGGTTGTGACTCTTATGTAAACAAGAATACTTGGACTTATCAGTTCGTGGACTTCAAGATCATGTCGTCCAACATGCAAGCAGTCAGAAGGTCCTTCTTCCACAGTTAAGTGGGGGCATCTTCTTTATTCCTTTCTCTAATTCTTCATTGCTATTTAATTTCCTATTTGAACTTTGTTGTGAAATTAAATTAACAAAAAAAAATTTTACAAGAAAAAATTAATTCTTTTGAACATTAGAACCAAAAGTTTCATTAATTTACAATGCAACAAAATAGGGTACAAAATCCGCTATTTCTATCCTTAAAAAGCCATAACCATTTCAAGTATGAAATGATTATTGTTGCCAAATTTCTCTTTGGGTACTCCTTTTGGCCCCTATTTTCGTTGTTGGTCTACTCGTACAACCGTCCCTTCTTGACCAGTCCTTCAATTGCATCCTTCAGCTGGATGCAATCGTTGGTATTATGGTCGTGACTCTTATGGAAACAAAATTACTCGGACTTATTAGTCCGCGGATGACCATAAATATATCCCTTATTCTAGTTTTCTTGAACTTCATATTTGTACACTCCTTCAAGATCCTTTCACGCAATGTGTTCACGGGAGCCTATGAGTCAAATTGTTGGGTGAGAATATGAACAACAAAGGGTATAGAGGTGTGAATAGACCTCTTAAGTTTAAAAATACGTTTGAAAATATTTTTATCAGAGTTTCAAAAGTGAAATTGATTTTGCATGGCGAAAGCAAATTTAGAATAAAAGAGATTATACTTGTCGATTGGAAGTTATGCGTGTAACACCCCCATTTTATTCGCTATTATTTTAGTAATTATATTGTTTGGCATTTTTAATAATTATTTATTTATTTAGTTATTATGTGATATAATAATTATTTAAGTATTTAATTATGACTGTGTGTTTGTGTTATTTGGCTTAATTGAGTAATTAGAGAGATATAACTAAATGAGCCTAAGTGATAGAAACATAATGGATGGATTGGTGGGTTAAGCCCAATTGACATAAATGAGATAGTAAGAGAAGGTTAGGGTTTTAGAGGTTACTATTTTCATTTGGGGGAAAAGATAGGCAGAAAGAAAAGAGGCAAAAGGGAAGAGAACAATGGTGGAAGAGAAAAGCTAGAAGAAACCTCATTTTCGCAGCAAGTTTCAGCATTGAGTCACCTTAGAAAAACGGATGAATCTCTCAATCCAACCGTTGGATCGTCGCGTGGTTTTGACACAACGTTCCTGACTCATAGAGGTAAGTTTTGACCGGAGCGATTTTGATTTTGAGGGTTTTAAGTTCATCTGATAAGCTGATTTCCGAACTGGTTTTTAGGTGTGTCTCTAAATTATGTTTGAAGGATTTATTTTGGAGAAAAGCTTAGAGCTATGGTGAAAGAGTCCATATTTGCCAAGGTAAGGGTGGGGTTCTTTCATGCTAAAGGGTTGTATGATAGTATGTTATGGTGGGTTTGATTCTATACTTTGATATCCATGTTCTTCTATGTTGCAATTTTGGGTATTTGATGATTTGTTGGAATGTGATGATATAAATGTGATAAGTTGTGTGCAATTGACAATCTATGTGTATTAGAATGTTGTGTTTGTTGTGGGTAAACCATTGATAGTGAAATAATGAGTTTTGGTTGTAGAATTGGAAAATAATGGAATAGAAATATAATAGTTGAATTGAAATTAATATAGTTTGATTATTAATTGGATAATTAAATTATTAGTTGAATTAATTCCAATAAGCCTATGTGATTGGAATATAATTGGACTTGGACCAATTATTCGGTTTATCGGTAAATTACAGTATTTTGAGAAATTGACCGTAATTGTGTTTTGGTTGAATATTCAAGTTGAGAATAATATATTGTTATGCCAATGATGTTGTTTTGATAATTCACATTATTTCTACTTGATTTAGTTGATGATTAAAAGTCGATTTGATTTACTTGACATATTGGCATATTGAGATTATTTTGAGAAATTGACCGTAATTGTGTTTTGGTTGAATATTCAAGTTGAGAATAATATATTGTTATGCCAATGATGTTGTTTTGATAATTAACATTATTTCTACTTGATTTAGTTGATGATTAAAAGTCGATTTGATTTACTTGACATATTGGCATATTGAGATTATTTTGAGAATTGACCAAAAATTGTGATTT
The DNA here is from genome assembly GCF_029867415.1 of Vicia villosa. Lineage (NCBI taxonomy): Eukaryota > Viridiplantae > Streptophyta > Magnoliopsida > Fabales > Fabaceae > Vicia > Vicia villosa. Next base: position 42,557,566 of record NC_081180.1, on the reverse strand, counting down.
CGGTTTGGATGTCTTTGTTGCGACTAATGTTGTGATTGCCAATATGATTATTATTGTGCATTGTTATGTGATTAACCTTATGGTATGAATCCTAGCTAATTGTCGTTAGTTTAGTAGATTATGATGATAATTGTGATGACTGTGTTAATATGTGAAATTGAGTAATTGTGCCGATGTGCCGAAACATGATGATAATTGTAATGATCTTGATGATATGCGAATTGTATATTTGTGACGATTTTGTGAATACGTGATGTTGTATATATTTGTGAGGATGATTTTGTGACTAAGTGAAGATGAAATATTATAGTGACGTGAATTACCTCGAATAAATGGTAATGTGATTGTGATATAGGCTTATGCCTCGTGACGATATGTGATTTTAATGAGTATGTTGTGTTGTCTTGTTTGTCGAGTTACATTCCATATGCATACTCTGTGACGGCCTGAAAATTATGGCAAACATGACGGCCTGAAAACTATGGCAAACATGACGGGCCAAATGACAATTAGTGACGGGGGCTGAAGCTCTGATTGGTACCACATGCATATGCATAGTTTGAGTCGCATTCGAGTTTGTATACCGAGTTGCATTCGATTCATTGTTATGATGTGTGGATGCATAGTTTGTGAAGTTGAATTCATTTGATATTGATTATTGATGTGTTGTAGATATGATGTACGTGAATGAAACATATATGATGAGACTGTGAATATATATGTATTAATGATATATGTGTATAAGTTGGAATATATGATCCATGTTGTTGTCGTGATGCAAATTGCTTATATTGAGAAGTGGTGAATTGTGTATGATATTACCTTGCTATATCTATTATCATACTTTCCTTTATACTGTTTGATATCTCACCCCTTCTGCTGATGTTTCCTCTACCATGGGAAATGGGCAGGTACTCAAGTATAGCTGTGGAAGTTTGTAGCTTCATCGTGTTCGGTTGGTGTGTCGCTCTGATACGTAGCACTTGGGGGTTGTCTATATTGTTGTTTCTATGTTGTTCATGTTTTAGTTGTTGAGTTCCAAATTGGATAATGAGAAGTACTATGATATTTGAAGTTGTTTCCGATTAAATAAGATGATTTGTATATAAAGTCGAATGTTATGATTCCGCTGCATATTAAAATGAAGTTGGTTTGTCTAAGAGCTATTATAAGTTGTTTTGTGCTTCTCTGAGATTAAAGTGCTATGTATCTGTTTATGAGTTGTTATATGAAGTAAATGTGATATCCCAAATGCTTGTTGATAGTTTTTAAAATACTCTGATTTCTCGCATGATATTTTCGGGTAGAATTTGGGGTGTTACAATGCGGATATACTTAAACAACTCACTACACAATCAAGATGAATAATCGAATCAAAACCAATGAACAAGCTAATTTTTATTGAACAATCAACCAATTACACAAGAAGTGTTATTTCAAAATTCATAATACACATAAGATTCTACACCAATAGTTCTCAGGTTTAATCGAAACTCAGACAAAGTTGAATTACCAATTCTAACAAAACCTACAACTTATGCAATAAATCACTTCCAACTCAAAAATCCTATCAGTGTGCAATTCTAAAAAGCAATAAAAATAACTGAATCATGCGATAAAATACGAAATTAAATGAGAAAGAGAGAGAAGAGAGTACACCAGGTTTTATAGTGGTTTGGCTCGTCCGTCCTTACTTTGGGCTTAATCCACTCTCCAATGGTTTCCCGTTGAAAGCTCGTTGGTCTTCCAATAATATTTGTAACAATAATTACAAGAGTCTGCACAATCACTAGCCCAAAATAAAATTGAAAATAAAATTTAGCTCCACGAGCCAAACTCTAGGAGAAATATTTACTCGAATTTGCTTCTTGAGTCTTCTAGACCCAACAACCTGCTCCTAAGTCTCCTTCTGCGACAATCCAGACAATTATGCCGGTATCTTGAGTGTTGTTCTGTCCAAAGATCAAAAATAAATCCTACCATATCTGTAGACTTCCACACGGTACTACCAAGGTCAACCTAGATAGACGAACCTTCTTCTTTTCCACTGGAATTGTCAGAACCAGTCACAAGACCACACAATCTTGCAAGCCTATGAAATCTTAACCAAACAAGTGTTCATGACTCGAATAAACCAAACAAGTGTTCATGTTTTATTCGAGTCATGAACACTTGTGTGGTCTTGTGTCAAGTGGAAAAGTAATGTGAAACAAGATTTGCACTTAATGAGAAACCTATTTTGCTATGATTCGAGTCAATTATATACTATGATTCGAGTCATGAATAAGTCATGATTCAACTTAAACTTGGCAAGGGCTGACAAGAGATTCACAATTCGAGTAATGTGTAAACTGTGATTCAACTCACAGAGTGCATGATTTGAATCATGTATAGGTTGTGATTCGACTCACAAGGGATTATGTGATTCGAATCACACATCCAAAATCTCAAAATTTGAAGTTTTCAAAGATGTTATGAGATTTTACTTGTGACATGACTTGGACCAATCTCAATTATGGTTCTTGTTTCAAAACTCGACTAATTGACTTAAAACATAATGTCCATACTCAAACATAAACAGTTTAAATTATGCATGCTAAAAATGTACGAATTTAAAAACTTTAATCCTTGAATGCACAATTGAAGAGAAGACTCAATGATATAAGACTAAAAACCAAAAAACCAAAGCTTAAGAGACAATCAATAAAATCATATGACAGAGACACACAGTCTCTCCCTTAATATATCTGAGACATGCAACTTCATAAACCTCAAACGGGGGTTACACTCACTACCATCTTTTAAACGACCAGAGTCTTTATCAGGTGCTAGACTAGATCCAGCGTTTCGTAGTACCCGACTATCTCCATCGGCCAACAGCTTTTATTCATAGTTGATATAGGGTTACACCCTACTCAACAAGTCCTTCAAGTTGTGAGCCTCATTTCACCCTAATTTCTCTCAAAAAGCATAATATAGTCTAAGGGCCTTCTCGAAGATCCATAACTTTAGGCTCTAATTTGAGCCTCCAATAGCCACCACCACCTTGGTAAAACGGTCTATATATGCACACATGGTCTCCTTCTTACTTTACGTGATCACACTAAGAACGACCATGATGGTTGGTTGTCTTTTCATGGCAGTGAGATGGGAGATGAAAACCTCACACAGTTCAGATCAAGAATCTATGCTTATGTCTTGACGGGACTTATCCCAAGCTTAGGCGGAATTGGTTAAGGCTAGTTCAAAGAGCTTGCACTTCACGACTCCATCGGTGTGGTAGTAGTCTAATCGGCCGTCCACATGCTCAACGTACTTGTCCGGATCTTTATTTCTGTTGTAACTCTAGAGTTTTGGAGGTTTCTCCAAAGACTTCGGAATCCTATCGTCCAATATGCGAGCACTCGGAAGATTCTTTTTTCGTAGTTGAGTGAGCCTTTTTTTTTCCTTTTTCTCCTTCCTCATTGCTATTTAATTTTCTATTTGAACTTTGTTGTGAAATTAAATCAAATCAAAATTTTCAACAAGAAGACATTAATTCTTTTGAACATCATAACCGAAAGTTTCATTAATTTACAATGCAACAAAATGGGGTACAAAATTCGCCATTTCTATCCTTAAAAAGCCATAACCATTTCAGGTATGAAATGAATATAGTTGCCAACTTGCCATTGTTCTCACTTTATTACGCACACACTCACTCACTTTTAAGAGTCTTCACAAAAAGGGTAAATACTAAACATAATCAAAGATACATATATGCATATTACAACAACAACAACAAAAAAGATGGACATGAATCTATTCAATATCTGAAATCACTGTGATTCTGTCGTATTTTCTTTGAATCCAAACATCCACCTAGTAACCGGACCACGACCAAAGAGCGTGATGATGATCGTCCTCTTGAAATCCATAACCAGACGAGTTATGATTCGGGTTGGAGTAATGAACATCTTCAAGTTTTGTAAAGATGTTATAAGGAGGCAACAAATTATCTTCATCATCTTGTGATAGGTCTGATTGATATTCAGGCACCCTTTCCTTGTAACATGGACTGTCACAATCCAATATGTCACTCCTTGCTGAACTTATATCTTCTTGTCTGCTAATATTATTATCATTACAAGCCTCAACAATTGACAATTTTGATCCTTCACCCTCAGAAACTGAATCAACCAATGGTTTATTCATTACTGGTTCCTGCAATAGTTTCTTTGTTTCACTTTCCCTCTCTTGATTCTCCCTTGCAAGTACCTTTTTAGAGAGACTTTCCACCTATATTGAAAACCACAACAAAAAAAAAGTCAGGTGAATAAGTGAGATGTAACAGGTTTGAACCAGCGCCTCTGCACTTGGATAACCTTGCACACAACTATTAACTGACCTGGTTTAACGAAACTTGTCAGAAGAGTTAATTTGATTAAATTACCTCAGATTGTAACCTTTCTTTCTCCTTGAGGATGTTCTCATAATCAGTCTTAAGAGACTCATAACTGTCGTTAAGCGACTCATAATCCTTCTCAAGCTGTTTGTTCTTCCATCTCGCACGACGATTCTGAAACCAGATAGCAACTTGCCGTGGCTGCAAGCCAAGATCTTTAGCTAACTTGGTTTTCCTATCAGGTTCAAGCTTGTTCTCCACCTCGAAGCTTTTCTCAAGAAACTGAACTTGTTCCACAGAGAGTCGCCGCTTCTTCTCCGATTGATGAAAGTACTCATCCATCTCATCGTCTCCGTTTTCGTCTAGATCGAACCCGTTGAAGAGATAATTGTTGCACCTTTTCTTTCCTCCTTGAACATCTTCAAAACTCACCATAGTTCTTGAACCTGAACAACAAAAATATCATCAACTAGTTCATAAAACTCCATACATAAAATAGTCAACGTTTAAAGATAACTAACCGAAGAAAGGAAGAGAAGAAGAAAGGAAGAGAGAATCAAGAGGTTGTTGAGAAGAGTTTCCATGTTGTTGATTATGAAACAAAGTATTCATGTTTGAATTATTTGCAGGAGAATTTATAAAGGGTCTTTCACCAGCCATATATATATAAAACAAAGGTAAATTCAATGAAGTTTGTGTTTGTTATTACTATCTTAACGTGCCATAGGTATAGGTAGAAGAAAGGGATGAAAGATCTAAGACTTATGGCGGAAGAAACTGGTGATGATGATTTCAGTGATGTGAGACTGGGAGGTGTGGGAAGAACGGCAGGGGATACCCATATCTCCGATCAGAAGAAGGCGGTGAAGGGAGAACCGATTGAGAGTTTCGATGGGGGGAGAGAATCAAACAAGATGGACAGAGAAGACAGGGACAGAACCAGTGGTGGCTATTTTTTTCTCTCTCTTTTGGTTTTGTTTTTTCTTAGAAAAATGGACTCTGTTGGGTTTATATTAACGTTTTTTAGATTGGGAGAGTGTTTACTTTGATGTTATTTTGTTAATTAATGTGTTGTGTATAGTGATTTTTATGGTTTACTAGTTTTTCCCTCACCAACCTTTGCTTCTGATTTTTTTGGGTTCTCATGTAAGTAGGTAGATCAGACCACGTGAATGTAGAAAATTTTTTATAAATAATTTAAGTATAGTGTCGTTATGGGATAATTTCTCTATAACAAAAAATTCCACAGTGTATATTCAATCAATTATAATATTTTATTTAATTTTAATATAATTAATTATTAATAAAATAATATGATTTTTTTGTTGTAAAAAGTTGGACAGATAAGAATTCAACTTTATTAAATTGTTGAGCTAGGACAATTATATCTATTTTTAAATAATATGATTATAATAATTGGATAAAAATTAGATAGTGTAAATTCAACCAATTATAATATCTCATTTAATTTTAATATATTTAATTATTTATAAAATAATATATTTTAATTATTTATAAAACAATATAATTCCTATTCGGGGTATAACTAGATTAAGATGGATCTTCTTGACAAGCCATTACTACAAAAAACACATTTAATCTCGGATGCGAAATTCATTTAAACTTGGCTATAGAAGCGAGGTAATGAAGGGCGTCAAAAAAAGCTACCACTTTATCCCTCAAATTTTTAATAATCAAGGGGTAAAGTTATGCGCACATGTTTTTGATCCCCAACATCTACAATTTTATTATTTTCAAAACTAACACATCATACCTCTCAGTTTATCAATAAAACCGAGGGGTAAAATATATTATTTTTTTTAAACTCGTTACATTGTTTACACAGAATATTAATAAATTAATTTGTTTTCAAACTACATTGTTTACCGAGAATATTACATTGTTTACACAAAATATTAAAGAAGAAATTAATTTGTCAGTGAAGATAAAATGTTGGATCTTCGAATCATTGAATTTTGGAGTAGATCAAAATGTTGGGTGCAGAATATTCTCTATGACTTTTGCTTGCATTTTATTATGAGATAAAGCAAAAAAAGAGTTAGATAAATAAATGATTTTTGGCTCAAATAAATATTTAAGAAAACAAACCTTGAACTTAGATAATTTTCTGCTCTTGCAATTCATTCATCATAGAGTATTTTTCCAAACATCTTTAGGTTTCAAGCGGTTCATGTTTCATGTAGGTTAGAAATGTTAATATTCATCATGATTTTATAATGGATATCTCTTAGATTTCTCGGGGATCACTAATGGAAGTGTCTTGAGCATTGATACTCATGAAGTGAACGACACAGATTTGTTTAAGGACAATGATCAATATTCTCAATTATCACGCCAAAAGTAATCCCTCGGTTGCTGACAAAAACCGAGGTAAAAGATATATAAGCTTTTTCTTGTCTTACATTGTTTATTACACAGAACATTAAAATACAAAAAATCTTAGGTGATATTCAAATTTTGTTTCATATCCTAGAGATTTGTTTCTCAAGTAGTAACTCATGAAATGTGCGGTGGTAAATTCTGTTTAACGATAGTTTTTATTGTAAAATCTGAATATTAAACCCCTTGGTTTTACGATAAAAATCGAGGTGAATAATTTTTTTCTTTGAAATTACTTGTTTACACATAATATTAAAATAAATTGTTTAAAACAAATCTTTACTCTCATTACAGAATATCTTTGCTGATATCCATCTCTTGATAAGTTATCTATTCCAACAATGAGAAATTTTCTTTTCAAAGGTTAAGCTCCCTTCTTTGTTTAACTTTTCAAAGGTTGAGCATCTCCCTTCTCTGTTTAAGTTAAAGAAAGAATGATTTTCTGCACTTGCAATCTATCAACTGATTACTTTTCAAAGGTTGAGCTCTCTTCTTTAACTGAGGGTTGTTCCAAAATACAACACCAACAACATCAACACCATTATGTGAGATAGATTGTAAGGGCAGAAAAATATTTTGTTTAAGATAGAAGAATATTGAATATTTTTTATGTCTTGCAATTCATCCCAATGAATGATGCGTACTAGTTTGGGGCAACAACATATAAGTTAGGATTTAGGTAAAATCTGTTTAAGGAGTGCTTTTATTGTAAAATCTGATTATTTTATCCCTCGGTTTTTAAGGAAACCGAAGGGATAGATTATTTAGTATTCACTTATAAACAAGTAAAAACATAAACTACAATAGTTGGGATTTGAAACGTGTCATGATTTGTTTTTTTCCCTCGGTTTCATTAAAAACCAAAGGAATATGTTGTTTTTATTTTGATAAAAAATAAAACATGGCGCGCCTTGACATAATACTCGCTTTTTTTCTAGCTGAGGTGAAAGTTTCTTTATAAAAAACATTATTTGTTGTTGTGAGCCCAAGACGGCGTTCATGTCAAACCATGACAACTACTATTATAATGTCATGCCCTTCAGCCTCATGACTGTTGGCGCCACCTACCAGCGACTAGTGGATGTCGTATTCTCCCACCAGATAAGGTGACAATTAATAGTCTACGTTAAAGACATGATATTAAGGACTGCATAAGAGCATAGTCATGCAGCAGACTTGGAGGAAGTCCGACAATCAGTCAAGAAGTATAACATGTGCTTTAATTCTTCCAAGTATTCCTTCACGGTGCATGAAGGAAAGTTATTGGGCTTCATGTTATTGAAGATGGGGGATAGAGGTAAACTTATATAAGTGCCAGACTATCGCTGACATGATAATCCCCACCAATATCAGAGAGGTGAAACATCTAATAAATCGCCTAGTAGCTTTATCGCGTTTCCTCTCCTGTGAAGGCGAAGAGGCTTTTCTGTTCTTCGCCGCCTTGAAAAAGAAGGAGTAGTTCAATTGGAAAAGGGAATTTTAGGAGGTGTTATTAAGAATAAATACCTTCCTCACATTGTATCCTATCCACACTCACCTAAAAGAGGGATTTCCTTTGCTCTTCTATCTTTCAGTCACATATCAGGCAGTGAGTTTAGTACTCGTCCAAGAGACTGGCAAGGTAGATCGACTTGTATATTTTATAAATAAAGTGTTCATAGGTATCGAGGCACATTATCAGAATATCAAGAAGCTAGCTATGGTCGTCATCTTCATGACAAAGAAGATTTTACTCTATTTTCAAGGCCATAAAGTGATCGTAAAAACAACCTACCCTGTCAGACAAGTCCTAAAGAATCTAGACCTAGAGATAAGAATGATCTTGGGCGGTGGAACTCTTGGAGTATGAGATCTTATATGTTCCAAAAGGAAGCATCAAATCCCAAGCTCAGGCAAGTTTTTGGCGGAATTCATCTCTTTGGTAGACGAAGAGGCGCCCTCAGAATGGACACTATCGAAGGTTCCTCAAATGTTAAAGGAAGTGGTGTCGGGATATTATTAGAAAGGCCAAGCGACATAGTGACCGAACAAGCAATGAAATTTAACTTCAAAGCTAGAAACAAACAGACGAAATATGAATCTTTTGTCAGTGCCTAGAAATGGGTGCATCCAAGTTGAAGGAAAAAAGTGATTTCGAGTTGGTCACTAATGAAGTCGCTAGGGAATTCCAGGAAAAACAACCATAACTCATAAAATATTTCCATCTGTACGATCACACTTTAAAACTTTTGAATTAAAGCACGTGCCCAGGGAGCAAAACTTCAAAGCAGTCCTTCTGTCCAAACTTGCATGCTCGAAGACAACGGGGTACAATCAGACATTAATACAATAGAATCTTTATTCCCATAGTATTGAGGTGGATGAAATATGCACCCTATAAGTTGCCTCTGAAACAAATTGGACGTCGTCGATACTGTGATATCTACAAGAAGATGAACTCCCTCAAGATGAAGGGGAGGCGAAGAAGGTCCGAAAGCAAGCCGCCAAATATACCATCTTGGTGTGAAAGGTCTATAAGATGGGAATATTTTCCTCTATTTTGTGGGGCCTATGGGAGCCTGAAACCACCTTAGTCTTCGCTGAAGTTCATCAAGGAGCATGCGGTAGTCACATTGGTGGTATGGCTATATCCCACAAATAGATTAGAGCATGCTACTATTGGCACACCTTGTTAGAATATAGTGTGACATTTGTTAAGAAATGTGACCAGTGTCAAAGGAACACTGACCTGCATCACATCCCAGATGAGCTCCTTCACTCTATGCCATCACCCTGGTCTTTTAACCAGTGGGGAGTGGATATTATGGGCCCATTCCCTTTGGCAATGGAGTAATTCAAGTTCTTGATCACGGGGGTTGACTACTTTATAAAATGGATAGAGGAAGAGGCCTTCGCTAATATTATAGCTGGAATATCTTTTCGTTTATATTGGTATAAAATCATGTGTAGATTCAGGGTGCTTGGAGTCATCGTCTCCGACAACGACATGCAATTTTCAAGACCACATTCACTGAATTTTGCCACAAATTAAGGGTACAAATAAAGCTAGTCTCTATGGTCCATTCCTAAGCCAATGGGAAAGCAAAGTCGGCAAATAAGGTGATCTTGAAAGGGATTAAGAAGAAGCTGGATGATGCCAAAGAGTTGTGGAATGAACTAATCCATGAAATGTTATGGTAGTACCACACCACTGCCCATTAAATAAACAAGGACACTCATTTCACAATAGTAAATAGGAATATGTAATGCTACCAGTAGATATTGACACGCCCTCATAGTGGAGCTCTCTGTTTAACTAGTAAGTGAACGACATCGGGCTAAAATGTGTTGTTGATTCGATCGATGAAATAACAAACGTCGCCCATATTTGTGAGTTCTCCGCTAAAGAATGAGCGGCTAAAAGATAAAATTCTAAAGAAATTCCAAGGGAAATGTAGGAGGGAGACTTGGTATTAAGACAAGTGGTTCTTCTTCCGCAGCAGGGAAAATTGTAACCCAACTATGAAAGACCATAACGCGTATTCCAGAAGCCGCTGCATGGAGCATATAAGCTATAATAATTGGATGGGCGACTCATCCCCAGGACTTGGAACTCCATATGTTTAAAAATTATTACAACTAAGTTATTTATTTATGAATTTTTAGAGGAGGCGTGTTGCCCACCTAGGTATGAACTTTTGAAAATTTATGTGCAAGGAGAATGTTTTGGTTTTTACTATTATGTATGTTGGACTTCCACATGAAGATCCTTGTTATCTCTTAAGGCAATAAAAATACACTATACTTTCCATAGGAATATCCTTGGTATCTCTTAAGGCAATATATACGTTATACCTCTACAAGAAGATCATTTCTATTCCTTAAGGCAATACGAGTTTGCTGGAATTTCACAAGAAGATCTCTCAAGGTAATACGAACATGTTGGATTTCCACATGAAGATCCTTGTCGCCTATAGGGGTAATAAGAATCCGGTACATTCTTGGGGATACCACATCCAACCTTTCGCTTGAGGGACTTTGAGTCTCATCAGATAGACTCAATGTATAATCTTGCATGTATCACATTGTGTCCCATCAAATAGGATCATTTGACCAAACTATGGCCTGAGAAACTTAACTTAAAAGTCTTGCCTGATGGTTTGGACCGAAGTCTCACCCAAGAGACTCAACGCCTCTCATGTGGGACTTAGAGTCTCATCAGACATGTTGAACTTATAATCTCTCTTGAATGACTTATATACCCATCAAACATGATCATATAAATGTGTCACCTAAGGAACTTGAAGTCTCCTCAGACATGATTCAACTTAAGTCTCTCCTGAGGGACTCAGCCGAAGTCTTGCCTGAGATACTTAACTTAAATGTCTTTCTTGAGAATTTGGAATGAATTCTCTCCCAAGAAAATCAACGCCTTTCTTGAGGGAATCAGAGTTTCATCAGACATGATGAACTTATAATCTTGCCAGAGGGATTTGGAAGCATTTAAAGCACTTCACCCTTTATCAAGCCCTTGTACTTGAGAGAGAATATATATATATATATATATATATATATATATATATATATATATATATATATATATATATATATATATATATATATCGATATAATTGTAAAGACCCACAAAGGGCGAGGAGATCATGGCCTCTAGTAAGGGGAAACACCCTCTACTGTATAATTCTATGTTTTTTCGTTACAAAAAGGGAGTGTTCCCTTAATTTATATTTTTTAATAAAAATTAAAATACTTTTCACCCTAGTATAAGTTAACAACCATGGTGAAATGTCAGAGGCATTTCAACACAGTTTCTTCTATAAACCGTGGTGAAAAGTTTTACCTATATATGATAAATTTTATTCACTTCAAAATAGACTGCGCTCTAGCTCCATAAGTGAAACCCTAACCTCTCACGCCTTATCCCAATCTCAAAAAACTCCAACGATCTTCATAAAACTCCAACATAACTTATCCAAATAGTATGAATCAATGAAAAGTGTTACAAATCTTTGCAATACAAAAGCACGAACTCATTTTTTTTGTCTTCCTTTTCACATTTTCGGTATGTACACGAAACATTTTGCACCATTCATTTTCTGAGTTATATTGTTGTTATTGTCAAAACTAGTTGTCCTTCAGGAGTTGTTGTTTTTCTTTTTGTTAAAATACTAAATCATATATGTTGTATTTTTTGTTGAGTTATTTATTTGTTTTTTGTTGAGTTAATAAAAGGTTTAGAGTAATTGTTGTTGTTTTTAAGATGATATTAAAGGTTTTAGGTTGTTGTATTTATTGAAATAAGTAAAAGATTTGTTATTGTTGTTGTTTTTATAGAGTTATGTTGTTGCTTTTGTTGAGTTATGTTGTTGTTATTGTTGATACAAGTAAAAGATTTCTGTTTATGTTGAAGTTTTTGTTGAGTTATGTTGTAGTTTTTGTTGAGATAAGTAAAGAGTTTATGTTATTGGTGTGGTTTTTGTTAGTTTTGTTGTTGTTTTTGTTAGTTATGTTGTCTTTTTGTTGATACAAGTAAAAGGTTTTTGTTAATATTAATGATACAAGTAAAATGTTATATTGTAAGTGGATTGAGTGTTTTTCCAACTCATCACTAAACATATAACCTGTCAAATTGAATTAGAAAATAATAATCTAAAAAATTAGGTTATGTTTTAAGAATAACTTACACTAATCAATGTTTTTTGAGTTTTTGCAACCTATTATCCATCTCTCGTTATTTAACATTTAGAATTTAGTTCAATACTTCTAGTTTTTCACTCAACAGTTCCATCTCTACAAGTTCATTATACAAAGCATCAAAGTTGTTGCGAAATTCGGATTTATCATGATCATCATGATGATAATTATGATGATGATGATTAATATGAATTTTTCAAAAAATTTGATACTTTCCAAAATGAAATAGTAGGGAAGGAAGTTTTGATTGAAGAATTACAAGCATTGAACTAAATTTTAACCGTTAAAAAATAAGGTATGGATAACGAGTTGCAGAAAGCTCGAAAAAATATTGATTAGTGCTAGTTGTTCTTCAAATATAATTTAATTTTTTATATTATTATTTTCAAAATCAAATTGAAAGGTTATATGTTTAGTGAGTGGTTGGTGAAGTTATAATAAACTCAAATGTATATATCGTCATTGTTAGAATCTACAACAGTGGTAAAATGTCGTGCGCTAACTGTTTCACTACGGTCGAAACATACAATTGTGGTCAAATGTATAAATCACCATAACATTGGGTATTGAACCCATGACCTTTTCACCTTTTACTATAATTTATACTTAAAATTGTGATGAAATATTGCATGCTATTTAGTTTTTACCACGACTACTAGCTCGTGATGGAAAATAAGGAACTTACTACCACACTCTTCATTACCACGAACCTCCACTCGTGGTAAAATTCTTCTCTTAACCGTGATAAAATCCTTCTCCCAACTGTGGTAAAAAGTTGTTTTGTAGTAGTGATGATTCGAATCACAAGATTCTTTAAATGAATCACTGACCCAATCAAATTGGAAAATTCTGGCTTTTAAGTTCTTGATTTTAACCATTTTTTCTTTTTGACTCGAATCATACCCACTACACTTGACTGGATTCAAATGGGTATTTCACTCATTTTTAGTGATGTACCTAAAGCACATATATAAATTATTTTGTGTCATTTTTTTTTTAAAAAAAAGGGATGAAATGATATGATCATAACATTATAACTTTGACAGTCTTTCAAAATAGATTTTTTAGCTTCCAAAGTACATCAATTCACAATTTCATATTCCATCTCAATTCACCTTCAACCTCTAGAGAGATTACCATGAGTTTGTTTCTTCTCAATTCTTAGGGAGTACGAGATCTATCATCGAGGAAGTTCTTTCATTGTTAAAATTTGTGAAGTTCTTGAGTTACAGATCAAGATTCATATTGTGTGGTGTTGTTATAAATTGACAATCCAACAGGAGCAAAAAGAAAGGATTTTTCTCTACTGAAGACTTCGATAGAAGTTAGTAATGGTTGTTGACTTGTTGCAGAATGAAGTTGGGAGTTTTTGTTCCTTCAGATAGGCAAAGATCTCATACAAGGTACCCAAATGGTCAAGTAAAGGTCATAGTGGAACTGATGCTTGGAGCAGATCATGGATTGAGTAAGAGGACCATCCAGACTGAGTGAAGGTCTTGAAATTTCAGTTGTGTGGTCTGTGTACAACATAAGAAGGAAAGATTCAAATCAAAGTTTTTAATTTTGTTTTTAATTTCAACATCTGGTTCCTTGATTGTTTAAAATGCACGTTGTAAATACTGTTAAAATAGTTGAAGACTACGAATTTTCAATGATCCACCATTGGAGACTGGATTAGGAGCAAAGCGAGGACGAACACGCCAAATTAGTATAAACCTTGGTGCAATATTCTATTTCCCAATCTCATTTTAATTTTCTGTATAGGTTGCATGTTTTAACTTTCTACCGCTTTCTTAGAAATCATACGTTGTTAGACTTATTTTGTTCATAACAGTTTATTGTATAAGTTTATGGATGGCAGTGATTAAGTCATATGGAATATCTTTCTTGCGGCTAAAGCTATTTGTAACTGTAATATTAGATTGATTTAATTGATCAATAAAAGTCTATTTAGACATTTCATTTAAATTGAATTTGGGTTGATTAATTCATCCACTGACTTAAGTTGTTCATAATTCTATATTTCATTCTATTGTCTAAACGTTGAATAAATCGTAATATGTATCCAACGCATACACTATAAAATTTCTGCTGCCCACTTTTGTAAAAACTCTAGGTTTGTTTTTTAAAAAGTCATTTTTGAAACCGTTTTTAAGGGTAAAGTCTATTCAAACCCCTTCTAAATCTTTTTTATTCATATTTCCCCCCCCCCCCCCCCCCCCCCCAATTTGTTGATTCTGATGGTTGAATTTAATCATGGTTATAATCATAATCGTAATTGATGATTGTCAGATAAACGAATATCATAGATAAGAAAGAATAGTAGTTGATCGTCGTCGCAAATATCTTTAAAAATAAAAATAAAAATTAAATTTCAAAACTAACAATCAAAATCACTCCGAATTAATCTTAAATTATTAACATTGAGTTGTTATATTAGGACAAATATAGAGAAGGATGTACAAATGTAAACTAAAAAAACAAATCAATTATAATTTATAATTTAATTATATACTAATAACCTTTTTTATTTTGTAATATAATCAATTATATTATATTTGATGAAAGAGTACTAATTTTATTTCCATTGATAAACTAATGGTAATGCATGGTTGATATCAAGTGTTGTGTGGACTAGGTAAGATGGTTTAGTTGGTGAACATCCTTGACCACATCAATTGTATGAAGACGTCACACACATCCTTTCTTTTTAGAGACTGAATCATCCGGTTCGACAGGTTTTATACCTATATAATTTTGTTATAACGACCAATCTATTCAATCGAGTTATCCGGTTTAACCCGATTTAGTCATGCGGTTCGACCAGTGACCCAGTGGTTCGACCAATAAACCAGTGACCCAGTACCTTCACCGGTTTGATGTCCGGTCCGGTTTTTAAAACACTGGGCAGACATCTCTTAAATTAGCAAAAATTTCAGATTTAGTTTATTATTTTATATCATCTTCATATTTCTTGTCTAGATTCATTGTGTGTTATGTTGCTTTCGACCATGTGGTACAACATCTTTTCACTTAATATAATAACTTATAAATTTGTTCTTATTATCTCAATGTCAATGATTTGTGGAAATTATTACACCTTAATTTTTCTACTTTTCCAAGTTGGTTGCCAGGTGACTCGGTGAGGCAAGGATGTTGATATTTTTTATGTAGATAGTAGTTGATTTATTGCTTGATTTTATTAAGTGTTTCTTAATTGAGGGTGTTATGAATATTATAATTAATGGATATCTACTTTCTCCTTCTAATTTCTATGACTTGTTAGTAAGTGGAGTTACGAATTGTTAATGGTCTTCAATTTTAATTATTTATGTTTTTATTTTGTCCACCTATAAAATAAATATGATTGTAAATGACACACTTAAAGGCAATAATAATATTCTATATTTTAATCTTTTCTATCTATGTTTTCTTACTCTTTTAATTTATTTCTAATATGTTATGAACATAAAATCTATCATTTGATATTGAAATGTTTGAAACTTTTAGGAGTTTCGAATTTTAAGAATTGCATCTTTTGAGAGGTTAGTGAGTTTTCCTAATTTTATTATATTATAGGATCATAAATGGATTTAATCGGTTTAAGAGGAATTTCAAATTAGTGGTGTTGATCTCTGATACGGTGATGAGGGTTTGACCTACAAGGTTAGCACTTCCAACATTTAAGTCAACTTAAAATATAAGATGAGTATAGTGAAAAGTGGAAATTAGAGAATATATCTCTATTTGACAATTCTGCTTTGGAGAGGGTATCTAGGAATTCCCCTAATGAAGGAGCTCCTTCATTTGACTCTCCTGAAGCCCTTTTATTAGATGCTGACGAAGAGGTAAATTGTACTGAGGTCCCCATGCCCCCTCCCATTTTGACTAAGGAGGAAACACAAGCTATTAATTGGATGAGGGAACACGTTGACAATTTCATCCAAATTTACCTGAGTACCAATAACCGCAAACCTAGCCACGGTGAAGTGAATACCCACTTGGAGTTTTAGGGTAAGACTAATGTAGTTTCTTGGATCACACCTGCCGAGCATTCTAAATTTGACCACCTGGCTCAAAGAGGCTTGACGTTAGTAGAGCTGACCGATGCAGTGAAATATGGCTGGGTGGATGCATAGATGGTGGGTATCCTGTATGTTATGAGTACTGAAGCAACAATAGATGTTGCTGGCATCGTGGTCGGTGATCCTCTTGACTGGTCAACCCTTCCCTTAGGTTCTGAGAAGAGGATGTGCAGCTTTTTTACGGCTGCTTAGTCCTGCTTTACAAGTATCTGTTCACAAGGATAAGATTGCATCTGCCTTTCTCTAACTTTAAAGTGGTCGTCCTAAAGCATTTAAAAGTTTCCCCTTCCCAGCTTCATCCGGGTTTCTGGGATTACATGAAGGTATTCTAGTTGCGTGTTGAGCATAAATCTTGGAAGCCTTCATTCAGGCTGCTTTTTAACGTATTAAACATAGTTCGCACCTCTAAGGAGAACTATAGCGACCAAGGGCTCATTTGTTTCCACCCGAATAATCCTTAGTTCAACCTCTTCATTTGGAACTATGGAGATTTCATGAGACATTTCTTTTTGGTGAAACCCCTTACGTCGGAGGCGCATCTCACCTTTTTCCCTTCCTTGGATGAAACTCCTCGTTCATGTAAGGGGAGAATCTTGAAGTATTATTTCTCTCCTCACTTCCAGTGTGATGTCCACTTATACTGCAGTGCTTTATATTACCTTTCCTATGATGAGATAGTGATGAAGGAGAACCTACGCTCTTGGATCAAAGGACTTGGTTATGGAAAATGTGAAGTCAAGATTCAATAAAGAAGTTTGTTTTTGATGAAGACAAATCTCTAAATAACAAGAATGCAAAGATGAGTTGTTAAAGTTAAAATATCAAGGATCAAGGCTTTGGAATCAAGCTTGCACTTCAAGAAGGTATAATGACTATACTTACATTCTCTAAAGTCTTAGATGCTCAAGAAATCAACCAACCATTGCATAGACCATCCATGATAATAGCAAACATTTGCAAAATCTTTTATTCAAGTTTTACACTGGGTAAATCGATTTACCATAACATGAAATCGATTTGCCACTGTCTTAAAACATTTCCACAAGAAAAAATTCACTTTTTGCACTATGGAAATCGATTTACCTAAAGAGGAAATCGATTTCCCACTGTTTGTTTTTGAAATTTTGTTAACGTTACATGCATGAAATCGATTTCATGCTAAGGGAAATCGATTTCCCCTGTACGTTTTTTGAAAAACAGCAGCATTTCATAGCACCTTTCCACACACCTTTTCATTGAAACATTTCCTTTAATCTTGGCAATTGTTCATGATTAATCTACAGAAACTTATGATATTTCAAGGGGTGTTATGAACATCTATATATACTCAAAATTTCAAATTCATTCTTCACCTCTTCCATTGCAATTTAACATCATATCTTTTTACTCAAATTTTCAAACAAGTGTTTTTGTTCTTAATATTTCATAAAGAATTTTCTACATGTATCTTCATAACATTCTAGAAAATTCATATAATTCTCATAAACACTTGAGCGCTATATTTTCATCATAAATTGCTTGTTTGGAAGAGAAGATCAATCCTAGTGATTGATATATGTTCATCAACATTACTACTCAAATATATTTGGTTATTATCCACTTACTATCCAGGATTGTTGGAAGCAAGGGTTTTTGATTAGTGAGAGGATTGTTCTCATAATCAAGTTAGTAAATCTAAGAGGATTATTCTTAGTGGTTGAAATCATGTTGTCCAGGATTGTTGGAAACAAGTGAGTCATTAAGGGAGGATTGTTCTCTTAATGTACTTAGTGAAAATCCAAAAGGATTGTTCTCTTAATGTACTTAGTGAAAATCCAAGAGGATTGTTCTTGGTGTTTGGTGTGTCTTGTGTAAGTCACAAACAATAGTAAAATCTCTTTCATGTTGAAAGGGGACTGGAGTACTCTCGGATTGTGAGGGGAACCAGTATACATCATTGTGTTCTTTACTTTTCCGCATTTACCACTTTCACAAATCATAACCAGAAAAGAAAGTAACACATTTCTAAACTCTTGCACCAAACCAGAAAAATAAGAACAACAAGTATTCAAAAACCGGATAAATCTTCAAAGTCCTAATTCACCCCCCTCTTAGGCGCACTCAATAAACTTACAAAAAAGGTTTGGCTCCTGTGAGGTGCCTTATTCTGAGGTGAGGGAGAGACAAACTGACATATATGTCATTATGAGTGCGGTCAGTAGGGAGGAGGGGAAAGAGATTTTTTTATAAGGACGAAGTCCTATAGTTTTTTTCCAAATAGCATGGACAACTCGAAGTAGCTTTACGATATTACCATTGCTCAAGGTATCAAGGCTGGTCATACTGGCCAAGTTATGTCAGATGCCAGCATGGAAAAGTTGACGTCAATAGTAAAAATTGAACGGAAAGGACTAACGTGGACCTTTTTGAACAATTAAAGGACCACTTTAGAACTTTCTAAAGATAAGGGACCAGAATGGATCCCGAGGTAAACTTAAGGGACCAAAAAGGGTATTTTGTCTTTTTTTAACAACTCATCATCCATATTTATACAAGTTTGGATTCATTATGGACCACACTCAAATGTCGCTGCAATCACAATTAACAAAACTGTCTGCAAAATCTCAAATGTTGAAAATTACACTACCAGATTTTTTATAGCTCATCTAAAATTTCAATAAATGCATGAGCTTTTTAAGAAACTGGTGATTTTACACTACCCAATTTTTCAATAATTTGGGGGAAAATCCAATAGATCATGGTGTTTTTCTGAAAGACTGGTATGTTTTTTTACCTATCATTTTTTAAAAAAAATCTTGTAAAAATACATACAAAAATTTTAGATAACACTGCCGAATTTTTAACTTGCACTACCAAATTTTTGTGCGCTCTTTTTTGATAAAAATTTAACAAGGTATTTTGGGTATTATGGAAAATTATTGTGGTGCCAGAAGTGAGTGAAGGAGGGGGTGGCAGGACAAAATTTCAATGGAAAGCATTAAGGCCCGATATGGATTCATGATCCAGACTTATATATGATGGAATTTTAAAAATGAGTCATAATGTCTGAGAATTTCCCTGCATTCCTTCAGTTGTATTTGACATCTCTACATATCCTCTAATTTGACCATAATACTCATTATTTTTAAAAAAAAAATTCACAATTAATAATATTAATTTTTGTAATTTTTTAAAACAACTTAGATTTACACCGACAATATTGATAGGATATCAAATATTTAGTAAAAATCAAGTTTTTCTTAACAAATTTTAAAAATCGCCGATACCATACCAACAATTTAAAAAATATCCGATAAAATATTAAATTTTGTTTTCATTTTTACCGATAATTTAGAAATATGCGGTATTTCTATGAGTTTTTATCGACAAAATGCATAAATGTATAGCGGCAATTTCTAAATTGCCTATAGATGCAACCAAAAGAAATTAGATTTTGCCAAACACTTTTAAATTTGGTAAAAAAAACATGGTATTTTACTAAATACATGCCTATAAGATTTTTAGAATTGTCAAGTGTGATCAGATATTTTAAGAAATCCTATAGGTCAATTTTTTTAAAAATATTTTTTTTATATGGAGGGATGTGATGTGACCGTTTAAAAATAACACAATCAAATTTTTAAAGGGTGTAAAGACCCAAGATATCTGATTTTTTGAAAAAATTGATAAAACATTTAATTCACACAAAATATTTTAAATTATTCAAAAAGAATAAATACCTTATTTTTTAATGAATTATCGGATTTTTAGAGACTAAGAATTTTTTAATAAAATTTGATTAATTAAAAAATTAAGAAAATATATTTATTATGAAGATACGTGAGATGCCCAATATAATAAAGGGGTGCCAAATAAATTTCTCATGATGTCAACATTTTCCACAATGGTCCATAATGCCCACATCATCTATCTTGGCACAACAAGATAGGTTTGCTAAATACACCCGAATACTTCCCTTTTGGTATTATTTACTAAAGAAAATTCATTGCATTTAACTGTAAATATATTAATAAAAATGTAAAAGGAATTGTAAAAAAAAAAGTAATATTTTGGCATAGTAGAAGCCTAACCAAGGATTTGAAAACAATATTAGTATATACTCACAAAAGAAACCTTGCTAGCGAGGGACAAATTTAAAAAGTTACTCCACTATGTTTGCAGGGTCGAATAAAAGTAATATATATTTTTAAGTTAAATATTTTTTATTTATTAAATTGTGATTGAAATAATAATACTCCACTATGTTGCAATTTGTAAGGATAAATTTTATATGAAATATCTTTACGAAAATGGATATCTTATTCATTAAAATAATCTCTATAAAGTAGAAATAGGGACTATAAAAAGTAATAAAACTTTTTTGGAAAAGTAGAAATAATTTTAATGAATAAGATATCCATATGACATTATAAAAAGTTCTTGATTTAATAGGTGTTTTATATGGCATTTTTCTATCTCAAACTATTTGTTATTTTATAATATTAATGCAACATTTAATATTTTGTTTACTAATCTACTCTTATAATTTATCTATTAAATTTTAATTCTACTAATTATTATTAATAAAATTATTATTTTTAAACTGACTATCATTTATTTGATTATTTGAATCAACACATTTAATAGTTATTTAAAAATTATGTAAAATTCCAAAAGACATATAAT